>NC_044557.1:9814832-10117332 GCF_007565055.1 Rhinopithecus roxellana | reverse complement strand
TATCTAGCCTGCACTAACTGTGTCAGATGTGCTAAGCCTGGGAATACAGCTGTGAAACAAACATGGTCGTGGTTTGCAGAAAGTGAATTTGAACTCAAACACTTGCAATGTCATGGAAGTCACAAATGGCAGATCCATGGTGAAGGGTCTATTTATAATTGGAAAATAAAGTAATATGGCTTTTTTAAAAAATAATACATCATATTACTTCATTTCCCACTGAAGTAATCCCCATTTTCCCCATTAAAAATTCCACTGCTATTGAGGATGCCCAGAAGAAGGACTGGAAATGCCCAAGCAAAACAGGTAGGCAAAGAGCTCCCATGCAATGTCAAAGGTACATCCATACACCCCCAGGTGGATTTCTTTCTGTCGTTCCACACCATGTCTCACTAGAATATCATGCAGGGGAGAAGCTTAGGGCTAGGAGCTAGAAAAAACTGTCAGGGTCTCTCATCTTGCAGGCATCAGATCCTCTGCCTCGTAGCCTGTATGTTGATAAATTTCATTATTTTTTCAGGTATAGTGAAGCCAACAGATCAGGGGACAACTACCTTTGAAAAGACTGTGCATTAAACTCACAGATCCCAAGAGAGGGAGCGTGCATCACACCACAGGGCCACATAAGGACTCCCCAGGATCGCTCAGAAGGCGGGGGAAGAGGTCATGGTGGGCAAGTGACCTTTATTATGGTTTCCAAGGAAAACAATGGGAGGCAGGACAAACAAGCTCAGGATGGGCTAATTTAAATAATTCCAGGGACTATCTGATATCTGGTATGGTGATAAGGGCAGGGGGATGGTGGTTCAGAGTGTGAAAGCCACATAAAGGAGGAGGTTGGGGGTGCAGACTCTGGATTAGGTGATTTGCCTTTGAAAAGCACACTCCAGGAGAAGGATTCCTCTTGATGTGGAGGGTGGTGATAAGGGAGGTGGGAGGCCAAGGCAAGGTGACTCAGGCTGTCCAAAACAAGGCGTCAGGTATCATCACAGAGGCAGACGTTAAAGTATCAAGTTTATAGGGGCTACAGACATGGTTAAACACCATGCCTATCAGTTCAAAGGACCATGACATATATTCATGAGAGGGCTTCAGCAATGTTAACTGCTATACAAATTTACAATATGTGTGGCTGTAAGAAGTATAAGTGCCCTGCTGGCCGGAGTGCAGCTGGTCCCACACCCATGTTTCCTTCTGAAATCGGAAGGGAGGCAGCCTATGTCCTCATCATCGCATGATCTGCTTCTGGTCAATGCGCTCCCACTTTGTGAAAGTTGTCTTGGTAACAATATTTCACCATCTCATGGGCTAGCATTTAAATAATTATTATTACATAATTTCAACATCTATTTTAGATTCTGGGGGTACATGTGCAGGTTTGTTACATGGGTATATGGCATGATGCTGAAGTTTGGGGATACAGATCCTGTCACCCAGGTACTGAGCAAAGTACTCAATAGTTAGTGTTTCGATGCATTGCCCCTCCCTCCTTCCCTGCTCCAGGAGTCCCCAGTATCTGTTGTTGTCATGTTTATGTTCATGAGTACCCAGTTAGAACATACAGCACTTTTCTGTTCCTGCGTTAGTTTGCTTAGGATTAAATATATATAAATCCCCAAAGTAATGACGTCTTATTTGGCTGATTGCATGGCTGTTTTTTGTTTTGTTTGGTTTTGTTTTGTTTTGTTTTGTTTTTGAGATGGAATCTCACTCTGTGGCCCAGGCTGGAGTGCAGTGGCACGATCTCATCTCACTGCAAGCTCCACCTCCCAGGTTCACCCCATTCTCCTGCCTCAGCCTCCCAAGTGGCTGGCACTACAGGCGCCCGCCACCACGCCTGGCTAATTTTTTGTGTTTTTTAGTAGAGACGGGGTTTCATCGTGTTAGCCAGGATGGTCTCGATCTCCTGACCTTGTAATCTGCCTGCCTCGGCCTCCCAAAGTGCTGGGATTATAGGCGTGAGCCACCGCACCCGGCCATGGCTTTTGTTTTTAAAGACGATTTGGTTTGGGGTATATTGTGAACAACATCCGTGCTCCCCTTCATTCCAAGTTGACACAGTTCCAATGTGCACAACTCATTCCTCTTCTCTGCTAATTTGTCCTTTGGGTAACAGTGCTGTTTTTTAAGATGGTGACGTAATTCAAAAGAAGAACCTCTCCCTGGTCTGCAGAGATAAAATAAGAAAGTGATCTGCAGCCCTGGATAATGCCAAGGAGAATATTTTTTTAACGTTGTTTAAAGTCCTGCTGCTATGAAATGTCTCATGAACAGCATGATGTGAAAACTGACATCTGTCAACCCTTGGAAAGCTGACCCTGTGGAGCCGCCTTTACAGCTCAGCTGGCAGGTGTTAGAAAGGATAAATGGCGCATGAAGAGAGCCTCCTCTTCAACAGAGACAGAAACATACTTTCCATTCCAACCAAAGAAACATCAACCCTAATTTCTAAAGGGAAACAGCTCCAGCAAAACTCTAAACAGCTAAAGAAGGTATTATCCAATTCCCAGTTGCTAGTCTCCAACCCCAGCTACTTACCACCCAGTTATACACATTCTTACACAATGAAGCATAGAATGTGAGAGCTAGGAAAGTCTTCAGTGTCCTCCAGTGTAGATGTAATTACCTGTTCATCTGAGACAAGATCACTAAACCTAGAAAATAAGAACTGGGGCCAGGCACAGTGGCTCACACCTGTAATCCCAGTACTCTGGGAGGCTGAGGCTGCTGGATCACCTGAGGTCAGGAGTTCGAGACCAGCCTGACCAATATGGTGAAACCCCATCTCTACTAAAAATAGAAAAATTAGCCAGGCGTGGTGATGCACACCTGTAGTCCCAGCTACTCAGGAGGCTGAGACAGGAGAATTGCTTGAACCCAGGAGGTGGAGATTGTAGTGAGCCGAGATTGCACCATTGCACTCCAGCCTGGGTGACAGAGCAAGACTCCATCTCAGAAAAGAAGGAAGGAAGGAAGGAAGGAAGGAAGGAAGGAAGGAAGGAAGGAAGGAAGGAAGGAAGGAAGGAAGGAAGGAAGGAAGGAAGGAAGGAAGGACAGAAAGAGAGAAAAAAGGAAGGAAGGCAGGAAAGCAGGAAGACAGGAAGGCAAGAAGGCAGGAAAAGAAAAGAAAAGAAAACTCACTTGGATAAAGTCATATAGCTAGATAAAGCTTAAGATGAGAACAGACTTACAAATGGTAGTCACCTTCGTCCCATACAGACTTGAATGTACCCCTAACATATTCAGAATATTTTATGTTCTACTTTGCTGTGATCTGCAGCTCTTAATTGGTCATTTATATACAAATCATTTATTTATAGTAAAACATTGTCTAGTTTAGACTATATTTTTAGAAGCAGGAAATTTTTCAATATCAGTCAATTTTCTCAGCATCCAATATTGTTCTCCTTAATGTACGTTTCAACCAATTCTGTCCTGCTGCATTTGAATATAAGCCCATTTTAGAAAGAATAGCAAATTGAGAGAATTTAGGAAGAAACAGGAAGCTATACTTGATCTCCAGTTCTAGAATGTATCTTGGTAAGAGCTTGGTTTAGTACTAAGAGTCAGCATTAGTCCTTTAATAAAAACTACAGCAATCTATAGTTTTGACTCCAGATGGTAAGGCAGTTTCAGTAAAGCCCTGGAGCTGAGTGACAGGGCTGACCTGGGGACAGGGGGTGACTCTGCTCTTCTCCACCAGTGACTGGAATGCTGTGTCTGATTCAAGGGTCACACTCACAGAGTGGCGCTGATGGACAGGCAGGAGTGGACCAGGGGGAGGAGGCTGGTGTCCAGCACAGGAAGGCCTAGAGGAGGGAGGAGGGGCTGAGCTGGCTCTGCTGTTCACTGCAAACTTGAACAAGTCAGCCACCTCCCTGGGCCAGGGTCCTCATAGACTAAGTCAGGATGTTGTAACTGGATGGATAAATACACAAGAAAATCACAGTAATAATAATTGGATGGGTGAAATCATGTCTATGACACTGCAGGAATGGACTCTTGGCAGGGCCTGCTGAAACTGATGACCTCCCACAAAGTCTCAGCAAGACCGTGGGCTGCTTTCCAGTCTTCATTTGTCACCTGGGCACCTATCAGAGCCCCTACTACACCCACGTGGAAAGACAAGCCATAGGCACAAACCTCCCGGAGGCCTCCACTGTGGGGAGAATCCTGATAATGTACCTCTTGTACCTGGACCACAACTTGATCCAAAGGACCACCGTACCCACTGGGGGGCCTTTGGTAAGTCTGTAGCCCTGCCATCATCTGGAGCATCCCATGCCAATCCCTGCTTTATCCAGACATTACCCTGAGTTTCCCGTCCTTGTCATTTAAGAACATACACATCTTCTACCTGTCTTCTGACACATCGTGGTTCTGTGGCAATGACCTGACACATCGTGGTTCTGTGGCAATGACCACACAGTACCTGCATCCTCCAGGTCTCTGGGAGTCTATGGGTCCATTGGGGAAAGAAGAGAGAAGGTTCAATATGGGACACTATAGCAAGCTACATTAATTTCATGTGTAAAGAAAATTAACCTCTTAAGAGAATAAAAAGTGACTTGGTTTAAGAAAGTCATTTCAAGCCTTCAGACAAGTTCGCTCAGAACTAAATTGTTCTGCATTGCCGTTGAATGTGCAGCAGAGGCTGATGAACTCCTGGGGGTGAGACTAGAGAAAGGAAGAAGCATTGGCTGGGAGAGAATGAGGAGGAGAGGGGGCCAGAGATATCCAGATAGCTTCCAAATGTTTGAATCTTGGAGTCTGTTAGAAAAAAAAGAGGAAAGAAAGAAAAAGAAAGACAATAATTAACCATAAAAATGAGCCAATAGCCAGCAAGGAGAAAGCAAAGTTTGCCAAAAGAGCCAGCTGAATGGATTGTATATATCTGCTTGTTGTCAGCTTTTGGGAGCAGGAGTGGTGATACAGAGCAGCTTGGAACTGCAAAGCGCATCCCCACCAAAAGGAGAACTGACTGCCAGCAGCTTCTCATGTCCTCTTTGCCAACAACATTGTCAAGGTCAGGGCTCAACAATCTTTCCCACTTAAAAAAGTTTAGTATACCATGTTTTTGCCAAGCCAGTATCTCTTTCCATGGAAACCCAAAAGAATGAAGTTGGCAGCAGAAAACCCTAGGCCTGGAAGGGCCCACCAGCCATTGGTTTGGGTTTTTGTTAGAGAAACAATTAGTGACTTTTACACTTGGACCTGGGGCATCCTCAACACATTTGTTTAGGCTAACAAGCTGCACACATCAGCAGTGTGCATGCTAGAGTGAGACTAGCCTGGAGCAGATGCGCGGGAACCAGTCCTCCCGCCTACAGAGAAGGAAGGCCAGGTTGTGGGTATTTACCACTTACCAGCCCACAACTGCCCCCCACCCGCCTAGTGCAGAAAGCGGTAGAGTTTGGTGGTTGAGACCGCGCTCTGGATTCATGCATTCTGCAAATAGCTATGCAGCCCCAGTGTGTCAGAGGCTGCGCTAAGCCGTGAGATTCCAGTGGAGAACAATACATGCATGGCTTCATCCCAGTGAGTTAGGGAGAAAAACACTTAAAAGCAATCACAGGGCTCTACTCAAGGGTTGCAAGCTGCCATGACCATTAGTGTTACAAAGAGCTGCAAGGGACTTGAACGTGAAAGAAGGTGAGCTGCTGAGTGAGGAAAGGAGGGAGGAGGGAAACTGTCCAAGGGGAGGAGCTACCACCCCTCTGCAGAGCCTTGGAAGCTTCCTTTCCTCCTGCAACAAGAACAAGAAACAAGAACAGCATGTGCTTCCCATGGTGTGGCCTCAAACTTCGGGCATGGCAGTACATGGACATCGAGCACCTGCCTTCCAAGAGCGCCAGGGCGGGTTACTACCAGGAAGTGCCCTTCCAGCTCTAAGATCTGATGCATCAATACACAAAGATATTTCTTCACTTTGCATGCTTAATAGGCAAATCACTCTGAGCTATAAGATGCCCTGAAGTCTTTCAAGAAAACAAAACCAAAAACAATTAAAAATTAAAAATCTTGAGACTAAAATGCTGTTTATTACCCTCTATCATTATGGTAAGTTACGGAGAATGGCAGAAAGCTTTAAAGTAGTAACCTAGAAGCAGCCCAGGACAATGAGAGGGGACATGGGCCTGGGCTGGATTTGGCCACTGGGTCTCCTGATACCACGGCAAGTTCCTTTGACCTGCAGAACCTCAGCTTCCTCTCCAGGCAAAGACAGTTGAAGGAGGTGTTCTCCGGGCCTCTGTGAGGTACTTCTCAGGCTTCTCTTTCTGAGACACGGTTTCCTCCTCAGTAAAATGGAGATAGGCCCCATGCTTTGCTCCCAGGGCTGTTGTGGGGATTAAGTCCGGGGACCCATCGTGCCCCATGACAGTACAGTTAATGCCGATAATGAAGGTGAGCCGAGAGCAGTGCTGCGACCTCACGCCAAGGACCTTCGAGACGGCAGGAGTGTGAGGTGTACAGAAACACACCTGGAGTGGGTGGACACCCACTCTTACAGGGCCAGCCCTGCCCAGGGGCCTGCTCCTTGGACCTCAGTGCCCAACTTAATAGAGGGAGTAAAAATCAGCCCTGTGTATGGCAAAGTAAATCAAGTGTAGTTTATCATAAGGGTGAAATGAAGACATATATGTGTAGAGGCACCTAAACCAAAATAATAATAAAGGACATGATATGAAAACAAGAAAAGAAAAAACAGGCCAGATGTGGTGACTACGTCTGTAATCCCAACACTTTGGGAGGCTGAAGCAGGTGGATCAGTTGAGGCCGGGAATTTGAGACCCGCCTGGCCAACATGGCAAAATCCCATCTCTACTAAAAATACAAAAATTATCCAGGCATGCGCCTATAATCCCAGCTACTTGGGAGGCTAAGGCAGGAGAATCGCTTGAACCTGCGAGGGAGAGGTTGCAGTGAGCCAAGATTGCACCATTGCACTCCAGCCTGGGTGACAGAGCAGAACTCTGTTAAAAAAAAAAAGA
Source organism: Rhinopithecus roxellana (assembly GCF_007565055.1). Taxonomy (NCBI): domain Eukaryota; kingdom Metazoa; phylum Chordata; class Mammalia; order Primates; family Cercopithecidae; genus Rhinopithecus; species Rhinopithecus roxellana. The sequence continues at coordinate 10,110,340 of NC_044557.1, read as the reverse complement.
AAAGAAAAGAGAGAAGAAATACACACAAGTACCAGGCTTTTTTTTCTCAGAAATTCAATGCTATCCTCTGGCTAAAACATGAACTGGACAACCCTCCAGACTCTAGCACACTCTTCACCAAGGCCCATCTGCTCCTGGCCCTTGCATGGCATGATTTCTGCTTTTTATAAGCCCGCCCTCTGTACACACTATAAATTCCTCCTCCTGGAAACCCTCCTTGGTTCTCCCAGGCAGAGGATATTACTTGCTTCTTTGCCCAGGGCACTTTGCTCCTATCTGTCTTACAAAAATTGACCATGATTACTTGTTGATACTTCTGTTCAATGTGCTAGAACTTTGCAAAGGTGTGCTGAATAAATACTTAATAAATACTATTTGCTATGTATTGAGTTGTGTCCCCACAAATCCATATGTTGAATCCTAACCCTCAGGACCTCAGCATGTGACCTCATTTGGAATAGATATAATTAAATTAAGGCAAGGTGACTAAGATGAGCCATAATCCTATATGAACAGTGTCCTTATAAAAAGGGTAATTTAAACACAGCTACACTCATGGGAAGAACCCCATGTGAAGATGAAGACAGAGATTGGGATGCTAGACCTCTACAAGCCAAGGAACATCAAAGATGTTCAGCAAACCACCAGCAGCTAATGTGTGCTGCTCATTAGCCTAAACAGGAGAGGCATGGAACAGAGTCTACCCTGGAGCCTCAGAAGAACCCAACCCTGCCGACACCTTGATTGCTGGCATCCAGCCTCCAGCACTGGGAGGCAATATGCTTCTGTGGTTTAAACCATCCAGTTTGTGGTACTTTGTTATGACAGCCCCAGTAAACCAATACACTTAATAAGCAGCATGTATGGGAGTCTTAAGTGCTCTTTTGTTCCAACTCACAAATGAAAAAAGATAAATTCTAAAAAAAATTTTAAGACTTTCAGGCTCTATCCATGCAATAATTTTTACTCTAAATATTTAGGGAAACACTTGTGCATGGCAAATGTGCCATTTGAATAAGTACATACTTTTATAAGAACGTGAACACTGGTTGCAAGAATGCATCCATACCTCTACAGCATACATGAGGCATCTCAGAACAGGAAGATCAAGGACCCAGGAGCCAAATGGCTCAGACTGTTTCTGCAAAGACGTCCCTGAGAGCTTGCTGGTCATCACTGGGGCACTTCCACCTGGACCTCCATGTAGCTTCTCCTTGTGGCATGGTGCCCCCATTGTAGAGCTCTACTCTAAGAGAGGGTACTGCAGGGCCTCTTATGACCTAGTCTCAGGAGGCAACTGACATCATCTCCACTATGTTCTAATAGTCAACAGGGTGGAGATGATAGCCCAGATTCAACACTCTGCCCTGCCTGAGAAGACTGAGCCTCAGCTTCCAAAAATGGAAGGTGTTGATTGATTGGGGCCATTTCAGAGAATATCTGACACACACGGTCATCCTGTTTCCTTCCCTGTTGATAGGGGAAACTTTGAGAATTAAATACATTAACTAAAAGGAAGGTCATTACTAAGTATTGCTGAAGACAATGTCATACTTTCTCCTCTGGTGTCTGTTGCTCCTCAGGGTCATTTGTGCTTTCTCTGCATCCCTCCGGCTTAGTGATTGCTTCTCCTCCCTCCTCTAAATGCTTCCAGGAAGAGACTATCCACTTCTGCAGATGAAGAATCAATTCCACAGAGCTGCTTTCTCAAACTGTGTCTCCTTCCCCAACTCCTGCTAAAGTTCCAACTCACCTGTCCAAAGACTAGATGTTCTGAGGCATCCACACCTGCGTCCCACCATCCCACCACACTACATCCCACCATCCCACCACACCAACATCTCACTATCCCACCACACCTATACCTCACCATCTCACCACAACTATATCTCACCATCCCACCACACCTATGTCTCACTGTCCCACCACACATCTGTCTCCTGGGGTCTGTCTGTTTCACCTACTTCTCACCAATGACTCCATCCTTTCTTTATCACTCCCACCATCGCCTCCCTGTGAAACCTACCTATCTCTCTGCTGGGTGTGTGCAGCACCTTTCAAATCTGTCTTCCACCTTAATCCCAGAATGATCTTTCAGAAGTAAAATCTGATGATTCTTACACCTCTGTTTAAAATCTTTGCATGGCTAGCCTAGAAGATAACATCTGAGCTTGACATATTTAGGAACATCTCAGCTGTTCCCAACTCACCTATATCTCTGTCCTCATTCTTGATTATGCTCTTTTCAAAGATTCAGCTTCGAGAAGCTAGCATGGCTCCAGAACCTCAGGCCTCACCTCCATGTAAGATGTCCCTCTCCTAATTACACAGCATTAATACATATCAATTTCCACCACCACATTCTCAGCCTCATGTCAACAGAGGCCATTATGTTACTCACATTTGTATCCTCAAGGTGTACAACAGTACCTATTGCATAGCAATCACCCAACAAATATTAATTAAATGAGGAAAGGAAATCAATTATTTGTTCCTGGGCCCTGAAAGAGGAGGAAAGTAATATCTTGGAAAAGGATCAGGAACAGAAAAGATCATATTGATTTTATGACTGTCTCTATAAACTCTAGCTTATGTTTCAGTGAAATTCAACACAAATAATAGCACTTTATTATTCCTGTGCAAGGCAATTAGTAATTTTACGGTATTTGGCCTAGGAATAGTCAAGGTCCCACTGCTGCTTCCTGACTTAGAACCATATGGTCCTTGATTAAGGTAAGATAAATAAGCCTCCCCCAACACACCAGGTATTCCAGAGCATAATTACTGAGGCACTTTGCAAACAGTATCAGGATTTTCAGTTTGCTGGGGTAGTATTTAGCCCTTTGATTGTGCTTAGTGTTTCTCAGTCCCAACATCTGCTACTTCTAAAAGACACTGACGTTCTTTGGGATCCGTCTGTGAACTAGGAAAACCTAGTTTATCATGTACAAACAACCAAGAGCAGCTTGGTCTTTCAAACGTGAAACACTGGCTGAATTCACTCTGTTCCAGTCAACCTCAAAGTTGACTTTAATTTAGATTGTGCAGAAACCATGTATTGACCAACTCAGTGTTCCCTTAGGCATGACTCACCCAGGTGATATTATTTAAATTTGGAGCTGCCTGTAGCTGATTATGATGAATTGAACTGAGCTTATGAAACAGGAAAAAAAATGAGAATGTAAAAGCAAATCAAAGGTGAGTCTTAGGAAAGGCAGGAACATGAATTCTACAAATGAGTATTTCGGCACGGAATGGATAGTCATTTAATTCCAAGACTTCGCGTTGGCTTGCCAAAGACAGTCAGTGAATGGAACACGCAGCTCCTCAGTCTTGGTGTGACTCAGTAGTAGCTAAATTGACCAGAAGGCTGTCATGTGCAGACCAAAGAATCAATCGCAGTCACACAGAGATTCTTTAAAGACCTGCACATGCCTCTAGTCATATAGAAAAAGGAAAAAGAAAAAAAAATAAAGTTGAAAGAGCTTATCTGGAAATTGTGTTTGGAGAGCATAATTTTTAAATGAAAAAGGCCCATCCTATTCCAAGTTCTGAGGACCTACACTACACACAGTAACCAGCTGATAAAACAGCTCCACTTCATGCGGGTGACCAGGCATGGGGGTGGATCCCAGCTAAGTGGGGCACCCCCATATGGTCAGGGCATGAGGTGAAGTAGCCATGTGTGCAAAGACCCAACCGGTGGAAACCCCACTGAGGCAAGTGTGGGAAGGATTGAGTGAAGTGGTGGCTGGCACTGAAGGTCAGCAGAGCCCCCAGTAGAAAGGAGCTGGGTTTAGAGGATTTCTTCTGTCCTAGCTGGGTGCCAGCTGTGGCTGTGCTGCAGGAAAGGGCAGCAAATCAGCCCTGCTTTGGCGGGAAGCAGCCAGACCCAGGCTGGGCTTGGAAGAGTCCTAGAAGGAGGCTGGGAATCGAGGTGTGCTGGGGAGTGTGGAGTCCCTTGGATGGCCGAGCATATTTGCTAACTTCAATCAAATGGCACCTCTTGTTGATGCCTCCCAAAATAAAATCCTCATCCCTGGCTACTTCCCTGAATTTCAGACTCACAGGCCCAAATGCCAGCTCCATGTTCCCACTGGGATGTCTCATCCTCACATACACCATGACATGTCTAAAACAGAACACTGGGTTTCCCGCCCCACCTCCCACTGCTCCAACCCCAGCTTCCCATTTCTGTGAATGGCTTCACCTCCACCCAAGTGCTGTGCTGAGAGGCACCCTTGGTTCCTCTCTTCCCCTCTCCCACCCCCAAGCACCCAGCAGCAAGTGCCATCTGCTCCACCTGCACCATGTATCCCAAATTTGCCCATCTTTCTCCACTCTCTGCCACTGTCACAGGGATCCAAGCCACCACCACCTCTGGAAGGGACCGACCACCACTGTAGCCTCTTAACCTCCCTTGCTTCTACCTCTGCCCCCCAAGTCTGTTCTTCCATAGAAAATCAAAGCAATGTAATTTGCATTTTTACAAATGCAAATCAGGGTCCACATCTCTCCCCTGCCACAACCCACCACTAGCTCTTCTGGGCCAAGAGAACAAAATCCCACAGCCCACAAGGCACCTGCTGACCTGCCAGACTTGGCCCCCAACGTCCCACCTTCCTCTGTCCCCAGGCTGTGCTGAACAGCCTGTCCCACCCTCACCTGCCCCAAGGCCCAAGGTCTAAATACATGTGCCATGTTTCTGGAATGATCTCCTGGATCTGGGGTTCTCAAACCAGCAGCAACACCTCCTGGGAGCTTGTGGACAACACAACATGCTGAGGCCCCACCCCAGACCTATGAGTCAGAAACTGCACAGTGGGCCCAGTCATCTCACAACACCCTTTGTGCAATAGGGTCCCAGGTGAGCACAGGCTGGCTCCTCCTAGAGAGAGGCCTCACTGGCCACGCTGTCTTTACCTTGTCCTTCCTCTCTCTCTCTACTTCCCTCTCTCTGCCTCTCTACCTTCCTCTCTGTCTCTCTCTCTCTCTCTCTTTCTGTCTCTCTCTCTCTCCCCTGTCCTCCCACCTGGCTGTTTCCTTTGATTCAGAGCCATTACTCTGCCACTATTTTACCTGCTTTTCCCCACTTCTTATTGTCACGCCACCCTGCCACCTGGAATGCAGGCTTTGTAAAGGCAAGGCCTCTGTCTATACTGCTCCTCCTTGCTGCCCACCTACCTAGAAGAGCTCAGCAGGAATGGGATATGTGCAGTCAAGGAAGTGGGTTCTGAACAGTGTTGAGCACACAAATCATGGGTTCCTGTTAACATGCACATTCTGCTTCAATATGTCAGCGGGACCTGGAAGAGCCAGCTTGTGTTCATCTACAGCAAACTCAAATGTACATCAGAATCACCCAGAGGTTCAAACACAACACCTGGATCTGCCCTAGAGTTTCTGACACAGTAAGTCCAGGGTGGGACCTAGTGTGATGCATTGCTAGCGAGCTCCCAGGTAAGGCTGGCATTGCTGGCACTTGGACCACAGTGTGAGTATTAAGGCATTACATTCTAGCCTAAAGGGTTGGGCAAGGGGTGGGAAAAGACACTAAGGGGTTACACAGGCTTCCAGAGCCCACTCCTGGCACCGCAGCATAGCATCTGGTTAGGGCAAGACCTCGTCCCAAACCTCACCAGGCAAAGGGCTGGCATGCCTCCATCTCCTGGGAAAGAACCATGCACACCACACCTAGGCCCAGCAATGGGACCCTCAGTGACTTGGAGACTATGAGACAGCATAGCCACATGAGCATGGGACACACACATGGAGGTGGGCATATGTGCACACCAGCGGCCTGCTGAGTTGAGAATGGCCTGAAAGGACATTTTTTATCATGTTAAAATACTTTGTCCATAAGTAAAGGGGAGGCTTGGAAAGGTTGTAAGCATCAGAGATGATAGGATCAGACCTGGGTTTTAATAAATCACTTCAAGGAACAATATGTAAGGAGGAGAAAGCAAGTGCAGACCTTCAGATGAATCTTTATTCAAACCTCGTGTATATGTTTTGGAAGTCTAGATTTTTATTCCTTGAGTTTGTTTAAAGCTGGATGCAATTGGCATTACATTCTAATCTGATATAACAAAGAAAGGAGCTCAACGCCTCAATATTTGTTTCATCTCTGCTGCTAAGAAAACGTCATTATGAAAATAGCAGCATCTGTTGGGAGTCCACGGGCAGATCACAGATATGCAAGCATGTCCTCTGAAATGGTCTCATCGCAAAATATTGACTTTATTTAAGGCTTTCACAAGCAACAAAGCTCACTGAAACAGCCCGCAGGAAACAGGCCACAGGAAACAGGAGACCACAGATCCCCAGGACTCAGTGCTTTCTTTGGGTTTTTTCTTATTTCTTTGTAAAATGTAGAAAATTCTTTTTTGAGTGGAATTAAAACCATACAACAAATGTCAGCCAAACTTCACAAGGCCCTAACTATGCAAAAATGGAAGAAAAACTGAAAAAGAGAAGGGCGGAAAGAACAATAGCTTATGCTCTTACAACCACCAGCACAGACCAGGCACGGTGGCTCACGCCTGTAATTCCAGAACTTTGAGAGGCCAAGGTAGGTGGATCGCTTGAGTCCAAGAGTTGGAGGCCAGCCTGGGCAACATGGTAAAACCCTGTCTCTACAAAAAAAAATAACAAAAAAAAAAAAATTAGCCAGGAGTGGTGGTGCGTGCCTGTAGTCCTACCCGCTCAGGAGGCTGCAGTGGGAGGACCGATTGAGCCCAGGATGGGGAGGCTGCAGTGAGCCATGACTGCACCACTGCACTCCAGCCTGGTCGACAGAGCTGTCAAGAAAAGAAACACACAGGGGCTTATTTTATTATAAATCAAACCATAAATAGGCTTATGTAATTTTTAACAATTCATTTCAAGAGGCTCCCAAGTCCTTTCTGTTTTCAATATCATGATTAGCCTGCATTGTGTCAGTTTTTTTTTTCTTTCCTGGGTAAGCCCAGGGCCCCATGGGAGAGGACAGTTTGATTCTGGTCAGCTGCTAGAGCAGATCCTTAGCGAGGCAATGGCACCCATAAAACAAGTGTGTAGAGCGATGTCTACCTAACAGCATTGTTTGGACAGTTTCATAGAATCATCTATTTACACATTATTTTTGTAAAGTGTGCAAACAAATATAACTCCAGTTTACGTTTTAATGACAGAATAGCACTGAACAAGTTGGATGCTTTTTGCTGACCTAGAACTAAGCGCTGACCTAGGGCATGACTGGTAGCTTTTATTCCTATATCCCCAGTCTCTAGCATATTGCTGGGCACATAGCAGGCACCCAATAAATACTTGATGAGTGGATGAAGGAATTTTTCTTACAATGTCTCAGATTCTTTTTTTTTTTTTTTTTCTGTAGAGATGGGGTCTCACTCTGTTACCCAGGCTGCTGTGCAATGGCGCGTCACAGCTCACTGTGGCCTGGAACTCCTGGGCTCAAAGGATCCTGCCACCTCAGCTTCCCAAGTAGCTGAGACTACAGGTGCGGCCACCATGACCTAAGACACATCATTGCAAAATAGCTTCTAAATCATGGTCCAGACCTATTATACTCAGGGATTCTGGAATTATGTTTCACTGCATCAACTCATATATTTCAATGTTTATAAATGTCTTATTAAAGTGTCCAAGCTTATGTGAGGCAAACATGCAGACACAAACTAAAGTGCAGCCTTTTCAATGTGTTTTTCTGTTCTAGCTTGACATTAATTGAAAGGGCTTTTTAAAGGAGCATTCTTCTTATCCCAACATTTCATTTGAATATTTTGTAATGACTGTCTCATTTGTGTGTCAACTCATTCAACCTCTTTCCATTAAAATCTATGCAGCTTCTCCCTTTCTTTCTCTACAGATAGAATATATACTTATAACTCAAAGAGATATCATCATGCTAGATTTATTTAGAACCTGCTGGATCTGACCCACGTGCTCGTCTCACAGCATCAGCACAGTAAATACAAATCATATGTAGCATTTCCTAACCACATACTGCAGAGACAGATATGGATATCCCAGATCTGCCTGTATCAATTCTCTCTCATTCATCGTTATTCATTAGAAATCTAGGTTTTCCTGCAAATTAAAACAACTGGTCCCAAGGTTAGCTTTCCTTTCCTCTATTTGGATAAACAGAAACAGTGGTTTTCCAAACTAGAGGCAAACTTTAGAGACCTTTCTAATAAACCAGATATTGTGATAACAAAACCCCTAATCTTTAGGGCTCTCGTAGTGGTGATGACAGCAAGGCACTTAGAAACAAGCAAGACACATAAATGTACATTGCAGGAAGCTGATTCTTCTGGACTGTCCCCTGAAATACTTTCCCTGCTGGTTTACTTGGCTGTCTTCTCATCATTTTCAACATCTGCTTAAATGTTAGACCCAGAGAGTTCTTCCTCCTTGACCTCCAGTCTAGGAAGTGGTACTCCCTCCTTGACTTCTCTTGGCTGTTTGGGTCATTCTTCCACCCTGACCTCCAATCTAAGACGTGATACTCTCTCCTCAAATTCCCTTCACTCTTTGGGTCACTGTCTGATAATTTACTTCTCCATCAGTTCCCAGTTGCTGCTGGTATTCCCCACAGGAAGATCAGCAGGACGTGGTCCGTCTCCTTCACCACTCAAACCCCAGATCCAGAGAGAATGCCGAGACCTCTGAAGCTCCCCACAGATAACTGCTGGATGATTGCATAAGCCTACCAAAAAGCTGATATTTTAAAGATTTATTTCTTTCCAGGGCTCATGACTCCCTCGGCTTATTGATTTTTCAATACATGTTTCTTGAGTACCTAGCCTGTAAGAACCATTCTACATATTAACAATACATTAGTAACAAACTAGAAAACCAAAACCCCTACTCCCATAGAGCTTGTATTGTAGTGCAGAGAGACAGACGATAAGTCAACACAGCAGGGAAATGCAGGCTGTTAGAAGATCTGGAAGAACAAGCTCGGGGTGCTGAGAGGGAGAATGAATGTCCATTTTAGATGTTATAAGCTGATTTTATGTCTTGCTTTTAACTGTCCAAAGAATCCTCAAAATGATCTCGTTTGGACCTCCCCATAACCCCGTGCATACACGTTCATGAAGACTGGAAGAATAGTTCTAAGTCTTAGCATCCCTCACGCAGTTTCTTCTCTGTGCCTTTAACCAATTCTATGGATTTGGTGGAAAACTCTATCTGGGCCTTGGTTTCTTCATTTGTAAAATGAGAGGGTGAAACTAGACTCCAAAAAACTTTCCAGCCCTAGAAATATTATAATGACAACATTAAACTTTGCTTGAACCCTCCGATCCTGGGAAACAGAAAATGTCAGGAAATCCCACCCCACAACCCACCCCACCTCCACCTCCCACTCCTAACCCCATCTCCCACCCACTACTTCCCACCCACCACCCATCTCCTACCCCCAACATCCCCCACCACTCACCCTGCACTCCACTGCCCACTTCCTACCCTTCACCCCACCCACCACCCATCCCACCACCACCACGACCCATCACCCACCACCACCACCCACCCCACCACCCACTTTAGCCCAGGAGTTCAAGACCAGCCTGGGCAACGTAATGAGGCCCCATCTCTACAAAAAATATATAAAGTTTCTAAGTGTGGTGGTGCGCACCTGTAGTCCCAGTTCCTCAGGAGTCTGAGGCAGGAGGATTGCTGAAGCACAGGAGTTTGAGGCTGCAGTGAGCTATGATCATGCCACTGCACTCCAGCCTGGGTGACAGAGTGAGACTCCGTCTCTAAAAGAAGAAAGAAAAACTCTTGCCTAACTCTAGAGGTGCTCAGAGATCTTATGTTTAGAGCACCCTCCCTATTGCAATAGTCCCCTGCCCCCAGCAATGCTTCCATTCCCCCATCTTGTAATAATACTTTCAAATAGTTTCTCCAAAGTTTTGATTTGCTTTTTATTGGACAATAACTTGGATAAAACTGAGCTAATTTATGACTACTCACAACCAGTCACATTCAAAACAGCAGCCTACCATCTGAAAAAGGCCTGAAAAGTATCTTAAATGTTGATGGAAGTCTATTAAAGAAGCACCACACCAGCCGTGCAGACTAAGTTACAGAGGCAACAAATGGCCCTCAACTTTCATTTTGGCTAAACTTAATGCGTGGATTTTAGAACCTAAGTAAGAAGACATGATGCCTCTGTCAATAAACTGAAATTCGTATCTGCTTGTCTATCACTACAGGACACAAACAGGCAGATGGGGTTTTCTGCATTTGGTTTTAAAGAATTCGGAGGGTTCCTTGATGTCAGGGTGAGTGTGAGAGAGGCATCAGAAGGAGACATTATTCTCCAAAGCTGCAGAATCCAGCACAAGAAGAGGCTCCTGTCTTCCAATTTGGAGGAACGGGTGTATGTGTGAAGATACGGGCATATGTGTCTTGGCGTATAGCCAAGAACAAGCTGCAGTGGCTTTCAATTCAAACCTCAAATTAAAAGTCACCTGATCTGCAGGTGTTGGTGCTGTCACCATGGTAACTACATGGTGACGTGCTGCACTGCCTCAGTTTGTTGATGTGTGGGCAGCTGATGACTGTCCCAGGCACCCAGATAGGACAGGCGCCACAGCAGTGTCACCGAATGCTACTGAATACCTACAAGGGAACATTTGCATTGCAATTCACAGCTTATAAATCATCTCATGGGATGATTTATGATCTAAAGATCTATGAAGTCAGGGATTTTTGTCTCTTTTTTCAACTTTGTATACCCTGTGCCTAGAACAGGAACAAAGGTATTGTTGGTGGGTCCACAAATATGTGTTGAAATAATTCTCACAACAATACTTTGAGATAGTGCCCCTATTTTTAAGTTTGGAAGCTGGAGGTTTAGGGAATGAATGCAGCTTGTCCAAGGTGATTGTGACAGAGGGTGACACATCTGAAGGAATGTTAGTGGTGTCACTTTCGGTCATATGGAACTTGAGATACCTGGGACATATCCAGTTTCAGATGTCAACCTCTCCCATATCCAGAAGGGATATTTTTCCCCCTATCAACTCCTAAAATACTTTTTGATGCCATGTGCCCCTTTCAGGCAATTGTCACACACTGCCTGGTTTCACAGTGGTCTCTGTGTAGATCATACTCTTCTAACTGGCTCATGGGTGTGGGTGCAAGCTGATCATCTTCATTCTTAAGCCTTAGTAGTCTGGTTTCACTAGGGACCAGGACGTCCATGAGTTTTACTATCAGTAAAAATTAGGGGTATGGGTGAAAAGGAAAACATCTCCATCACTGAGACCAGAAAAGGATTCTCATTTGCCACTTGACAGCTCTACCAGGACATGCAGCATGAGAAGACAGCGAGGAAGGTCAAAGCCATTTGCATAACTGGCTTTTGACAGCTCAGCTACGGCTAGGACTGCCAGTAAAGCTCAGCACTAGAAAAGGTGCTTCATGTCTGCTGTCACATTTTTACTCTGAAGCAAGTCAATACAAAGCTGGTTGGGTCAGGAAAGTTTCAACATTCCTACAAGCCAATGAAACACCCAAAGTTACCAGCACTTTACTCCATAAGCTCCAGGACCCTACAGTCCCTGCCCCATTTTCGTGGTCAGGAGCACCTCCTTCCGGGGACAGCCATCAACCTGGCGCACCTCCAAAGGGGTGACTCTCTGCCTTTTGACTTAAGCTTCTTCGCATAATTCTCACACTATCCATTGTGAGATCCATGAGAGCACGGAGTTTATTTCCATACCTCCAGCCTGTAGAACAGTGCCAACAATGTGCTCAATAAATGTATTTTGAGGGAATTTACATGAGTGAATTTGCTTCATCACCCTTCAGCACTCTGGCTCTGCATGGAACTGCCCTGACTGTATGTAACACCTCCACTCTCGATTTTACTCCATGATATCACTATTCCACGACACCTTAGACAATTATCTCTCAGGACACAGAACTGTATTGGATGATTGGAATCTACCCCTCCATTTCAGCAGTTCTTGTTCCATTGTCACAGTCGGGAGCACCTCCTTCCAGGGACAATCAACCCGGAACACCTCCAAAGGGGTGGCCAAGCTTTGAAACTGTCATTGACAAAAAATGGTACAATTCTGGGGAGTAGAGAAACAGAAATCAAGAGATCTTCATTATTGACAGCATGCAAAATTGGGAAACTCTATATGCTATACATTGATTTGAAGCAGCCCAATTCATCTCGATGGAGCCACAAGGGGGATTGTTGCCCTAAATCCTGTCAACACCAATGCTTGGTCAGGATAGGAACACATGCTGCAGGTAAGCTCATGTCACCATGGCTTTGGGGCTGCCGACACCTGGAAAACACTTGACAGAATTCTCTAAAAATGAAAAATTCTCTAAAAAATATCTTAAAAAGGCCGGGCGCGGTGGCTCAAGCCTGTAATCCCAGCACTTTGGGAGGCCGAGATGAGCGGATCACGAGGTCAGGAGATGGAGACCATCCTGGCTAACACGGTGAAACCCCGTCTGTACTAAAAAATACAAAAATCTAGCTGGGCGAGGTGGCAGGCGCCTGTAGTCCCAGCTACTCGGGAGGCTGTGGCAGGAGAATGGCGTAAATCTGGGAGGTGGAGCTTGCAGTGAGCTGAGATCCGGCCACTGCACTCCAGCCTGGGTGCAGAGCAAGACTCCGTCTCAAAAAAAAAAAAAAAAAAAAAAAAAAAAAAAAAAAAATCTAGAAAACAAAAAATGACAGAATTCTTCATCACAAGAGTTAAAAGTAAAATTTTCCTAAAGTTCTAGCACAGATATCAGAAACAAAAGTGTCGTGGGATTTTGGGGGAAGCAGCACGTCCATGGAGCTCCCTGTTCTTTTGTTCCTATTGTTAACACATTGAGTCTGGATGTCTCATGCTACATTATTCAGTGCAGCACTGCCCAGATCCCCACATGCTTACAGGAATGTGTGTGCCTCACTGAGGGTCTGTCTGAGCTCCAGGAGCTCCCTGGTGAGAGACTGAATATGCAGATCATTCTTCTCAGCTCCGTGGAAACTTCAGCCTGGAGCCAATTTGAACCTGTTCTCATCTGTCACAGACTGTGCCTGTTGGAGGACACAGAGAAGAGGGCGGTTGGGAGAAAGAAATGTTTGCACCCGGGCTTGTGAAGTGCTCCAAAGTCCTCATCAGTCCTGCTGATACTTGGTCTACCAAAATGCTCACACTTTTGGCTTGACAATTCTCCATCCAGAATTCTAGACTTGCATAATGACATAAATGTGCAAGATGTACATTAAGTGTTATTTAAAACAGAAAAAAAATAAAGACAACCTAAATGTTGGTTGTCATGGGGATGGTTAAATAAATGATGCTATGCTTGCATTATGCTATACCATGCAGCCATTATTGTTTGTGCTACAATATTGAGGGGTTTTTTTTCTTTAGAAAAGGAAACATACTGCATATTCTGTAAGAGGAAAGGCTTGGCATATAAGTGTGTGTTTGGACAGACGAAGCAATTCATTTTGATTTCCTCAAGAGAGTGAAAAAATGGGGATGAAGTTAAAACAGACAACTTTTGCCTTTTACTTTAAATACATCTTTATTGTCTGAATTTTTTACATAAGAATATATCATTTTATAAATTAAAATAAAATTTCAAACTAAGTGATAAGAGTTTTAAAATCCTTAAACTGTACAGATGATAGACAGAGACAGATCTAGATTGGTCCATAGTTATTTCTAAGATAAATTTACTGAAAGTTGACACTATAGGATTTGGCTGACATGACAAGAAGAACATGAAGAAAATTATCCTTTTAGGATTAAAAGAAAAAAGCAACTGATTTCGAATCATCTAGGTAAAATGAATTATTATACCTTGATGGAAGTCCACATCTATTTCAAATTGGCTGGTACTTCATCTGCTCTCTCTTCTTTGCTAATTGGCAATCTGCCAAGGATGAACAAGATACAAGATGCCTTTTATCAGCAGGAAATTTCACCTACCCTTTTCAGGAACTGCCTCAAATAAGGTTTCAACCAATTTAGCACTGCCCTCAAAGAAGCCTAAAGCTGGGAGATCTGAGGTTTTTGGACACATCAACAAATACAAAGGGAGAGAAATGGTCTCCAGTCACAGAACCCCGCCTTCGTTCAAGATCAAGTCTGAGCTGGCAAACTTAATGGTTGGAACCACAGGCCAAAGCTTTTATCACAACAGAACTTTGTTCTTACCATGTCTAGCCTACTTCCTCGGAGACTGTGTCTCCACAGACCAGGAAAACAGCACTTGGGTTTTGGGCTCTTCTTTTAGAAATGAAATAATACAGAATCAGAACAAAACTTCAGATGACATATAATGGTGTAAAGAGGGAAGCACTGCAAAACTCCCCGAAGATACAAATAAGCCATTACTATTTGATATATATCCTTTTTCATATTTCCTGTGCAAAATATGGCCATGTAAATATATAATTGATGTCCATAAGAGACTTTTACAAAATAATTATGGTATTCACTAGCCTGCCTTCTTTTAAATAATGCTATATGCCAGGTACTTTTTATCTTTATCAGTCTGTAAATATAATTTACACCATCATTTTTACCAGCCACATGGTATTTGCATGTATAGATAAATTATCATTTATTTAATCCATCCTCCATGGATTTATTACTTTTAACAGCAAAGACCACAATTACTTTAGTACCAACATAATACATTTAGGGTTTTCCTGCTTGTGATTTACTATACTGTAATAAACATCCTTGTACTTTATTTATTTATTTATTTATTTATTTATTTATTTATTTATTTATTTTTGAGACAGAGTCTCACTCTGTCACCCAGGCGGGAGTGCAGTGGTGTAATCTCTCAGCTCACTGCAACTTCTGCCTCCTGGGTTCAAGCGATTCTCCTGCCTCAGCCTCTCTAGTAGCTGGGATTACAGGCATGCACCACCACACCCAGCTAATTTTTGTATTTTTAGTAGAGAGGGGGTTTCACCATTTTGGCTAGGCTGGTCTCAAACTCCTGACCTCAAATGATCTACTGCCTAGGCCTCCCAAAGTGCTGGGGTTACAGGCATGAGCCACCACGCCCGGCTCAGTAATTACTTTCTGTTATATTCATGGCAGTAGAATTGCAAGGTATATTCTGCACTTTAGTGCACACCAAACTGCCTTCAAAAAAGATGAACCTGTTTACACTTTCATTGTTTTATCTGTTTATATGTTTTTAGACACTTTATCCTGCAACTTTGACTACTCAACAGTGGGTTCCAATAGTAAAAATAGTAACATATGTTTTGTGGTCATGTTAGCACTGATTAATTAGTAAACCTGCCACGTTTTCCAGTCAGTATCAACGTGGCCTTCAGTTTACTTTCCTAACCTCACTTTTCCTCTCTGAGGCCCTTTATCTTCTTGTCTCACTTCCTTACATTTCTTCTGAACCTCCATATACCTCTCTCATTAAATTTAAAGATTAAACTTTTTAATTACAATCATAAAAGTATCTCTAATCAATTAATACATCTCAAAGATAAAAATGTGGAACTCTCATAAACTGTTGATTAACCAATGAGAAGAACACCGTATTGAGAAAGTGAAGAATGAGACGTGGCAGTATAAAATGATTTCAATGATAAAGTTTTTAGCTCATGACTAAAAAGAAAAATGCTGGTTTGTGTTACAAATAAAATAAGCTGGGAAATGTTTGGATGTTTTGAAATTTAGAAAGAGAATGAATTAGGGCATGGTGGCTTCCAGAAGGAGAAATAAGAAAGTGAAATTTATGATTTTACTTCTATTTTATATAATGTGAAATATGATATACTCATCTCAGTGGGGTATATATGGCTGATAAGAGCTTAAACGGTTACATTTGTGAAGTTATTTGGGCTTTTGCAGAGTACATTATCTAGGAAATGACTCATATGGAGGACAGCTGAACTCCTTCAATGGCCTAAAATCACCTCACGCACAAAGCAGCGAGCTACATATAGCACAATTGTAGTCCGCTCACTATATACTCAAAAGTCCTGTAATTCACAATCCAACACATTTATGGGGCCTGAGAAATGTGCCCATAACTCTAAAAATCACAATCTTCGTAATTCCAAGGACAGTGGTGCCAGCAGCTTGGAGCCGTCGATGCTTCCAAGCCACTGGTCCTTGATCATCCCACAGTTCTTGGCATGACTCAAGGATGTATTAACATAAGTCAGAACCAGTCATTCACCCTAAAAGCTAGGCTGTCTGGAACATTACTCATAAATTCCTTTCCCAAGATTCCCAAAAGACAGCAGAAGTGGGGAGAAGACACATCAGGGAGGGGTGAGGACACAGGGAGTGAACACACATTGTTAACTCAGGTCTTCAGAGAAGCGGATGGCAAGATGCAATTAACCATGCACCGCGCATGTGGGCGGAAATAGCTGTGAAGGGGAAAGGAGGGGCAGTCAGGGGCAGGGAAAGCCCACAGACAGCTAGCTGGTCTAAGGCCTGTGCAAGGAGCGGGGGCAGGAAGGAGGATGGGGAGAACACACTCAGACCAAAAGCACAGTTGTCAGACAGGCTTAGCAGGGCCCCAGTGGAATCTCTGAAAAGTTTGCCTCTTAGAGGACCCCCAGCTTCCCCACTTCAGGTAGAAATGGGCCTCCTCCAGAACCCCACTACCTTGCCACTGACTGGGAGCCGCCCAAGGGAGCAGTGGCCCCAGAGGTGCAGACAGCAGGGGCTGCCAGCTCCCCTGTAGGGTCTCTTGGAGGGAGATGTGATGGGTGCACCTCAAAACTGCCACCCCATTTGTAAATGATGGGAAGAACTTTGATGCGATGGGAGCATCCCCATAGAGAGAGACAGAGGGAGATAAAGTGAAAATAAATATGTTTGCCCAATTGCAAAGTCCAGGCAAGTCCCGCTAGAGACTGGGCATTTCACCCAGTATCAGAGGCTTCAAGAAAACAGGATCTTGTGTGCAAATTCATTTCATGTATGCCTGGAGATTCATACAGCAGAGTAGCATATTAAAGGTTCTGAAACGTCTTGCAGTAAAGAAACCTATATAACATTTTTAAACTCAATATTTTCCAGACCCACCTAACCGGATACTCACAGAATTCTGGTGGAAGATGCTTTAGCATCCCTGTGCTGTAGACCACATGATCCCAGCAAGGTTTCTGATTAGGCACTCAATTGAAGTTCTGCCCTTCTGATGGCAGCCTCCAGAAATAATTTGAGAGAAGAATATATTACAAGCAAAAACAACTGCAAAGGCCCAGCAATCAATTAAAAGGGCCTGAACTGAGTGAGAAGCTGTAACAAAGTGCCACAGGCTGGGTGGCCTAAGCAACAGAAGTGTACTTTCCTGCGGTTCTGGAGGCCAGAAATACAAGGCCAAGGTGTCGGCAGGGTTGGTTCCTTCCGAGGGTTTTTGAGGGAAGGGCTGTGCCTGGCATCTCCCTCTGGATTGGAGATGGCTACCTTCTTATTGTCTTCACACTGTCTTTTCTCTGTGTGCTCACATCCCTAGTGTCTCTCCTATAAGTCCTAATCTCCTCTTCTCATCAAAACACCAGTCAGAGTAGCTTAGGGCCCACGCTAATGACCCCGCTTTAACTTAACTAGCTCTGTAAGGACCCTATCTCGAGACACAGCCACATTCTAAAGTACAGAGGGTGAGGCTGGCAGCATATAAACTTGGTGGGGTGGAGGGCACAGTTCAGCCCACAGCAGTGCAGTGGAGATCACTGCAGCCTGGGAACACCTGCCTCTGATCCCTCTCCTGATCTGTGGATGACTACACTGCCCAGCATCCCTGCAATTAGGAGGGATGATGTAACTTGTTCTGACCACAAAGCTGTGAGCAGAAGCATCTTATGTCACATCCAGGCCCAGCACTGAAAAGCCCCTGCTCAACCCCTTGCCTGGAAAATCCTGAGCCACGTGCAGAGGAGGTGGCCAGATAAGACAAGGGGTCCTCTTAAGCCTGAGTCCCTGGGGGACAACGTGCAGCAGAGACCCTGCAGACCTGCACTGGGTGCGTCGCAGAAGGCAGAAATGGACTTTTTCTGTACTGAGCCAGAGAAATTTGGAGATTAACTTTGTACTTCAGCATAACCTAGATGATTCTTACTAAGTGATGGGAATGGAGAAAGAGTACACTGCCAAAACATGATCATGTCATGAGCAACTCACTCATCCTGGAAGAAGGAAGGAAGGGGTGATATTTCTGAGTATGTTGACCTAATGGATAGCAACATCATTACAGAGAATAAAGGAGATGAGACAGTTTTGCAAATAAATTGACCTTGGGCCATGTTACGCTGGGAATCCTCAGTCAGCAATGGCTAGTAAACAAGTGAAACCTCATATCTGCAATCCAAGAACAATGTCTAAGCTGGAAAGATTAATACTGGCATTCATTGGCATACAGTGACTGGGAGAAGGGAGTGGACTGAACTACCTGGGAAGAGTTTGTGGAATGAGAAAAAAAAAAAAGAGCAAATAACCTCTTGGAAGTTAGGCAACTCCAACTTGGCAAGAGTAAGCCGAAGAAGAAAATGCAGGAAGCGAGGCTGGCAGTGGTCAGAAGTCATTGCAGTTTTCCTCTCGCGTGACTGTCTCACCTCAGGGCCATAAGGAGCTGGCAGAAATGATGCTTTCCACCCTTGTATTCCTGGTGCCAAGTGGGGATGACTGTACTTCGTGGCCCTTCAGTGTATGCACCAGAAAGCCTGGGACCATAGAAGGCCTTTGGGAGAGGGTGAGGAAGGATGGAGAGTCATGTGTGTCCCATGCTACAGACAGTCAGAAAGAGCACTAAGAAGAGGGCTCAACCATGGCAGGTGTGGGATTCAGTCAGGGCCAACCTTTAAGACACAAGCTTCAAACCATCGTTCAAGACAAAGGCCATGCTTGACACGTTGGGGGATGCAAAAGCAAAGGTCAAAAGTGCAGACTGTTTTTGTAGACTATTCTTTGAAAAAGCTTTGTTATATCAGAAAGGAGAGAAATCAAGTGGTAACTCAAGAAGATAGCAAATTTAAGAACTCATGTTTTTGGAAGGAAGACCCAAAAGCATGGCTATTGATGACAGACAGGGGGCCTATGGAGAAAGACTGAATGCATACCAGAACAGGAGAATAGTGTCTGCAACAAGCCTGGAGGAGGTGTGGGAAGAACTGATCCAAAGAACAAGCTGAGCTGATAGACTTAAAACGAAAATAAAACGACAGTCAGACAATGCAAAGAGTGCCATGTGGGACAGCAGAACTCTAGAGCTTCATCTTGCTTGGCTGAAACTGTATGCCCACTGATTAGCAACTTCCATGGCCCCTCTCCAGCCCCTGGCAACCACCGTGCCAGTCTTCACTGTATGATCATTGACACTTTCATTTATATTATATTTTATATTTGCACTTAAAATTTGTTAAGAGGGTGGATCACATGTTAAGTGTTTTTACTAAAATAAAAAATTTTTAAAGAAAGAACCAAAAAGGCCGGGCACAGTAGCTCGTACCTGTAATGCCAGCACTTTGGGAGGCCGAGGTGGGTGGATCACCTGAGGTCAGGAGTTCGAGACCAGCCTAATCAACATGGTGAAAGCCCGTCTCTATTAAGTACAAAAAATTAGCTGGGTGTGGTGGTGCATGCCTGTAATTCCAGCTACTCAGGAGGCTGAGGCAGGAGAATCACTTGAACCCTGGAGCCAGAGGCTACAGTGAGCTGAGATCATACCATTGTATTCCAGCCTGGGCAATAAGAGCAAAACTCTGTCTCAAAAAAAAAAAAAAGAAAGAAAGAAAAAGAAAAAGAAAAAAAAAGAAAGGACCAAAACATGAAAGGGATCATCCTTTCTTTGAGAGGAAAGAAGGGAACAATGGAGAAACACAAGTGCCTGAAGCTAGAAAGCACCAAAAAAAAGGAGCTCATGTCTGGTGATGTGTGTTTTTGCCAGGAGATAGGAGGAAGGGTCAAGTGAAGGAAGGGGAGAGGTGGGGTGTAACTTAAAGGGTGGTGGTTAGGATTTAGAAGCATTACTATGAGGAACAGAATCAGAGGCCAACTTAAAACACACATTATATATATTTCAGAACAGAATTTAGAATCCTGCTGAGTTTTGTTTTTGTTTTGCTGCATGTTCTAAGGGATTTGGTGCAATCTTTTGAAACTAATTTAGACTTTTAGAAAAATACTTTCAGCTGTGAAATCACATTTAAATAAATGCACCATATATATTCTCCACAAAGCCATGCTTTTGTGCAACCAACACACAAACCTGCAAGAGGATTGTTTAGGGCTGAACATTTGTGTCCTTCTGTGATACAAGAAATACATATTTGATCTCTGCCCTTGGTTCCTAACACAGAACTTCTAAACCCCTTTAAATTGCCAGGGTAATACAGGTATCTTTATTCTAAGAGGTAACCCTTGGTGGGCTCCTGGATAGGGACTTCTCGACAGAGACAACAAGCCATGGTGAGAAGCTTGAAACATTCAGCCCTACCCCCTTATCTTCAGAGAGGGGAGAAGGACTGGAGCCTGAGTTAATAATCAATGACACTTACCCAGTGAAACCTCCATAAGATCCCTAAACTATGGGGTTTGCAGAGCTCCCTGGTTGGTGTGTGTGTCCATGTGTCTGGAGGGTGGTGTGGCCCAACTCCATGGGACAGAAGCTCCTATGCTTGAGATCACCCTAGACCTCACCTTAGTTGCTCTTCATCTGGCTGCTCATCAGCATTCTTTAAAACATCCTTTATAAGAGACCACTAAATGTAAGGAAGGTGTTTTCCTGAGTTCTGTGAGCTATTATCGCAAATTATTGAAACTTAGGAAGAGGTCATGGGAACCACCAATTTGTAGCCAAGTCAGAGAGAAGTGTGGGCACCCTGGGTACCCATTACTTGTGATTGGCATCGAAGTGGGGCACAGGTTTGTGGGATTTACCTCTTAACCTTGGAATCTGCACTCTGGCTAGTTTGTGTCAGAAGTGAATTAAATTGTAAAACATTCACGGGTTTCTGCAGAGATATGGACAATTGCTTGGTGTAGAACTGCTTGCTCATTCATTATTCACAATACCAAAGATATGGAATCCATCCAAATGCCCATCAATGATAGCCTGGATAAAGAAAATGTAGTACATACACACCATGGAATACTGTGTGGCCATAATAAAGAATGAGATCATGTCTTTTGCAGGGACATGGATTAAGCTGTAAGCCATCATTCTCAAAAAACCAGCACAGGAACAGAAAACCAAATGCTGCATATTCTCACTCCTAAGTGGGAGCTGAACAATGAGAACACATGGACACAGGGAGGGGAACAACATACACCACAGCCTTTTAGGGTTGGATGCAGGAGGGAGACCATCAGGGTAAATAGCTAATGCATGCTAGGCTTAATAACTAGGTTATGAGTTGATGGGTGCAGCAAACCACCATGGCACACATTTACCTATGTAACAAACCTACACGTTCTGCACATGTATCCTGGAAGTTAAAATAAAGTTTAGTAGTAAGATGGCCGAATAGGAACAGCTCCAGTCTCCAACTCCCAGTGCAAGTGACACAGAAGTCCGGTGATTTCTGCATTTTCAATGAGGTACTGGGGTCATCTCACTAGGGAGTGCCGGACAATCGGTGCTGGTCAGCTGCTGCAGCCTGACCAGCGAGAGCTGAAGCGGGGTGAGGCATCGCCTCACCTGGGAAGCGCAAGGGGGAAGGGAATCCTTTTCCTAGCCAGGGGAACTGAGAAACACAACACCTGGAAAATCGGGTAACTCCCACCCCAATACTGCGCTTTAAGCAAACGGGCACACCAGGAGAATATATCCCACACGTGGCCGGGAGGGTCCCACGCCCACGGAGCCTCCTCATTGCTAACACAGCAGTCTGCGGCGATCTAACCGCAATGCAGCAGCGAGGCTGGGGGAGGGGCGCCCGCCATTGCTGAGGCTTAAGTAGGTAAACGAAGCCGCTGGGAAGCTCGAACTGGATGGAGCTCACAGCAGCTCAAGGAAGCCTGCCTGTCTGTGTAGACTCCACCTCTGGGGACAGGGTACACCTAAAAAACAACAGGGGAAGCAGCAGAGGCCTGTGCAGACGCGAACGACTCTGTCTGACAGCTTTGAAGAGAGCAGTGGATCTCCCAACACGGAGGTTGAGATCTGAGAAGGGACAGACTGCCTGCTCAAGTGGGTCCCTGACCCCTGAGTAGCCTAACTGGGAGACATCCCCCACTAGGGGCAGTCTGACACCCCACACCTCACAGGGTGGAGTACACCCCTGAGAGGAAACTTCCAAAGGAAGAATCAGACAGGTACACTCGCTGTTCAGCAATATTCTATCTTCGGCAACCTCTGCTGCTGATACCCAGGCAAACAGGGTCTGGAGTGGACCTCAAGCAATCTCCAACAGACCTATAGCTGAGGGTCCTGACTGTCAGAAGGAAAACTATCAAACAGGAAGAACACCTATACCAAAACCCCATCAGTACGTCACCATCATCAAAGACCAGAGACAGATAAAACCACAAAGATGGGGAAAAAGCAGGGCAGAAAAGCTGGAAATTCAAAAAATAAGAGCGCATCTCCCCCTGCAAAGGAGTGCAGCCCATCGCCAGCAACGGATCGAAGCTGGTCAGAGAATGACTTTGACGAGATGAGAGAAGAAGGCTTCAGTCCATCAAACTTCTCAGAGCTAAAGGAGGAATTACGTACCCAGCGCAAAGAAACTAAAAATCTTGAAAAAAGAGTGGAAGAATTGACAGCTAGACTAATGAATGCAGAGAAGGTCATAAACGAAATGACAGAGATGAAAACCATGACACGAGAAATACGTGACAAATGCACAAGCTTCAGTAATCGACTCGATCAACTGGAAGAAAGAGTATCAGCGATTGGGGATCAAATGAATGAAATGAAGCGAGAAGAGAAACCAAAAGAAAAAAGAAGAAAGAGAAATGAACAAAGCCTACAAGAAGTATGGGATTATGTAAAAAGACCAAATCTACGTCTGATTGGGGTGCCTGAAAGTGAGAGGCAAAATGGAACCAAGTTGGAAAACACTCTTCAGGATATCATCCAGGAGAACTTCCCCAACCTAGTAGGGCAGGCCAACATTCAAATTCAGGAAATACAGAGAACCCCACAAAGATACTCCTCCAAAAGAGCAACTCCAAGACACATAATTGCCAGATTCACCAAAGTTGAAATGAAGGAAAAAATCTTAAGGGCAGCCAGAGAGAAAAGTCGGGTTACCCACAAAGAGAAGCCCATCAGACTAACAGCAGATCTCTCGGGAGAAACTCTACAAGCCAGAAGAGAGTGGGGGGCCAATATTCAACGTTCTTAAAGAAAAGAATTTTAAACCAAGAATTTCATATCCAGCCAAACTAAGTTTCATAAGTGAAGGAGAAATAAAATCCTTTACAGATAAGCAAATGCTTAGAGATTTTGTCACCACCAGGCCTGCCTTACAAGAGACCCTGAAGGAAGCCCTAAACATGGAAAGGAACAACCGGTACCAGCCATCGCAAAAACATGCCAAAATGTAAAGACCATCGAGGCTAGGAAGAAACTGCATCAACTAACGAGCAAAATAACCAGTTGATATCATAATGGCAGGAGCAAGTTCACACATAACAATATTAACCTTAAATGTAAATGGACTAAATGCTCCAATTAAAAGACACAGACTGGCAAACTGGATAAAGAGTCAAGACCCATCAGTCTGCTGTATTCAGGAGACCCATCTCACATGCAGAGGCATACATAGACAAAATAAAGGGATGGAGGAAGATCTACCAAGCAAATGGAGAACAAAAAAAAGCAGGGGTTACAATACTAGTCCCTGATAAAACAGACTTTAAACCATCAAAGATCAAAAGAGACAAAGAAGGCCATTACATAATGGTAAAGGGATCAATTCAACAGGAAGAGCTAACTATCCTAAATATATATGCACCCAACACAGGAGCACCCAGATTCATAAAGCAAGTCCTTAGAGACTTACAAAGAGACTTAGACTCCCATACAATAATAATGGGAGACTTCAACACTCCACTGTCAACATTAGACAGATCAACGAGACAGAAAGTTAACAAGGATATCCAGGAATTGAACTCATCTCTGCACCAAGTGGACCTAATAGACATCTATAGAACTCTCCACCCCAAATCAACAGAATATACATTCTTCTCAGCACCACATCGCACTTATTCCAAAATTGACCACATAATTGGAAGTAAAGCACTCCTCAGCAAATGTACAAGAACAGAAATTATAACAAACTGTCTCTCAGACCACAGTGCAATCAAACTAGAACTCAGGACTAAGAAACTCAATCAAAACCACTCAACTACATGGAAACTGAACAACCTGCTCCTGAATGACTACTGGGTACATAATGAAATGAAGGCGGAAATAAAGATGTTCTTTGAAACCAATGAGAACAAAGATACAACATACCAGAATCTCTGGGACACATTTAAAGCAGTGTGTAGAGGGAAATTTATAGCACTAAATGCCCACAAGAGAAAGCAGGAAAGATCTAAAATTGACACTCTAACATCACAATTAAAAGAACTAGAGAGGCAAGAGCAAACACATTCAAAAGCTAGCAGAAGGCAAGAAATAACTAAGATCAGAGCCGAACTGAAGGAGATAGAGACACAAAAAACCCTCCAAAAAATCAATGAATCCAGGAGTTGGTTTTTTGAAAAGATCAACAAAATTGACAGACCGCTAGCAAGACTAATAAAGAAGAAAAGAGAGAAGAATCAAATAGACACAATACAAAATGATAAAGGGGATATCACCACCGACCCCACAGAAATACAAACTACCATCAGAGAATACTATAAACACCTCTACGCAAATCAACTAGAAAATCTAGAAGAAATGGATAATTTCCTGGACACTTACACTCTCCCAAGACTAAACCAGGAAGAAGTTGAATCCCTGAATAGACCAATAGCAGGCTCTGAAATTGAGGCAACAATTAATAGCCTACCCACCAAAAAAAGTCCAGGACCAGATGGATTCACAGCTGAATTCTACCAGAGGTACAAGGAGGAGCTGGTACCATTCTTTCTGAAACTATTCCAATCAATTGAAAAAGAGGGAATCCTCCCTAACTCATTTTATGAGGCCAACATCATCCTGATACCAAAGCCTGGCAGAGACACAACAAAAAAAAGAGAATTTTAGACCAATATCCCTGATGAACATCGATGCAAAAATCCTCAATAAAATACTGGCAAACCAGATTCAGCAGCACATCAAAAAGCTTATCCACCATGATCAAGTGGGCTTCATCCCTGGGATGCAAGGCTGGTTCAACATCCGCAAATCAATAAACATAAACCAGCATATAAACAGAACCAAAGTCAAGAACCACATGATTATCTCAATAGATGCAAAAAAGGCTTTTGACAAAATTCAACAGCCCTTCATGCTAAAAACGCTCAATAAATTCAGTATTGATGGAACGTACCTCAAAATAATAAGAGCTATTTATGACAGACCCACAGCTAATATCATACTGAATGGGCAAAAACTGGAAAAATTCCCTTTGAAAACTGGTACAAGATAGGGATGCCCTCTCTCACCACTCCTATTCAACATAGTGTTGGAAGTTCTGGCTAGGGCAATCAGGCAAGAGAAAGAAATAAAGGGTATTCAGTTAGGAAAAGAAGAAGTCAAATTGTCCCTGTTTGCAGATGACATGATTGTATATTTAGAAAACCCCATCGTCTCAGCCCAAAATCTCCTTAAGCTGATAAGCAACTTCAGCAAAGTCTCAGGATACAAAATTAATGTGCAAAAATCGCAAGCATTCTTACACACCAGTAACAGACAAGCAGAGAGCCAAGTCAGGAATGAACTTCCATTCACAATTGCTTCAAAGAGAATAAAATACCTAGGAATCCAACTTACAAAGGATGTCAAGGACCTCTTCAAGGAGAACTACAAACCACTGCTCAGTGAAATCAAAGAGGACACAAACAAATGGAAGAACATACCATGCTCATGGATAGGAAGAATCAATATCGTGAAAATGGCCATACTGCCCAAGGTTATTTATAGATTCAATGCCATCCCCATCAAGCTACCAATGAGTTTCTTCACAGAACTGGAAAAAACTGCTTTAAAGTTCATATGGAACCAAAAAAGAGCCCACATTGCCAAGACAATCCTAAGTCAAAAGGACAAAGCTGGAGGCGTCACGCTACCTGACTTCAAACTATACTACAAGGCTACAGTAACCAAAACAGCATGGTACTGGTACCAAAACAGAGCTATAGACCAATGGAACAGAACAGAGTCCTCAGAAATAATACCACACTTCTACAGCCATCTGATCTTTGACAAACCTGAGAGAAACAAGAAATGGGGAAAGGATTCCCTATTTAATAAATGGTGCTGGGAAAATTGACTAGCCATAAGTAGAAAGCTGAAACTGGATCCTTTCCTTACTCCTTATACGAAGATTAATTCAAGATGGATTAGAGACTTAAATGTTAGACCTAATACCATAAAAACCCTAGAAGAAAATCTAGGTAGTACCATTCAGGACATAGGCATGGGCAAGGACTTCATGTCTAAAACACCAAAAGCAACGGCAGCAAAAGCCAAAATTGACAAATGGGATCTCATTAACCTAAAGAGCTTCTGCACAGCAAAAGAAACTACCATCAGAGTGAACAGGCAACCTACAGAATGGGAGAACATTTTTGCAATCTACTCATCTGACAATGGGCTAATATCCAGAATCTACAAAGAACTCAAACAAATATACAAGAACCCCATCAAAAAGTGGGGAAAGGATATGAACAGACATTTCTCAAAAGAAGACATTCATACAGCCAACAGACACATGAAAAAATGCTCATCATCACTCGCCATCAGAGAAATGCAAATCAAAACCACAATGAGATACCATCTCACACCAGCTAGAATGGCAAACATTAGAAAATCAGGAAACAACAGTTGTTGGAGAGGATGTGGAGAAATAGGAACACTTTTACACTGTTGGTGGGATTGTAAACTAGTTCAACCATTATGGAAAACAGTATGACGATTCCTCAAGGATCTAGAACTAGATGTACCATATGACCCAGCCATCCCACTACTGGGTATATACCCAAAGGATTATAAATTATTCTACTACAAAGACACATGCACACGTATGTTTATTGCGGCACTATTCGCAATAGCAAAGACTTGGAATCAACCCAAATGTCCATCTGTGACAGACTGGATTAAGAAAATGTGGCACATATACACCATGGAATACTATGCAGCCATAAAAAAGGATGAGTTTGCGTCCTTTGTAGGGACCTGGATGCAGCTGGAAACCATCATTCTTAGCAAACTATCACAAGAAGAGAAAACCAAACACCGCATGTTCTCACTCATAGGTGGGAACTGAACAATGACATCACTTGGACTCGGGAAGGGGAACATCACACACTGGGGCCTATCATGGGGAGGGGGGAGGGGGGAGGGATTGCATTGGGGAGTTATACATGATATAAATGATGAATTGATGGGTGCTGACGAGTTGGTGGGTGCAGCACACCAACATGGCACAAATATACATATTTAACAAACCTGCACGTTATGCACATGTACCCTAGAACTTAAAGTATAATAAAAAATAAATAAAAATAAAAATAAAAAAAGAAATTAGAAAACACACCCCATCTTTGCTATTCACTGATTCAAGGTTTGTCAATTCATCTGCTTACTAAAATGTATTTGTCACTCCAAAGTCAATATTCACAGTGTCTGTATAGTCCTTGCAGACACACACAGAGAGGCAAAAAATTTGTGAAACCCAACACGTGCTCCCAGCTGAGGTCAAACCCTCTGCCTTCTTGTTTCAGCCCTCACACAGAAAACAAGTGTCCTCCCCACACTATATTTGGTGCCATGTTTTTTGCGTTTTGGGGGGCTTTTTGTTGATGATTCTGCTGTTTAAAATAACTCCCTAACTATGGTGCTATCTACGGTTCCTAAGTGCAAGAAGGCTGTGATGTTATTTAAGGAGAAAAATACATGCATTAGATAAACTTCCTTCAGACATGAGTTACAGTGCTGCTGTCCATGAGTTCAATGTTAATGAATCAATATGTGTTAAGGTGTCTTTAAATAGAAACACACATAAAGCAAGCTCATGTATTGATCAGTGGACAAAAATGTTTTGACTAGAGGCTTGCAGTGACCTAACCCCGTATTTTTCCTGGGAGCAATGCTTCTGTATTTACTAACGCAGAGTTCACAGCAACATTATAGAATACAACTGCCATGAATAAGAAAAAGCAACTGTATATTTCTAAGAGAATAATCACATAACAGAAAACATTGATTTTTTTAAAAAATCCCAGTAGCTAACAAGAATCCTTTTCTGGACAAAATCTATAGTTCAAGCATTCAAATCTCCATGTCATAGTTTATCCCAGGATTTATTTCATCCGCCCCAAGCCACCCAGAAAACAACCTCTACAGTATTCTGTGGCTGATGCCCAGTTCATGAGAGTCCCTGTCATACAGCTACTCAGAGCTCTGAGTACTGATATGATAAAGAGCTGCAATTAGCCAGGTGTGGTGTCTCATGCCTGTGGTCCCAGCTACTCAGGAGAGGAGGCGGGAGGATCACTTAGGTCCAGGAGTTCAAGGTTGCAGTGAGCGATGGTCTGATGGCACCACTGCACTCCAGCCTGGGTGACAAAGCATGACCCCGTCTCTTAAAAACTAAAATAGCTACAAACAGGATTTTATAATTTATCATAATCTCAAAGGCAATGGAATAAAAAGTTAACATTTAATTCACAGCCCAAGTAAAGGGCAGTATTTGATGACGTGTTTTCTTAATGGGACTTGGATCTGGTTTTCAGTAGCCTATTTCTCCTCTTCTCTTTCTAGTCAACACCCCATACACCTGGAATCCTCTGAATCCGTCCAACATTCAATCCACCTATAAAGGCTCAGCCCAAGCCCCCCTTTCATCTTTCCTCACTCCATCTTTTCCTTCCTTTTCTTCTCCAACGAAGGATTATTGAGGGCTAATGGATGCCAAGCCCTGCTCTAAGCACTAAGGATACGGAAAGTGAGGCCCCTGAGCTTATGGGCTTCATTCCATGAGAGGTAGACAGTAAAAAGCAAGGGCCATAAAGGAAGTGAACGGGAGCTGCAGATGGGGACGGGAGGAGGGGACACAGCAGGTGACAGGTCAGTCTGTGTGACGAGGTGTTGGAAGAGGTCAGCTTTCAGGGTTGGATGAGGCCAGAAGCAGAAGGACACTCCAGGAAACATCAAGTGTGAAACCTCAAGATGGGCAGGGGCTCACAGTGCCCACGACACGGTAAGGAAGCCAGGGCAGTGGAGCATGTCCATGAGGGCGAGACCAGGCATGCAGTACCACAAAGAAAACAAGCTTCCCACCGCAGCTCCGTCCACATGTCCAATCCCATCCTGACCGGGACTGCGCGGCCCAGAACTGGTTATGCTGCCCCGGAGTACCAGGGTGAAATGTCAGTTCTGATGGGTGTATCTTTTGGTCACATCTTCATTACCATGGAAACCTGTGGACACTGTGTTCTTACTTTGAACTTCGTAGCGAGGGTGTATGAGGCCAGCTCCGGGGTAGGTGCTGCTGCATCTGCCTGGATGCCTGAAGATTGCCCTCGTTTTCAGCGAGGTTAATGACTTCGTGAGGATTGAATTCAGGGCCAGCAATTCTTTATCTGCTTTCCCTTGAGCATAGTGTGATCACCCCACACACCTGGCTCTTCATTAAGGAGATTTTTGTTTTATTTTATACTCTTATGATTATTTTTCTGTCCCATTTGGTGAACTCTGTCCTCCCAGCACTCTATCATTTAGCTGGATTATTTTGTCTTCTCTATCAATTACTTTTTGCTCTGAATGAATTCATCTTTTTCAGTTTTCTCTGGATTCCTGTTAATTAGCTCAAGCCAGTTATTTATCATTTTGTGTTCAGCTTTGCCTATTTTCCTCTTAGCTCTTCCTCAGTATAGGTAATAGTTCTGGGATGATGTTGTTTGGGTTCTTAACCTCTTTCTTTAGTTCTGTTATATGCGTCCCAGTTTTATCATCTTTTCTTTTCTTTCTTTCTTTTTTTTTCTTTTTTCTTTTTGAGACAGAGTCTCTCTCTGTCGCCCAGGCTGGGGGTGCAGTGGTGTGATCTCAGCTCACTGCTGCAACCTCCACCTCCCAGGTTCAAACAATTCTCCTGCCTCAGCCTCCCGAGTAGCTGGGACTACATGCGCATGGCACCATGCCCAGTTAATTTTTGTATTTTTAGTAGAGATGAGGTTTCACCATGTTGGCCAGGATGGTCTTGATCTCTTGACCTCATTATCTGCCCTCCTCGACCTTTCAAAGGGCTCAGATTACAGGCACGAGCCACTGCGCTCAGCCCTTATCAGCTTTTCTTTCAGGCCTTACCTTACTGAATGTCAGCTTTCCAGGGTTTTCTATAGTGTAAATTACTAGAGTGGAATTGCCCCTGTTTTCAGATTTTCCACATGATATGCTGACCCCTCACTGTCCTGGTGCATTTTTCTTCACTTTCAGAACTTGTCTTGTGGTGCTCCTCCTGAGCAGGGTGCTCATGACCAGACTCTACTTGCTGATATAAAGTGTGGGAGGCATCTCTTTGTTCTCCCCCTCAGCACTAGAGTTTGAAGCCTAGGAAGATCTAGCTGTACACACTTTCCTCTAACCTGAAGGCACAGGAGAGGAGATGGGGAAGCCCAGCAGAGGCCCAGGGCAGGCTCTGTGAGGACGCCTGGGCTCCACTCTCTCTTCAGAGGATAACAGCAGATGGTAGATCATTCCCCCAACTCAGGGAAGGGCCTGAGAATGTGCTTCTCCCATTTCTCCAAACATTTCTCCTGCCCACCAAACAGAAGAGAGCAAAAACAACGATGCCCACGTAGTTCACTTTTATCCTGAGTTTGGGATAGGAGTAGCAGACCCTTACCTAGGGGTACTACATACACATGCTGTCGTAATCACCTTAAATATATTTACCAATTTTAACCCTTACAGCTTCACTTTGAGGTGGGAGCTGTTTTCACCCCCATTTTACAGATGAGGAAGCTGAGTCACTGAGAAGTTAGGTGTTGTGCCCAAAATCACATAACTAGAGGTAGAAGCTGTCTGACTTCAAAATCTGTGCTCTCAGATACTGTCCTAGACTGGGTCCCAGGTTTCATGTTTCTCTTTCACTGGCTATCGTCAGTGCATGAAGCCTCACCCCCCCACCCCCATCAGCCAGCCTGCTCCTGGCTCTTAGTCAAGATACTCCTAGGAAGCAGTCCCCCAGGACGGGATTATTAGCAATGCCCTCTACTCCTTCCTTTTTCAGACTAACTTCACTAATTTTTCCTCCACCTGCCACTAAACTTTCTCATCATCCACATTTCCTATGCTCAGTGGTTTCACCTGCTCCCCATTTAAAGTAGAAACTAGAAACAATAGAATAATCCTTGATTCAGATTTCTACTATACCTTCCTGAATTAATCACCAAGTGCCAAATATTTTACTTTCTAAAATTTTGTCAGATTTATCCCTTTCTCTCCATGTTTGGTACAACTACATTAGTAGAAATCTTCATGAGTTACCATTTGATTGCTGCAACAGTGTTTTTGCCTCTCATCTTGTGTCTTGCAAATCTGTCTTTCATGCAACAGCTGGTGTAATCTATTTAAATAAAATCTGGAGTCCCTTGATGAAAAGTCTTCAATGGTTTCCTGTAGCCAGCATCTTCCCTAGTATGGTGTGTGCAAGGCCAACCTTGACCCGTCCTCTGTATTTCTCTAGCCTCATCTCCTCACTCAAGGGCTCGGCTTTGGGATCTCGGGAACAACTACAGTTGTTGTGGGGTTTTTTGTCTTTGTTTTTAATTAGACAAGGTCTCACTCTTTCACCCAGACTGGAAAGCAGTGATGCCGTCACGGCTTACTGCAGCCTGGAACTGCTGGACTTAAGTGACCCTCCCTTGGAAGGACCTTCTTCCTTCCCCTGTTCATCACATTCTGAAGTCAGTGGAGTTAGATTTTGTTCATTGTTTGACTTGTGGTGGTAAATTTGGGGGCAGGAAGGAAGACAGTTTAGGGAGTCTGAGCCTTTGGGGTTTATTTTACAATTTTTGATCATTTTACCAGGTGCTAAATGACAGAGATTCTGTAATCCATTTTCATTCTGCCATGTTTGCCCAGATGTTTCTGAGAGAAGTCTTTATCTTTTTTGAGGGCATAATAGAGATACATGGGATAAAACAGAAGCACAGAAGCAGGGGCTCCTACTCCCTCAGTTTTGTCAGATTAGGAAAGGCTTCTTACAGAATGTTGACTCTTGAGTTGAGACTCAAAGGATATACGGGAATCAGATAGGTGAAGCCATTGTAGAAATGTATTTGAGAATGATGTACAAGGCAGAGAACCTAGAAACAGCAGTTGTATAAACAGAACTAGGCTAGGCATGGTGGCTCACACCTGTCATCTCAGCACTTTGGGAGGCTGAAACAAGAGGATTGCTTGAGGCCAGGAGTTCAGGACTAGCCTGGGCAGCATAGTGAGACCCCCCCTACTCTCCAAAAACTTCCAGAATTCACTGTGTGTGGTGGTACACGCCTGTGGTCCCAGCTACCTTGCGAGGCCGAGGAGGGAAGATCACTTGAGTCCAGCAGTTTGAGGCTCCACTGAGCTGCGATGGTACCACTACACTCCAGCCTGGGTGAGAAAGCAAGACCTTGTCTAATTAAAAGCAAAAACTGGCCTTTCAGCTGGAAAACCACAATCTTCCAGTAATTCACCAAAATGACTAACACAAAGGGAAAGAGGAGAGACACCTGACAGGTGTTCTCTAGGCCTTTTAGATGACATGGAGTTGGCTGGGCACGGTGGCTCATGCCTGTAATCCCAGCACTTTGGGAGGCCAAAGCGGGCGGATTGCCTGAGCTCAGGAGTTCGCGACCAGCCTGGGCAACATGGTGAAACCCCATCTCCACTAAAATACAAAAAATTAGCCAGGTGTGGTGGCATGTGCCTGTAGTCCCAACTACTCAGGAGGCTGAGGCAGGAGAATTGCTTGAACCCAGGAGGCATAGGTTGCAGTGAGTCAAGATCATGCCACTGCACTCTAGCCTGGGTGACAGAGTGAGACTCCATCTCAAAAAAAAAAAAAAAGGAGTTGTTTCTTTGACCATATTTATGAAAATCTGTAAGAGAGGTGGTATTGTAGATATCAAGGGAAGGGGTACTGTTCAAAAAGGAATGCCCCACAAATGTTACCATGGCAAAACGGAGAGTCTGCTGTGTTGCCCAGCATGCTGTTGGCATTGTTGTAACAAACAAGTTAAGGGCAAGATTCTTGCCAAGAGAATTAAAGTGCGTATTGAGCACATAAAGCACTCTACGAGCCGAGATAGCTTCCTGAAATGCCTGAAGGAACATGATCAGAAAAAGAAACAAGCCAAAGAGAAAAGTACCTGGGTTCAACTGAAGCGCTAGCCTGCTCCACCCAGATACGCGCACTGTGTGAGAACCAGTGGGAAGGAGCCTGAGCTGAGGAAGCTATTCCCTATGCATTCATGGCATATTGAGTGTTTAAATGAAAATAAAAGACCTCTGCACTGTAAAAATGTTTCTCTTCATTGAGTAGAAGTGTGGTGTCTCCTCCTCCAAAGAAATATTTAAAGCAAATTTGAATTTTGTCCTAATTCATTCTGTAATTTACTATTCAAATTTAGTGTATTTCTTTTTTTTTTTTATTTTCTTTTTATTATTATACTTTAAGTTCTAGGGTACATGTGCATAACGTGCAGGTTTGTTACATATGTATACTTATGCCATGTTGGTGTGCTGCACCCATCAACTCGTCAGCACCCATCGATTCATCATTTATATCATGTATAACTCCCCAATGCAATCCCTCCCTCCTCCCCCCTCCCCCCTCCCCATGATAGGCCCCAGTGCGTGATGTTCCCCTTCCTGAGTCCAAGTGATCTCATTGTTCAGTTCCCACCTATGAGTGAGAACATGCGGTGTTTGGTTTTCTCTTCTTGTGATAGTTTGCTAAGAATGATGGCTTCCAGCTGCATCCATGTCCCTACAAAGGACGCAAACTCATCCTTTTTTATGGCTGCATAGTATTCCATGGTGTATATGTGCCACATTTTCTTAATCCAGTCTGTCACAGATGGACATTTGGGTTGATTCCAAGTCTTTGCTATTGTGAATAGTGCCGCAATAAACATACGTGTACATGTGTCTTTGTAGTAGAATAATTTATAATCCTTTGGGTATATACCCAGTAGTGGGATGGCTGGGTCATATGGTACATCTAGTTCTAGATCCTTGAGGAATTGCCATACTGTTTTCCATAATGGTTGAACTAGTTTACAATCCCACCAACAGTGTAAAAGTGTTCCTATTTCGCCACATCCTCTCCAACACCTGTTGTTTCCTGACTTCTTAATGATTGCCATTCTAACTGGTGTGAGATGGTATCTCATTGTGGTTTTGATTTGCATTTCTCTGATGGCGAGTGATGATGAGCATTTTTTTCATGTGTCTGTTGGCTGTATGAATATCTTCTTTTGAGAAATGTCTGTTCATATCCTTTCCCCACTTTTTGATGGGGTTGTTTGTTTTTTTCTCGTATATTTGTTTGAGTTCTTTGTAGATTCTGGATATTAGCCCTTTGTCAGATGAGTAGGTTGCAAAAATGTTCTCCCATTCTGTAGGTTGCCTGTTCACTCTGATGATAGTTTCTTTTGCTGTGCAAAAGCTCTTTAGTTTAATTAGATCCCATTTGTCAATTTTTGCTTTTGCTGCCGTTGCTTTTGGTGTTTTAGACATGAAGTCCTTGCCCATGCCTATGTCCTGAATGGTACTACCTAGATTTTCTTCTAGGGTTTTTATGGTATTAGGTCTAACATTTAAGTCTCTAATCCATCTTGAATTAATCTTCGTATAAGGGGTAAGGAAAGGATCCAGTTTCAGCTTTCTACTTATGGCTAGCCAATTTTCCCAGCACCATTTATTAAATAGGGAATCCTTTCCCCATTTCTTGTTTCTCTCAGGTTTGTCAAAGATCAGATGGCTGTAGATGTGTGGTATTATTTCTGAGGACTCTGTTCTGTTCCATTGGTCTATAGCTCTGCTTTGGTACCAGTACCATGCTGTTTTGGTTACTGTAGCCTTGTAGTATAGTTTGAAGTCAGGTAGCGTGACGCCTCCAGCTTTGTCCTTTTGACTTAGGATTGTCTTGGCAATGCGGGCTCTTTTTTGGTTCCATATGAACTTTAAAGCAGTTTTTTCCAATTCTGTGAAGAAACTCATTGGTAGCTTGATGGGGATGGCATTGAATCTATAAATAACCTTGGGCAGTATGGCCATTTTCACGATATTGATTCTTCCTATCCATGAGCATGGTATGTTCTTCCATTTGTTTGTGTCCTCTTTGATTTCACTGAGCAGTGGTTTGTAGTTCTCCTTGAAGAGGTCCTTTACATCCCTTGTAAGCTGGATTCCTAGGTATTTTATTCTCTTTGAAGCAATTGTGAATGGAAGTTCATTCCTGATTTGGCTCTCTGCTTGTCTGTTACTGGTGTATAAGAATGCTTGTGATTTTTGCACATTAATTTTGTATCCTGAGACTTTGCTGAAGTTGCTTATCAGCTTAAGGAGATTTTGGGCTGACACAATGGGGTTTTTTAAATATACAATCATGTCATCTGCAAACAGGGACAATTTCACTTCTTCTTTTCCTAACTGGATACCCTTTATTTCTTTTTCTTGCCTGATTGCCCTAGCCAGAACTTCCAACACTATGTTGAATAGGAGTGGTGAGAGAGGGCAACCCTGTCTTGTGCCAGTTTTCAAAGGGAATTTTTCCAGTTTTTGCCCATTCAGTATGATATTAGCTGTGGGTTTGTCATAAATAGCTCTTATTATTTTGAGGTACGTTCCATCAATACCGAATTTATTGAGCGTTTTTAGCATGAAGGGCTGTTGAATTTTGTCAAAAGCCTTCTCTGCATCTATTGAGACAATCATGTGGTTCTTGTCTTTCGTTCTGTTTATATGCTGGATTACGTTTATTGATTTGCGAATGTTGAACCAGCCTTGCATCCCAGGGATGAAGCCCACTTGATCATGGTGGATAAGCTTTTTGATGTGCTGCTGAATCCGGTTTGCCAGTATTTTATTGAGAATTTTTGCATCAATGTTCATCAGGGATATTGGTCTAAAATTCTCTTTTTTTGTTGTGTCTCTGCCAGGCTTTGGTATCAGGATGATGTTGGCCTCATAAAATGAGTTAGGGAGGATTCCCTCTTTTTCTATTGATTGGAATAGTTTCAGAAGGAATGGTACCAGCTCCTCCTTGTACCTCTGGTAGAATTCAGCTGTGAATCCATCTGGTCCTGGACTTTTTTTGGTGGGTAGGCTATTAATTGTTGCCTCAATTTCAGAGCCTGCTATTGGTCTATTCAGGGATTCAACTTCTTCCTGGTTTAGCCTTGGGAGAGTGTAAGTGTCCAGGAAATTATCCATTTCTTCTAGATTTTCTAGTTGATTTGCGTAGAGGCGTTTATAGTATTCTCTGATGGTAGTTTGTATTTCTGTGGGGTCAGTGGTGATATCCCCTTTATCATTTTTTATTGCATCTATTTGATTCCTCTCTCTTTTCTTCTTTATTAGCCTTGCTAGCGGTCTGTCAATTTTGTTGATCTTTTCAAAAAACCAACTCCTGGATTCATTGATTTTTTGGAGGGTTTTTTGTGTTTCTATCTCCTTCAGTTCGGCTCTGATCTTAGTTATTTCTTGCCTTCTGCTAGCTTTTGAATGTGTTTGCTCTTGCCTCTCTAGTTCTTTTAATTGTGATGTTAGAGTGTCAATTTTAGATCTTTCCTGCTTTCTCTTGTGGGCATTTAGTGCTATAAATTTCCCTCTACACACTGCTTTAAATGTGTCCCAGAGATTCTGGTATGTTGTATCTTTGTTCTCATTGGTTTCAAAGAACATCTTTATTTCCGCTTTCATTTCGTTATGTACCCAGTAGTCATTCAGGAGCAGGTTGTTCAGTTTCCATGTAGTTGAGCGGTTTTGATTGAGTTTCTTAGTCCTGAGTTCTAGTTTGATTGCACTGTGGTCTGAGAGACAGTTTGTTATAATTTCTGTTCTTGTACATTTGCTGAGGAGTGCTTTACTTCCAATTATGTGGTCAATTTTGGAATAAGTGTGATGTGGTGCTGAGAAGAATGTATATTCTGTTGATTTGGGGTGGAGAGTTCTATAGATGTCTATTATGTCCGCTTGGTGCAGAGATGAGTTCAATTCCTGGATATCCTTGTTAACTTTCTGTCTCGTTGATCTGTCTAATGTTGACAGTGGAGTGTTGAAGTCTCCCATTATTATTGTATGGGAGTCTAAGTCTCTTTGTAAGTCTCTAAGGACTTGCTTTATGAATCTGGGTGCTCCTGTATTGGGTGCATATATATTTAGGAGAGTTAGCTCTTCCTGTTGAATTGATCCCTTTACCATTATGTAATGGCCTTCTTTGTCTCTTTTGATCTTTGATGGTTTAAAGTCTGTTTTATCAGAGACAAGGATTACAACCCCTGCTTTTTTTTGTTCT
Organism: Rhinopithecus roxellana; assembly: GCF_007565055.1. Taxonomy (NCBI): domain Eukaryota; kingdom Metazoa; phylum Chordata; class Mammalia; order Primates; family Cercopithecidae; genus Rhinopithecus; species Rhinopithecus roxellana. The sequence continues at coordinate 10,072,692 of NC_044557.1, read as the reverse complement.
CCATTTGCTTGGTAGATCTTCCTCCATCCCTTTATTTTGAGCCTATGTATGTCTCTGCATGTGAGATGGGTCTCCTGAATACAGCAGACTGATGGGTCTTGACTCTTTATCCAGTTTGCCAGTCTGTGTCTTTTAATTGGAGCATTTAGTCCATTAACATTTAAGGTTAATATTGTTATGTGTGAACTTGATCCTGCCATTATGATATTAACTGGTTATTTTGCTCGTTAGTTGATGCAGTTTCTTCCTAGCCTCGATGGTCTTTACATTTTGGCATGTTTTTGCGATGGCTGGTACCGGTTGTTCCTTTCCATGTTTAGGGCTTCCTTCAGGGTCTCTTGTAAGGCAGGCCTGGTGGTGACAAAATCTCTAAGCATTTGCTTATCTGTAAAGGATTTTATTTCTCCTTCACTTATGAAACTTAGTTTGGCTGGATATGAAATTCTGGGTTTAAAATTCTTTTCTTTAAGATTGTTGAATATTGGCGCCCACTCTCTTCTGGCTGGTAGAGTTTCTGCCGAGAGATCTGCTGTTAGTCTGATGGACTTCCCTTTGTGGGTAACCCGACCTTTCTCTCTGGCTGCCCTTAAGATTTTTTCCTTCATTTCAACTTTGGTGAATCTGGCAATTATGTGTCTTGGAGTTGCTCTTCTGGAGGAGTATCTTTGTGGCGTTCTCTGTATTTCCTGAATTTGAATGTTGGCCTGCCCTACTAGGTTGGGGAAGTTCTCCTGGATGATATCCTGAAGAGTGTTTTCCAACTTGGTTCCATTTTCCCCCTCACTTTCAGGCACCCCAATCAGACGTAGATTTGGTCTTTTTACATAATCCCATACTTCTTGCAGGCTTTGCTCATTTCTTTTTCTTCTTTTTTCTTTTGGTTTCTCTTCTCGCTTCATTTCATTCATTTGATCTTCAATCGCTGATACTCTTTCTTCCAGTTGATCGAGTCGGTTACTGAAGCTTGTGCATTTGTCACGTATTTCTCGTGTCATGGTTTTCATCTCTGTCATTTCGTTTATGATCTTCTCTGCATTAATTAGTCTAGCTGTCAATTCTTCCACTCTTTTTTCAAGATTTTTAGTTTCTTTGCGCTGGGTACGTAATTCCTCCTTTAGCTCTGAGAAGTTTGATGGACTGAAGCCTTCTTCTCTCCTCTCGTCCAAGTCATTCTCTGACCAGCTTTGATCCGTTGCTGGCGATGGGCTGCGCTCCTTTGCAGGGGGAGATGAGCTCTTATTTTTTGAATTTCCAGCTTTTCTGCCCTGCTTCTTCCCCATCTTTGTGGTTTTATCTGTCTCTGGTCTTTGATGGTGGTGACGTACTGATGGGGTTTTGGTATAGGTGTCCTTCCTGTTTGATAGTTTTCCTTCTGACAGTCAGAAGGACTCTCTGTTGGTCTGTTGGAGATTGCTTGAGGTCCACTCCAGACCCTGTTTGCCTGGGTATCAGCAGCAGAGGTTGCCGAAGATAGAATATTGCTGAACAGCGAGTGTACCTGTCTGATTCTTCCTTTGGAAGTTTCCTCTCAGGGGTGTACTCCACCCTGTGAGGTGTGGGGTGTCAGACTGCCCCTAGTGGGGGATTTCTCCCAGCTAGGCTACTCAGGGGTCAGGGACACACCTGAGCAGGCAGTCTGTCCATTCTCAGATCTCAACCTCCGAGTTGGGAGATCCACAGCTCTCCCCAAAGCTGTCAGACAGAGTCGTTCGCGTCTGCACCGGCCCCCGCTGTTTCCCCTGTTGGTCTTCAGCTGTGCGCTGTCCCCAGAGGTGGAGTCTACAGAGACAGGCAGACTTCCTTGAGCTGCTGTGAGCTCCACCCAGTTCGAGCTTCCCAGCGGCTTTGTTTACCTACTTAAGCCTCAGCAATGGCGGGCGCCCCTCCCCCAGCCTCGCTGCTGCCTTGCCGATAGATCGCCGCAGACTGCTGTGTTAGCAGTGAGGGAGGCTCCGTGGGCGTGGGACCCTCCCGGCCAGGCGTGGGATATATTCTCCTGGTGTGCCTCTTTGCTTAAAGCGCCGTATTGGGGTGGGAGTTACCCGATTTTCCAGGTGTTGTGTGTGTCAGTTCCCCTGGCTAGGAAAACGGATTCCCTTCCCCCTTGCACTTCCAGGTGAGGTGATGCCTCGCCCTGCTTCAGCTCTCGCTGGTCAGGCTGCAGCAGCTGACCAGCACCGATTGTCCGGCACTCCCTAGTGAGATGACCCCAGTACCTCAGTTGAAAATGCAGAAATCACCGGTCTTCTGTGTCGCTCGCGCTGGGAGTTGGAGAATGGAGCTGTTCCTATTCGGCCATCTTCTTAGTGTATTTCTTGCTGAAAGATGTGAGGTGGCTTATTGTGCAACAAATTACTCAATTGGTTAGAAAACAACCAGATATTAATTATGAAATATTTGTAGTGATTTGAAAATAGTCCCTCCAAATCATCATGGAAGCTCTGATATAATTTTCAAAAAGAAAAAAATATAGTTCAGAGATCCTAAAGCCTAGCTCTTGAGTAAGAAGATGAGGCTAGAGAAATACAGAGGACAGGTCGAGGTTGGCGTTGCACGCAACATAGTAGGGAAGGTGCCAGCTATAGGAAACCATCGAAGACTTTTGATCAAGGGACTTCAGATTTTGTCTAAATATATCACACCAGCTGTTATGTGAAAGAAGATTTTGCAAGGCACAAGATAAGAGGCAGAAAAACTAGTTGATAAACTATTGCAATAATCTAATGGGTAAACTCATGAAGGTTTCTATCAAGATAGTTGTGCTAAGTATGGCAAGAACGAAATTGATCCGAGAAAATTTTAGAAAGCAAAATATTTGACACTTGGTGATTAATTCAGGTACAGTAGAAATCTGAATCAAGGATGACTCTATTATTTCTAGTTTCTAATTTAAGTGGGTAGCAGCTGAAACCACTGAGTATGGGGAATGCAGATGATGGGAAAATTCAGTGGTAGGTGAAGGAAGAATTAGTGAATTTAGTTTGAAAAATGTACAGTTTGTGTTGCCTATTGTATATGAAATATCTAAGAAGAAATATCAGCCTCTATCCAGAAGTGATTTCTTTCTCCGATACCATTATTACATGCATACTCTTCAACTATTTACCAAAAACTTTCTTATATACACAATGTACATTTGGGTCTAGTTTTTCTTGCTGGATTGCAAACTCGATTATAGGAGGCATATTGTGTAATTTATTTGTATAAGCTCCAGAGTGCCTGTATAGCACAAAGCCTTGCATGTAATTGGTGCTTAATTTATGTAATGAGTTAAAAGATGGCTAGAAGGATAAATACATGGATGGATGCATGGATGGATGGTTGGATGGATGGATGGTGGCTCATGAATGGATGCATGGATGGATGGTTGGATGGATGGATGGATGGTTGTGTGGGTGGATGGATGGATGGATGCATGGATGGGTGGGTGGATGCATGGATGGATGGATGGATGGATGGATGGATAGGATGGATGGATGGATGGATCATGGATGATCGTGGATGGATGGATGGTTGCATGGAAGGATGGATGGAAGATGGATCATGGATGGATAGATGAATGCATGGACAAACGGAGTAATGACTTCAAGTTGACTCTAGAGATGTAAGGTGACAGAAAAAAATATGAAAAATGAAACCCAAGTAATAGAATTCTAAACCGATATTTGCTACCAGAAAATACGAGTTTTGTTTTATGTTTGTTTAAATTTATAAGCTGGATGTTTTTCAGGGAATTAAATTTATCAAAGAATCAGAAAAAAAGAGTAGTCTTAAATTATAAAGTAAGATAGATTTATGTAGCTGCTAGGAAGCATTTATACTTATGAAACACATTAAGGGTGAAGCAACATGATTAGCAGTGTTAATAGCACTGAAGGTGATTTCTATGGTAACTCAGTATATCAATTCTGTGCACATTATTATTTCAAAAGATAATTTTTCAAACTACAATCTCATAGCCTGTAAAAATTAAAATATCCATTAAACAGCTCAATTACCTCTGCTGTTTAATGGGTAGCTAGGTTTCCATTAAGGATTCATGTTCAGTTCATTCTTGTTGATGATTTCCCTCTTGTACTTCTTCACCCTCCTGCAGCTTCAGATGACACCTGTGACAGCTCCCTTTCTAGCATGAAGGTACGTTTCATAATTATTATTATTATTACAGAAATTATGTTTGACCTGATTGTCTGTAGGAAATGAACTGCTCACCTTTTAGACTCAATAGCCATTTAATACATCAGCAAAGTAATTAGCTAAAGAGCAGCCCAATACCCTGAGGCTAATCATCCACCTCTAAAAGGTAGATAATTTATTCCCTCTCTACTAGTGAAGTGAGCCCCAGTATTATTTACAGATAGAAATTCTTATATTTCTCATCAATTAAATTCAACTGTTGTCCTTTAGAGTCAAAGTTAGTATTTCAAGTGAAAGCACATCCCACCCTCCTTTCCAACACAACCACCTTTAGAACAACTTGGGCTTGAATTTTCTACACTCTTTGACCTTGAACAAATTTCCTAATATCTCTGAGCTGGTATTCGTATCCATAATATAATCTTATAAGGTTATTGTGTGTGTTCATGAGGCAATACGTGCAAAGACCAGCATACAGAAATGATCCATCAGTATCACCTTCACTAAAGACGGATTGTGAAATTAAATCTACCCAGACAGACTTTCCCTCATGGAAGCAGTACCATTCCACTACGGAATTTAGTTGATGCAATTTCCTGGTTTCTGATTTCCACCCGCAGCACAAACATAAAGTCTTCTAGCCTGGGTTGGTTCTGGAAACATCAACCAAAGCTCCCCACGGATACAGACAGTCTACTTCCACCCCACGCAATTCTCCCCTGCCCACCAAAGAACATACATTTTAAAAAGACCAGAGTCAGGTCACGGTTACTCGGCGGCAACTGCGGCAAAGCGAGAGCCTGGAGACCTGAGCCGACACTGGGGGCTGTCCGCCCGCCCCGCATTCTCTCGAGGAGTCGAGAAGTCCTGTTGTATCAGAGTAAGATGGACGGTAGCTTTGATTGTGAGTGTGCTGAGCTGGAGCCACCTGATCACTAACAAAAGACATCTTCTGTTAAGCAACAGCTGCCAGGGCTTCCTGTTGAAATATACGGCAACAAAGGAAGCAAAGAAGCAAAACGGAAATGGTGCCTACCAGCTCCTTAGAACGACGCTGCTCAGAGCTAGTGAGGAGAATGTTCATAGAAGCCTGTTGTGTGCATATTTATTCACATGTTTGTTAAATGTCAAATCGTTTAGCACAGTAATATGAGTGTATAATATGTCATTTCATTCCGTTTGAGTTTCTTGAGTGTTTTCTTTAAACGTCTGCAGAGTTGCTGCCCCTTTCTTGAACTATGAGTACTGCAATCTTTTTAATTCTCGATAGGAGTAGAGTTTTTTGAGCTTTAAGTCTAAGGGGAACTCAACAGGCCTGTTTGGCATATGCAGTGAACATCAAGAAACCATCTTGCTGTGGAAGCATAATTATTTTTCTTCTCCCTTTTTGAAAAATCTTTCCTTTTGATGCCAGTTTCCTTGTTTACACAAGTTCAACCATTTGAAAGGAAAAGGCAAGAATTAGGGTTTCAAAATGGCGGAGAAATTTGAAAGTTTCATGAACATTCATGGTTTTGATCTGGGTTCTAGGTTTGTGGACTTAAAACCAGCGGGTTGTGGAGGCAATGGCTTGGTTTTTTCTGCTGTAGACAATGACTGTGACAAAAGAGTGGCCATCAAGAAAATTGTCCTTACTGATCCCCAGAGTGTCAACATGCTGTACATGAAATCAAAATTATTAGAGACTTGACCATGATAACACTGTGAAAGTGTTTGAAATTCTTGGTCCCAGCAGAAGCCAATTAACAGACGATGTGGGCTCTCTTACGGAGCTGAACAGTGTTTACATTGCTCAGGAGTAGATGGAGACAGACTTGGCTAATGTGCTGGAGCAGGGCCCTGTACTGGAAGAGCATGCCAGGCTGTTCATGTATCAGCTGCTACGGGGGCTCAGGTATATTCACTCTGCAAACGTACTGCACCGAGATCTCAAACCAGCTATTCTTTTCATTAATACTGAAAACCTGGTGCTGAAGATATGTGACTTTGGTCTTGCACGGATCATGGATCCTCATTATTCCCATAAGCATCATCTTTCTGAAGGATTGATTACTAAGTGATACAGATCTCCACATCATTTACCTTCTCATAATAATTATACTGAAGCCATTGACATGTGGGCTGCAGGCTGCATCTTTTCAAAATGCTGACTGGTAAAATACTTTTTGCAGGTGCACATGAACTTTAACAGATGCTGCTGATTTTAGAATCTGTTCTTGCTGCACATGAGGAAGATCGTCAGGAGCTTCTTAGCATAATTCCAGTTTACATTAGAAGTGACATGACTGAGCCACACAAACCTTTAACTCAGCTGCTTCCAGGAATTACTTGAGAAGCACTGGGTTTCCTGAAACAAATTTTGACATTCAGCCCCATGGATCAGTTAACAGCAGAAGTGCTCTCTCGTCCTTACATGAGCACATATTATTTTCCAATGGATGAGCTAATTTCAAGTCATCGTTTTCATATTGAAGATAAAGTTGATGATGTTTTGCTTACGGATGAAACTCACAGTCACGTTTATAACTGGGAAAGGTACCATGATTGTCAGTTTTCAGAGCATGATTGGCCTATACACAACAACTTTGATATTGATGAAGTTCAGCTTAATCCAAGATCTCTGTCTTATGTCACTGATGAAGAAGTACAATTTGATCCCTGAAAATATGTGGAGATTGGGAAAAGTATCTGGAGGCTCCTGCTTTTGATACCAATTACTCTACTGAGCCTTATGAGCCAGATAATCATAAAAACAAATACTGTGATCTGGAGTGTAGCCATGTTTGTAACTACAAAATGAGGTCATCATCATATTTAGATAACTTAGTTTGGAGAGAGTTGAGTTAACCATTACTATGAACCCAGGCTTATCATAGATCTTTCCAACTGGAAAGAACAAAGCAACTAAAAAAATCTGATTAGAAAGGCAAGACAAAATGTGAAAGGAATTGATTGGTTAAAGCCCAGATAGCACTAGAGGAAGCATCAAAGCAATTGGCTGGGAAAGAAAAAGAAAAGAATCAGGGGTTTGACTTTGATTCCTTTATTGCAGTAACCATTCAACTTATTTCCCAACATGAGCCTACTGATGTTGTTGATAAATTAAATGACTTGAATGCTCAGTGTCCCAACTAGAATTGAAAAGTGTGATATCAAAGTCAGTAAACCAAGAAAAACAGGAAAAAGGAATGGCAAATCTGGCTCAGTTAGAAGCCTTGTACCAACCTTCTTGGGACAACCAGTTTGTGAGTGGTGGGGACGACTGTTTTTTCATAAATCAGTTTTGTGAGGTAAGGAAGGATGAACAAGTTGAGAAGGAAAACACTTGCACCAGTTACTTGGACAAGTTCTTTAGCAGGAAAGAAGATCCTGAAATGCTAGAGACTGAGCCAGTAGAGGATGGGAAGTTTGGGGAGAGAGGAAATGAGGAAGGATTTCTGAACAACAGTGGGGAGTTCCTCTCTAACAAGCAGCTCGAGTCCACAGGCATCCCACAATTTCACAGTCCAATTGGGTCACCACTTAAGTCAATACAGGCCACATGAACACCTTCTGCTATGAAATCTTCCCCCCAAATTCCTCATCAAACTTACAGCAGCATTCTGAAACATCTGAACTAAAACACTCAGCAGACATTTTCTTTGTATTTTTCATGAAAAGCATTTTGTCTTTTTTTTTTATAACTAGTGTTTAAGTCACTTTTTACTTGAATCAAATGGTGTCATTTAGTAAGGATTTTATTAGTTGGTTTATTTTATTATTGGTTTTTAAAATGTGGACTTTTCTTCTACATGTGAGATGGTTTTCATTTTAACTGGCGTGTCGTTTGCACACAAAATTAAAGAATAAAGCAAAATAATGCAACACAAGAGGAGACAAAAAATGCGCTAAGACAAGTAAAGAACATTCTCTCATAAAATGATGATCTGTTTTACAGGAAACAAACCTGGCCTTGAAATTTACACAGCGAGACTCTACATAATTGCATGAAAATATCTATTTTTTTTCCAAAAATATTTTTCACTCATGAGTGTTTTCAAGTTTTTCATACTGTACACATTTCTTAAAAGACATGATACCAGCAGCAATTGAAAATGAATGCTGAATTTGGTGCACATGTGTTATCTACCTCAAGGTAAGAAGAGTATGTAGCAAAACATATACCACCCAGTGCTTCACAATACACACTTCTATTTAGCCAGCATTTATTGCAGTAAACTATTCTTAATAAGACTCACTCGCTCTTTATAAATGTTCTGGTATGCATTCTTTACAGTGAAGTGTTAATACATCACATCTTATTTATTTTAGCGTATCAGTATATTTTCTGTATTTAATTATAAAAATTAATTTGGTTTAAAAAATGTATTTGCAAATACACTTCTTCAATTTGGCACTATGGTTTGTTGCCTACCTAGCTTAATATATAATGTCAGCTTATCCTAAGGCTGTCCACGTACTTAATTTACTTAAGTGTTCATTTTAAGTAATGTGCTCACTGTGTATAGGAATTTGTATTTTGTAGGTGCATCGTCTATCTACCAAGAAAAATTAGGAACTGCTTTATTATAAAATGTTCCTAAAAGTCTTGTGTTTATTTTTTTTTTTTAAAGCCTAATGATTTGTGTGCATGGAAGTAATTAAGGTATATCATTATTGTAGTTTAAAAGTTGTACATGATAAGGTATTTTGTTTTTACTGTATGTTTTTATTGAATGATCTATTCCCCATCCCAAGACAAGCATGAATAAAATTAGGTTAAATGTAACATGTGGCATTGCAGTCTCTTAGAATTTGTTTCATCTATTTTATTTTATTGCACACTGTCTGTATCTTCAGTTATCCTATTTGAAGAAAAAGAACAAATAAAACGTGGCCAGCAAAAAAAAACAAAAAATACAAGACCAGAGTTGGTGAAAGAGAGAAATGCTAAGGATGGTAGGAAGTGAAATGGGTCACCTTGCAGATTTGACTGCTGTCCACGCAGACTGTGCTTCTCCTTTAGCCTGACACAGTGTAGTTTTCTCTTCACACCTCTCTGCCTGAACCTATTCTATTTCATTATTCTTTAATAGCCAGTCCTGCTAAGCTGAACTTATCATCGTTTATAATAAACAATGTTGTCTATATCTTTATTCATTCTGAAAACTCCTATCAAGCAGCTACTTTGGGCCAGGCGATAAGTAGTTATGGGTCCTGCCCTCCAGCACCTACCAGCGAGAGGGAAGAGCCTAGATGCACACAGAAAAAGGACAATACAATACTGAGCACACTGCGGGATTAGAAACATAAGAGCTTTGCACCCACTCACGGCTGTTACCACCTACAGCCACTCCCGCAAACTGAAGTCGGCTCAGTGAAGCGGTCACTTGCCAGCTATATAATCCATCCTGCCTGCTCTCAGCCAGCTGTTTCTCACTAAGCTCTGCTGTCTTTGATACCCTCTCTTTTCAACTAGAGCCTGCTGCCCTTGGCTTATCAGAGGCTACTCCCTACTGTCATCTCCAGCTCTGCCCACAGCACCTGCTTGTGCATTCGGCGTCTGCATGGACTGAATGTTTGTGTCCTGCCGAAATTCAAATGTCAGAATCCTAACCCCCCATGAGATAGTATTAAAAGGTGGGGCCTTTGGGAAGTGATTAGATCCTGAGGGTGAAGCCCTCATGGATGGGATTAGTGCCCTTGTAAAAGGGACCCCAGAGACACCTCTTCTTTTCTGCCTTGTGAGGATAAAGCAGGAAAGTGGCCATCTATGACCAGAAAGCAGGTTCTCACCAGACCCCAAATCTCCCACTGCCTCTATCTGAACTTCCCAGGTTCCAGACCTGCGAAAAATAAATGCTGGCTGTTTTAGCCACGCAGACTATGGTATTCTGGCAGCTTGCCCTGCACAGGCTAAGACAGCGCCTGTGCTTGGGTCAGTCGGGGTTCATGGCTTTCCTCTTGACCATTCCGCAGCTCCCTTCTCCTCTCCCCTTCTTCCAGGACCAGGGTGCCAAAACACTCAGGCCACTCCACAAGCACTTAGAGGGTGCTGAGACCCTTTAAGACATCTTGCAAGATCAAAACTATTTCCTTTTTTTTTCACTTTTAGTTTAGCTTCAGGGGTAGATGTGCAGGTTTGTTATGTGGGTAAACTCATGTCACCAGGGTTTGTTGTACACATTATTTGGTCACCCAGGTACTCAGCCTAGTACCCAACAGTTATTTTTCCTGATCCTCTCCCTCCTCCCACCCTCTGCCCTCAAAAGGCTCCATTGTGTGTTGTTCCCCTCTTTGTGCCAATGTGTTCTCATCATTTAGTTCCCATTTATAAGTGAGAACATGGGGTATTTGGTTTTCTGTTCTGCGTTAGTTTGCGAAGGATAATGGGCTCCAGCTCCAACCATGCTCCTGCAAAGGACGTGATCTCGTTCTTCTTCTGACATTTGCACTGATGGTGGGTTAAACTGCTGGTGTTTAGCAGGAATCAGACAATGACACCAAATGGTGCTAGAAGTCAGTGAGTCAAAACTAAGGTTTAAAAAAAGCCAGTTTTACTTAAGCACTTCACTTTATTGATGAAGCTGTAACAATTATTAACTTTAAGTCTCAACCTTTGAGTACACATCTTTGTAATATTCTCTGTGATGAAATAGGAAGTATGTATGAGGCACTTCAGCTGCACAGGAAAGTATAATGGTTGTACCACAGAAAAATACATGTGATCATTTGAGTCTCAAGCTGTACTAACCACTTCTTTCATACAACACCATTTTTACTTAAAGAAATAATGCAAACTACCTATGGCTATTCAGTGTTGGGTCTTTAAGAGATATTTTTTTCCAAGATGAACCAAGAGAGCTTGTCACTTCAAGGAAAACAACGGACAGTATTTCTTGCGGATATAAAATCCAACCTTTCAAGCCAAAACTTAAATTTTAGAACATTCCAAAATAAAGATTTTCATGGTGAAGTCAGTAGTCCTTCTAACAATATAATTTTTTGATACCACATAATGAAATGCATTGACATTTGGAAGATCTGCATAACTTGGTGAACCAATGTTTTCCAAATAACCCATGCATGAAGGTTCAAAAGCATACACGGGTTATAAAGCTCCATCCAAAGTGAGATAACCCATTGGATTTGAATGTTATGGAGTATAAAATGATACTGGCAGGGTTTCAGACTTCATGCTGCAATTAGCCTTTAAGAAACTGTCACTGGCCCAATCTGGTATAGTATCAAAGACAAATATCCACAATTTTCTGAAAAGGCTATTGATATTAATATGTCCATTTTCTAACTGCATATATGTATGAGACTGGGTTTTCTTTATATACTTCAATCAAAACAGCACATTGTAGCAGACCAAATGCAGAAATAGATATGAGAATCCAACTGCTTTCCTATTATGCCAGACATTAATTAGAAAAAGTGTATCACAACCACAAAAAAAGTAACACATGCCACTTTTTCCATTTCTTTTTGTTTTGTTTTGTTTGAGAAATTTTAGCGTTTGTTTTTGTTTTTGTTTCTGGAGACAGTCTCACTCTTTCGCCCAGGCTGGAGTGCAGTGACGCGATCTCAGCTCACTGCAACCACTGCCTCCCAAGTTCAAGCGATTCTCCTGCCTCAGCCTCCCGAGTAGCTAGAACTATAGTCACCCGCCACCATGCCCCGCTAATACTTGTATTTTTAGTAGAGATGGGGTTTTGCCATGCTGGCCAGGCTGGTCTCGAACTCCTGACCTCAGGTGATCCACCTGCCTCGGCCTCCCAAAGTGCTGGGATTACAGGCGTGAGCCACCGCGCCTGGCCTATAGGTATTTTTACTAAAATGCATTATTTTTATGTCACATAATTGTCATTTTCATTTTTAAATGGATTTAATAAATACATATTTTTAACCTTCTTAGATTTATTTCCTAACTTGGAAAATATAGATATCACCCACATAAACCCAAGCTCTTTGTGCCCTCAACAATTTTTAAAAATGTAAAGAGGATCTGAGACCAGGAACTTTGAGAACTACCATGATATGTGTCTCTGGCTTACCCCACCCATGAGACATTAGCGGGAAACGAGCTTCAGGGGGAGCCCAAGGAACACTGCAATCTTTCAGTAGTCAGGGAAGGCATCATAAAGAAGGCCCCTTATGAGCTGCCAGCTGAAGGATGTACAAATTATCTAAGGAGTTTGTGTTCTCCTTAGATAGCTCTCTAAAAGAGCGTAATAATGCCTGTTGATTAGTGTAATGGAAGAACTCTGAACCAAGAGTCATACAATAGGATGTTACTATTTTATAATATAAAGCCATTGATTTATCATCTATGGGTTTCCTGATCTATAAAATGTAGACATTTCTCAGCCTTCCTTGCACATCGGTGTGGCCACATGACTGCTACTTAGTTAATAAAGGCAGGCAGCAAGTTATGTGCAACTTCGGCATCACACTAGGAAGCTGCTTACATCCACTTTCTCTTTCCTGTTTTTCACTGGCTGGAAAATGGCGACTGCTAGAGAAGACTGCCTGGACCCTGAGATATCTACTTGTTGAGGATGGCAGAACCACCTAAGAAACCTGGTAACAAGGAGGCCTCAGGGACCAACGCCACTTAATTTACCCTGGGCTATCTGGTTTGCTCTGGGCTGTTATGTGAGGGAGAAATAAATGTCTAGATTATTGAAATAACTTTTCTACGCATCTCTTTGGTGCAATTTTTGCTTCTACCAAAACTGATGCGGAGCTGAAGACAATTTCTTGATCCTCAACTAAGTAGCAAATATGTTGGTGTTTCTGCATTCACAAATTCAACTCTCAGAAACTCAAAGACTAATTCATCATCAAGAAACAAAATCAATGTACATTATAACCCTGTCTAAAAGCACTGAGACAGGTATGATTTTCAGTTATTTTTCTGCAGGCATTTAATGACACCTTGACTGAACATGCAAATGTCCCCATTAGGATTGTTTCCTTTGCTAGCAAAATATTTTGCTCAGTTATAACCACTTCTTTTTTCTTGACATCATTTGTTGCTCTGAATTAATAGAATCTGAATTCACTGATTGGGTGGATGTCAACTTGAAAGCCCATATAGTTCAAAAGCAGGATAACCATTTTTCTTACAATTATATAGTTCATGAACACAGAGGCTTTGGATAATGTGTCACATAAGGTCACTCCTGAGACCAATATAAACAGAAACGGCAAGAGAAATAAGACAGAGGTGTAGAACAACAGGAATTTCTAAAGTTCAATGAAGTAGAAAAAGGTTTGACTATAGACTTTAAACTGGCTTGTCAAAAAGACAATCCTTTTAGAGTCTCTGAACTAGAACAAGATTGGCAAGTAATATAAAAAGTAGAGTATGCCCACACAGTCCAAAATTAGATGGAGAACTACCTGGTGCATTTGCTCTACAAAGACTTCTATATAAGAATAAAATCTAAGATTTTTCTTTTTATTATAATTATTATTATTATTTTGAGACAGAGTTTTGCTCTGTCATCTAGGCTGAAGTGTAGTGGTGCGGTTTTGGCTCACTGCAACTTCCACCTCCCAGGTTCAAATGATTCTCCTGCCTCAGCCTCCTGAGTAGCTGGGAATACAGGCACCCACCACAACGCCCAGATAGTTTTTTGTATTTTCAGTAGAGATGGGGTTTCACCATGTTGACCAGGCTGGTCTTGAGCTCCTGACCTCAAGTGATCCGCCCACCTTGGCCTCCCAAGGTGCTGGGATTACAGGTATGAGCCACCGAAAATTTAAGGTTTTTCTTAATCCTTTTGAGAGTATCATCATTGTCTGTTTTGATATTAAAATCCACCATGATACCTTGGTCTCAAATCTCAGCTATCTTATTTAGGATCTTCTCTTTATCCTTAAAGTCCAACTAAATAGGTGGAAAAATGGAGAATGACTTCATATCATGATGAGATGGTATTAAACTTCCTCAGGCTGTGGTTGCATTTGTCACTGGATGAGACAGGAGGGTACCCAGTGACATGGCCAATCCCAGTTGCCTGTGCTTCTCGATTTCCCCATGCAGGTCACACTATCCTGGAGTCCTCCACAGCAGCTGTTCCTCCCATTTGGGAAGCCAGGGAACCTCAGAGGACCTGCAAAATCATTCCCTCACACACCCGAAATCCTCATGTACACTGTTTCTCACACAATTTCAGATGGTTAAGGGAGCTTCTGAAACCCATTCCTGCATCTTGAGCTTAGATGATTGCCAGTCTCACTGGGTGGAAACCCTCAACCTTCATGCATAAAATTACCCTGCTCAGCAAGTCCCCAGGGAGCACAAAGGAGGCAAAGTTGAGGCACAGGGAGAGGCCTCCAAGTGTCTCTATGACTGGGGTAAGATGCGCAGGCAGAAACTACACATCGTCACAGATCCCTTCAGACGAAGCCATCCACTCAACAAACGAGGAGACCACCAACAGGTCCAGGGAATACCTGGTACCATGGAGCAGACCCGGGCCTCTGATTGGCCTGCCCAGAGCACTGTGCATACTTCTACACGTGTGGACATGCGCAGGTGATGCTAGAGGACGGGGGACAGTAAACAGCATTTCTTTCTTCTCCAGTGTCATTTGTAACCATTGAGAAAGGAGGCACCTGGACACTCACTAGATGGAGGTCATAATGGCACCTTCATTACTGATGAATTGATGTGAGGGTGTGGTTCTATGTGTGTGTCCCAGGGGCCTGGGAGGAAATCAGGGGGCCACACAACCGGAGTGCCCAGCCAGGACTGCGGGAAGAGAGAGGGGAACAAACCTCCAGTGCTTTCAGATTGTTCATAGATTAGCTGCACCCAGTCGGGGAGGAAGGTCAGCGGCCAATCAGGCAAATCAATCCTTCACTGGGGAGGAAGAAGGGGAAAGGAATGTCCCTGCAGTGGCGGTCTCTGCACTTGGAAACGCAAAGCCAGGTGTAGAGTGCACATGCATTTGAGTTACGTCTCTGACTCCCAAGGCTGGCCACAGCTTTTTATCATGCCAGTACACGACAGCAGTCACACCTGGTGAGGGCTGCCCCATCTCATGAGGATGCACATGACAGCGTGCGTAGCTTATAAGCATGGGAAACCTAGTATCACATGCATGTAAGCAGGCACAGCATGCACTCATCATATCTGGGATCAACATTGGGTTCACGTCGTATAAAAATGCTGAACTTGCATAATTCAATGATGCTGTGTTCCTGTCAGGTCGCTGGTTTCTCCTCATGCTCCAAATCCAGTCTCTGGCCAGACACTAGGCCCTCACTCAGACACTTGCTCTTGCACGGGATTCATTTGACAATGATGGTACCCGCGGTCACCAGGAGAGGGAGTCTCTGCACCCAGAGGGTGCCTCAGGGCCCATCGAGGCAGACTCGCACCTAGATGTTAGGGCCACGGCTTCCATGCCTCTCCCATAGAACTCTGTGTGTGACCAACAAGCACATGAAAAGTGCTCAACATCACTAATCATCAGAAAGATGCAAATTAAAACCACAATGAGATACCACCTTACACTGGTCAGAATGGCTGGCTATTATTAAAAGGTCAGAAAAACAGCAGATGTTGGTGTCGATGTCAAGAAAATGGAATGCTTAAACACTGTTGATGGGACTATAAATTAGTACAATTTCTATGGAAAACATTATGGAGAGTTCTCAAAGAATTAAAATAGAACTACCATTTGACTCAGCAATCCCACCACTGGGTATCTGCCCCCGAAAAAAGAAATCATTATATCAAAAACATACCTGCACTCATATGAGTATTGCAACACTATTTACAATTGCAAAGATATGGAACCAACCTAAGTGCCCATCAGCCAATGACTGGATAAAGAAAATGTGGTACATATATACCATGGCATACTAAACAGCCATGAAAAAGAATGAAATTATGTCTTTTGCAGCAACATGAATGGAACTAGAGGCCACTAAGTGAAATAACTCAGAAATAGAAAGTCATACCACATATTTTCACTTATAACTGGGAGCTAAACAGTGTGAACACATGGACATTGACTGTGGAATAATAGTCATTGGTGCTCCATTAGGTAATTTCTCATCCCTCACTCCACTCCCACCCACCCATTTTTCCGAGTCTCCAGTGGGTGTTATGCTCAGCCATTTTAGTGTAACTATCATCCAAATAGTGTAACTATCATCCTAATAGTGTATCCATCCATTAGAAATTACCTAATGCATACATACACTATTTGGATGATACTTACACTAAGAGCCCAGACTTCACCACTACACAATATACCCATGTAACAAAACTGCAATTGTACCCCCTAAATCTATAAAAATAAAAATATACAAAAATATTTTTAAAGAACTCTGTGTGTGTGCGTGTGTGTGTGTGTGAGAGAGAGAGAGAGAGAGAGAAAGAGAGAGGTGTATCCATAGGAAGGCCTAGTTGAGATAGATTTAATAGTTATGCATTAGATAGTCTTCTGTTTGTCCAGTAATTGTGCTATAAATAAAAGTAATTTGAGCAGGTTACCTCTGGTTGGTTTCTACATTCTCATATCTACTCCACTGGAGTGAAAGTACTGAAGTGCAGTATCAGACTTTGTATTAATTACATTTTCTTATTTTCTGTGTTCTTGATTCTTTAGCATTTAGGGCCTTGCTGATCCTGGAGACGCTGCCCCTCCCAGAGTTTGCTCTCCTAGAGAAAGCAAATAGCTCACCTACGAGCACGCCTTTCAAACACAAAGAAACCAATCCAGAGCCCACTCTCACCACCTTCTCTATGTGGCTCTTACACTCTGGCTCCTGTCCCCTTGCTCTGGTCACCGCAGACCAGGGACAAGATATCTAGGAACAACCCCTAAGTCCTAGAGCCCATTGGAACGATTCAAACCAGCAAATGCTAAACCTGCTCACCCATTCCTTCCCAAGACAGCACAGTAAAGGCTCCCGCCAGCAGCCCCCTCTCTCCACCTGCTCACCTCGCCTCAGTGCTTCCCCACGTGAGCCCCCATGGAGGGAGGGTCACCACACCCAGCTAATTTTTGTATAAAGGACTGGCTGTATGTCTTATCACACTTGATTAAACAAATCTCAGGTATCATTAAAACAAATTTGAATTCCCTTCTATCCCCACCCTACCTACACCCTAGCCATACATAGCTTTAACACAAGGGAAAGGATCCGTCCTTCTCCATACCAGCCAGGCTGAGGAAACTTAGAAGCAGAAGGTACTCCATGAAGAGATAAAACCCAGCATCAGGGGTCACAATGCCTCACAATCCTGGGCAGGTTCCCATGGAGAGAGCACTGGCCGAGAATAAGAGAGGCACGTGCTCACTGGGAAGTGAGTTGTTTGGTCATGGTATTTTAAACATATAAGACAGAACATCAAGATAATGCATTCCAAAGATACCATCCGGAAGCAAATCAGAAAGTACTGTCAACCGTGAAAAACAATGGTGTGTGTGTAAGAGAAAGAAGGAAGGGGGAAGAGAGAGAGAAGGCCTCCCAGCAAGGTCAAGTTAAGTTGGAGGCATCATTAAACTATATTTCAACATAAACTTAAAACATCTCTCGGCCAGGTGCAGTGGCTCATGCCTGTAATTCCAGCACTTTGGGAGGCTGAGGTGGGCAGATCACTTGAGGTCAGGAGTTCAAGATCAGCCTAGACAAAATGACAAAACCCTGTCTCTACGAAAAATATAAAAATTAGCCAGGCATGGTGACACATGGCTGTAAGCCCAGCTACTTGGGAGGCTGAGGTGGGAGGATAACCTGACCTCAGGAGATTGAGGCTTCAATAAGCAGAAATCACACCACTGCACTCCAGCCTGAGCAACAGAGTAAGACCCTGTCTCAGAACATAAATTTTTAAAAGAAAATCTCTCATCTTACCTTCTGGGACTACAAATTAAAGGTATGGTTCCTTCCTATGAGCTTCTAAAGCAACTAACACAATGATTTACACAATAATCTAGAGATTTCTGCATATTAGAAGAGACATTTCATATATTATTCTTAAATATAAATTTGTTTATAAAATTTTTTCACTTGTATGCCAATTTTGCAGCAAATTATTTTTATACAAAGATATTCAAATGGAAAACTGTAAAGAGTAGTTAGCATTTTTACCTAATTTACATACGAAAAAGTCTGAGTTAAAGTGCACATTACACATGCTCTGACTTCAGCAAGAAACAGATTAGTACACTTTATAAAACATTGACTATTTTTTATTATAAATATAATAAGTGCTCATTAAAAACAATTTGAGAAGTATCTTATAAATATAATAAATAAGCCTTTACTCATATTTTCATTTTTCAGTTGCAACCAATATTAAAATTTAGATGAATTTCTATAGTTTTATGCATAAATTTTTGCATCTCCTTCAATTTACCTACATACTTATTTGCTCATCTCACATGACACTGATGGCAGAGATGGCCAGTCCTCCAACTTCTACAGAGAAGAGATGTTGCTGAAAAGTGATGACATGCCCTAGGGACTGCAGCATCCAGGTGTCCAGGGATGAGATCCAGGCTTACAGGACATGGTGAAAGTGAAGATGCCACCTCCAAGTCTGGTCCAAGTAAACCTCCCACGTGAGCTTCTCAGGCTCTCCCTTCTCTCCCTTTTCCTTGTTGGACATCAGCACCAGGCTAGCCACAGATGCCATGCATCAAAACATCAGAGCTTTGTTCAGTCTGAGTGCCTGGATCCCAGCTACGTGACACAACCCCCCTTGTCCTCATCAACTTCAGGTGAGACCTGTGTGAAGGGACAGGCCTGGGGGTCTCATTCTTATAATGGCTGATGTTAACAAGTAGAACTGTCCCACCTCCAAAGAGAAGATTAGCACAAAATTAACAAATGCAATTTAAGTTACTCTTTTAATGATGAGGTTCATTTGTGCAAGAATAAAATGAAAGACACTTCATTTCAAACATTGACCTGCTCTTATGCACAGATGAAATATTCACAATGATAGCATTGCTTTCAACATGACCTATAATTTCAGGGATTGCAGATATGTAAGCAGAAAGGATGACAGAGCCAGGTCTGCCATGATTATATTGCTAGAATAGCCTTGTTTAAGTCATTTTAAAAGGCGTTTATTATCAGACATCTTTCTTTCTGCAAGCGAAACTGGGACTTGAAAGAAAAAGTGACATAAGTATAATGGGCCTTTTTCAGATCACAATCATTGGCCTACCCTAAAAGCACATGTCACTTCCTTGCTGCCTTTCTCTATCTTGAATGCAGCCATCCTGTAAATCACTCACCATGAGTAATAGCTGAAAACATATGGAGTCCCAGCCAAATGCAGTCCAGCCAGAATGAAGAAACCTTGCATCCTTAGTTCATTTACAGCAATGGCATTTGTAGCACTCTTTAAAATAATCTGGATCAAAGCACTTTGCAGCCTTTTGTGTGTTATTAGAACACCCATTGTCCTCACTGTTTGTATTCCTGCCACCAGATGTTCCCAGCATCCCAAAAGAACCCACGTTACCTTTGTGAGAGTGATCTCCATTACCTGCCTTGAATTCCCTTTGAGAAGTCCAAAGGAATAAACCTCGTAGGAGATCTCAGTTATAAAGGCAACTTTAAGGTTTTTGAAAATTTAACAACCACATTTCACTTCAACTGTGGTGAGAGGTCTCCCAGGCACCACCACCTGCCCCCTCATTCTCTCAGACCCTCAAGACCACATAGAGTCCCACTCAATACACTGGAAGCTGGTCTCCACCCTCAGACAATCAGATCCATTCAGCCATAGAGCATCTGTCCTGACTTTGACTTCATTATATGCAGTAGAATCATTTCTCTGAAATGTTCAAGACCTGACATTCCAAGACCAGATATCAGGGACTGAGACCTCTTAACATCAAAGGAACACAATGATTTAAAAGAAGAAGGAAAGAAAAATACTTCAGAAAAACCCATATAAATGTTTAGGATATGGTCTCACTCTTGCCTTTCCAGAAAGAACAGGTAGCAATTACCTGTCCTGGCCTCTGCCAGCTTGTTGATATGACTAGGTATTTGCCTGAAAAATAACTCCAATAATAAGAATCTTATGCAAAGACCACAAATCATTTTCAATCACTACAATGCTTCTCTAGATTTATCCATTAAAATTATGTTATTTGTAAATAATCTTCTACTATAATTCATTTAATTGATCTTTCTAAACAGCTGTGATCAAAGTTCTCAAGAGTGGGTCCAAACTAGAGTATCAAAAGAGCTCGACTTAAATGTGTGTGTGTGTGTGTGTGTGTGTGTGTGTGTGTGTGTGTGTGCATTGCCAAAACCTTCATTACATCAACACTTAGATGTATTGTTGTCATTTTCAATTCATGAGTTCTAATTAAATGCTTTATTCTTTCCTAAAAACTTTTAGTTTCCCCTTCCTGATGGTGAACAGTGCTCTCATTCACCAATCACTCAAGCCAGAAACATAGGACTCAATCTCACCTACTCCACCCCTTCCATACTATTCTCATTCCAAAGCTGAATGTTTTTTGTTTATTCTGTTTATTTAATATCTCTTCCTTCAATATCCTTCCCTTCATTTGCACTACCATTCAGTCAACAAATACTAAGTGTTTATTGAGCACCTAGTAATGTGGTAAGTAGGTACTATCCAAAAATGAATTCAATTTAGTCCCTACCTTTAAGGAGGTCACAGTCTACAAAGAGAGAAAAACACACAAAAATAAACTCAAAGTTAATCATCATCATAGTTAACATTTATTGAGTATTTATAATGTGTCAGACTCCATTACATCGAATTCTTCAAATGACCCTAACAACTATGTGCTGTCATTATCATCCTAAATATGAAATCACTGAGGCTTAGACAAATCAGTTTGTCAAAGTTACAGAATACAAGAGCAACAGACAAAACTCAATTTTGTTTCTGTATGCTAACAACAGACTATTAGAAATTAATCTTTAAATGCCATTCACAATAGCATCAAAAGAATATGAACTGCTTTAGGATAAATATGTCAAAAGGTGAAAGGCCTGTCACAGTAGGAGTAATTCTAAAATTATCCCCAGTCAGCCATGACTTTGTATAATTCCCTCCCCTTGAGTTTGGGTGGGACCTCCAAGTGGCTTCTAACGAATAGGATATGACAAAGGGGAAGGGACTTTTCGGATGGATTTAAAGTCACTAATAAGTTGGCTAAATTAATCAAAAAAGAGACTATCCTAAATGGGCCTGACCTACTCAGGTGAGTAGTTTAAAAGCTGGTCTCTCTCTCTGTGTATATCTATCTCTTTCTATCTCTTTCTCTTTCTCCCCTCTTCCTTGCTGGCCCTGAGAAGCAAGTCACCATGATTTCCACAACTGCAATAAAAGGAACATGGAGAACAATGAGCTAAGCTTAGAACCTCAGATGAGACCGCAGCCCAAACACACAACCTTGGGAACCCCTGACCAGATTTCCCAACTAAACTGTACCTAGGTTCCTTTCACCAGATAATAAATGTGTGTTGGTTTAAGTTGCTATGTTTGTAGTACTTTGATGTGTGGCATAGAAAACAAACATGCTTGCATGGAAAACTATAAGATATCATCAAGAAAAATTTTTAAAGACCTGAATGAATGGAGAAATATACTAGGTTTGTGGTTCAGAAGACTCATTACTAACATTTTAATTCTCCCTAAACTGATCTATAGATTCAATGCAATCACAGTCAATATCTCAGCATGCTTTTGTATAGAAATTGACAAACATGCTAAAATTCACAAGGAAGTTCCAAGGACCTAAAATAACCAAAACAACTTTAAAAAATTGGAGAATTAATTCAGTTTGCTATCAAGACTTCATATAAAGTTTAAATAACACATACTGTATTGGTGTTAAGACCAATGTGTTGGTATCAAGATCAATTGAAAAGAATAGTCAGAAACAGATTGGTACATATGTGAGCAAGTGATTTTTAACAAGAGTGCAGAACAGTTCAGTGGAGAATAGATCGTCTTTCCAATGTGATGAAAGAATTGGATATTTTATCCAAAAAAAAACTTTAATACATAATGCCCACTATATACAAAAACGAACTCAAAATGGATCATATATCTAAATGTAAAACTTAAAACTACATAAAATTTTAAAAAATAGGAGAAACTGTTATGGCCTAAGTAAACTTTTTAATGTAACACAATAAAATAACACATTGATAATTTGGGCACCATCAGAATTAAAATCACGTACTCATTGAAAAACACTGTTAAGAGGATGAAAAGACACCCTACAAACTGAGAGAAAATATCTTCAAATATTATATGATACAGGATTTGTAATTAAAAAAATGCTTTAAAAATGGGCAAAGAATCTGAATACTCATCACAGCAAAGACAATACGTGTATTTCCATAAACACATGAAAGGACGTTCAACATCATCAGTTATAAGGGAAATACTAATAAAAATCACAGTGAGATGCATATGCCTATTAGAAAGACTAAAATTTTAAAGGCTGATCACATTAAATGTGGGGAAGTCTACGAAAGAACTTAAACTCTCATCACTGCTGATGAGAACGTAAAATGGTACAGCCACTTTGGTAGGTATTTTAAAATTGGGCACACACCTGTCATATGGCCCAAGCATTCCACTCATAGCTACTTACCAAAGAGACATGAAAGCATATGTCCATGCAAAAAAATTGTAAAGAATATTCACAGCAACTTTATTTGTAAGAGCCAAATACTGTGAACATCTCAGATGTCCATCAACAGGTAAAAGGATAAACTGTTGCATATCCATACCATAATTCTATGGTACCAGCATATACTACCCAGCAACACAAAGAAATAACTATTGATGTATGCCACAACATAGATGTATCTCAAAGTAGTCTTGCTTGGTGAAAAAGGCCACACATAAAGGAGTACATTGTGTGTCTCTTTATATAAAAAATCTAGATATTGCATATTAATCTAAAGTGACAGAGAGCAGGTGAGTGGTTGGCTGTGGACGGGGGTGCTGGGAGAGGAGGTTAGAGGAGGAGATGGGTTTGAGGAGGGGATTACAAAGGGGTGGCAGATATGTTCACTATCTTGGTTGTGGATTGTGGTGATGGTGTAATAGGTATATACATATGCTAAAACATATCACATTGTGTCCTTTAAATATGTGCAGTTTATTGTATTAAATTATACTTAAATAAAACTGTCTGTACAACTCTGTAGTAACACTACAGCCCACTTGGAATAAAATCCAATCTCCTTTACATGCTACAAAGCATTACACAATCTGGTCCTCAAAGCTCATCTCCCACCCACTCTTTCCTCTGCCCACTCATTTGCAGACATATTGTCTTTCGTTCTATTCTTCAACAGATTACATTTATTCTCACTCCAGGGCCTTTTTTGGATTTGATTTCCTTCTCCCTGGAACACTATTTCCCTGACTCCACTTCCTTTCAGATCTCAGCTCAGATGCCCACTCCTCACCCAGTCTAAAATAGCACCCCAAACCATATATTACTGTTCATTTTAACATTTAGCCCTGCTTGTACCTGCGTCTATAACATTGTCAATGAGAGTGTCTGGAAAAGATGTGCATGGAGCTGGGTCTGGAGAGATTATTAGATTAATAGCATTAGAAGTGATAGGGAATGAGGAACCCATAGGCAGAGATAGGGAGAAGAAAAACAGTATGGTACATTTCTAGAACCAAAAACATTACCTGAATTTGTGGAACTACAAATGTCCATAGCAACAGAAATGGAGCAACCATCAGATCCACAGAGCCTTATACATAACGCTTAAGAGCCAAGACTTCACACTGAAGAATTTTAAGTAGGATAGCTAACATTTTTGGCTTGGATTATGCACCCTGGTGGTGGAAACAAAATAAGAAACCCCAATGATAGAGATAGAAAGAAAGATGAGAGTTTTATGACATTACATTTAAGAGCTAAAGTACACAGCACTCAATGACCGAGTAACGTTAAAACAGAAAGTCAACTGTGTTCCTTGTGCTGTTAATTTGGCTTCACTAGGAAGAGGATGAGACTACTTAACTGAGAGATAGAATGCAGAGAAGCCAGTTTAGATGAATTGGGAACATACTGGATTTGAGAGTTGTCTCTCATGGCCGAGAAGAGATATCCAGCAGTCGAAGTATATATAAGTCTAAAACTTGGGGAAGTAGGCTAACTTGAAATCATTAGATTGTGAAAGGAAATTTGTAAACCACAAGAATAACTGGAGTTATTTACAGAGAGTCTATGGATATAGAAGAGCATTGAGCCAAGGCGGAACCATGGAGAACGCCATCATCGCCATCCCTCATATTGATTCCCACTTGCTACAAGACGGGCTATGAGCTTTAACTATGTTGGTTCATATAACCTGTTATGCTATTACGAGTCTGCCTCCCCAACATTTTCCTTCCAACCATCTAGAGCCAACTCATAATTAAAGAAGCACTGAATAATTCAAAAATAAGTCCAACATATATAGATTGCGATCGTTCTCCTGCTCCTCAATGGCATGGGAGAGTCAAATGTCACTTGCGTGCTAGCACTGAAGGTTTTCATTAAAAGGAACATAAGAATGAAGACAATTTGGCAGGGCACGGTGGCTCACGCCTGTAATCCTAGCACTTTGGGAGGCTGAGGCGGGTGGATCACGAGGTCAGGAGTAGAAGACCAGCCTGGCCAACATGGTGAAATCCTTTCTCTACTAAAAACACAAAAATTAACTGGGCATGGTGGCACATGCCTATAGTCCTAGCTGCTCAGGAGGCTGAAGCAGGAGAATCGCTTGAACCCAGGATGCGGAGGTTGCAGTGAGCCAAGATCGCACCACTGCACTGCAGCCTAGGCTAAAGAGTGAGATTGGTCTAAAAACAAAAAAAAAGACATTTTAAAAGTAAAGAGAAAACAGTGAAGGGGTGGAGGAGGGTTTCTAGAACAAGATGAAGAAAATAAACTGGAATGTCAGTCACAGATAATTTGCAGGGTGCAGGGGCTGTGGGGTGGTGTAGCTGTCCAGGGCTCTGATTAAAAGTAGTCTTATGGTTCTGAAATGAATATGTTATTTAAGAACCTGGCAGGAAAGAGAAACATGTTTTGAAACAAAATGACAACCTGAGGATTTCAATGTCAATTAAATCAACATAAAATAGATAATTGTAAGAAAAGAACATTCAAGTACAAAGAGATCCAACAAAACAAGAACTAAAAGAACCTGTTGGTTGGGCACGGTGGCTCACCCCTATAATTCCAAGAGTTTTACAGGCCAAGGTGGGAGGATCACTTGAGCCCAGGAGTTTGAGACGAGCCTGAGCAACATAGGGAGACCCCCATCTCTACAAAAAGAAAAAAAAAAAAGCAGATGGCCAACTTGAAGCAGCCGGTGTGTGACACTCTTACGGAGAGAAATAAAACAGGCGAGTAAATACTACAACTGAAGCATCCAGGGGCATGCATTGGGATTCATCAAGGAAACAACTTGACCCATGGAGAATGGACAGGAGCAAGACAGGACGACTGCCCACCCGGGAGTGACTCGGAGTCCGTGCAGGCTCCCCCACCCAGGGAAATGGTAAGTGAGTGAGAGACCCCGGGGACCCACACTCTTCCACAGATCTTCACAATCTTTAGGCCAGGACACCCATCTTGAACCCACTCCACCAGGGTTTTCAATCTGACATGCAGAGCTACAAGGAGATTGGCAGAACTGCCCATCAGGCATATGTGGAACCCTGGGAGCCTTGGATCTGCGGGAATCCCAGCAATGGCAGCTGCAGCTTCAGGAAAGGAAGAAGTCAGGTCCCCTCACATCCCCCCAGGAAAGGGAGGAGGTCAGGTTCCCTCACACACCCCCAGGAAAGAGGGAGTCAGGCTCCCTCACACCCCCCGCCCCAGGAAAGCAGGGAGGTCAGGCTCCCTCACATACCCAGAGAAGGGGCTGAGTCCAGGGGGCTCAGCAGCAAGGGTCTGCGGCCTCACTTCCCCAGCACCCCACGGGATAAGATCCACAGGCCTGGGACTCCAGCCACCCACAGCAGGTGCTCTCAGGCCTGTTCTCAGGTAGCAGTTCCAAGCCTTGGCTGAGATGGAGCTCCTGGAGGGAGGTGGGCCACCATCCTTGCAGTCTCACAGCCTTTGTTATTGCTGCCTTCAGGCTCTAAAGAGTCTGAGGTGACTAGGAATTGGAGCGGACCCCACCCTACGGAAAAGCAGCCAGACTGCTTTTTTTACGCTGGTCTCAGATCCCATTTCTCCTCACTGGGTGAAACCTCCCAACCTGGGACTCCAACATTCTCATACTGGTGCTCTTGGGGTGGCAGCAGCTCTGCACCTCCCTGGGCCTAAGCCACCAGAGGGAGAGGTGGATGGGCATATTTGCTGTTTCACGACTTCACTGCTGTTGCCTTCAGGGCCTGGGGAGTCCAAGGTGACCAGGGACTGGAGTGGACCCCAGTGCAGTGCAGCCGCCCTGTGGAAAAGGAGCCAGGTGGTCTCATTTCTCCTCCCTAGGCAGGACCTCATGACCTGGGACTCCAGCCACCTGCTGCTGGGGCTATCAAGCTGGCGGCAGCTCTGCACCTCCCTGGGACAGAGCTCCCAGAGGGAGGGGTGACTACCATCTTTGCTGTCTTGCAGCACTCACCTTTGCTACCTCTAGGCTCTGGACAGTCCACAGGGGCTAGCGGCTGGTCCAGACCCTGCCAGCACAGCCACCCTGCCTCTGCCTGATCACTTCAATTAGAGGTGGTTCAGCATTTCTCCCAGGAGGAAATCCCAGGGCTAATAGGCAAACAACCTTTCCACCATCGCAGCTGCAGTGCTAGAGAAGGAGCAAAGGGCCTGGTCTCTGTGCCGAAACCTCCAGCACACAGCAACTGCCTTACAGAAAGGAGTTCTGTCCCTCTACCCTGAGAATCCCATCCCTGACTTTTCACCAGGCAAGGCCTGGGATCAGGACCACAGAACAACTGCCCCACCCATGGCTGAGCATTCCTGCTGGTAGTGGCTCTAAATTTCCCCTGAGGAAGAGCTTCCTCGGGGCAACTGATCCCCCGCTCTGCCACTGCCTGGGTTCTCCCCCAGCTACCCTCTGCCTGGGGAAGAAACGAAAAGCCTGAGGGCTACAGCTGAGCTTACAGCACACCACAGTCACCATGTGGAGAGGAGCCCAGTCTCCTCCCAGTGAGCCCTCAACCCCACTGCTCCCCAACAAGCAGAACCCCCAGCTAAAGCCAGCAGTGCAGCCGCCCCACCCTCTGGCTGAACACTCCCAGTAGCAGTGACTCCACAGTTCTCAGAGGTGGAGCTCCCAGGGACAACCAAAAGTGCCTCCCCCACTTCCTCAGCAGTGATACTGCCCCTGCTGCCCTCAGACTGACAACGGAGCAAAGAACCTAAGTGCCTCATCCACATCTCCAGCAACTTGCAGTTGCCCTAAGGAGAGGAAGTCAGTGTGTCTCCCAGAAGTCCCACCCACCATCTCCCCGACTCTTCAACCGTCAGGGCCCCCAACTTGGGCTCACAGCACAGCCCCCCAATCGCAAGCTGATTGTACCAAATGATTGCAGCTCCGCACCTCTCTAGGGTGAAGCCCTAGGAGACAAGTGAAAGACCCCTGACCACAACCACTGCTAGCGTCCTTTCCTCTACTGTCTCCAACTTAGGAAGGAAATATAAGCCCTGAGATCACCCCAGAGCTGTGGTGTGTAACCCGGGAGTGCCAAGCCGAGATCTGTAGCCAGTATTCAGATGGGAGAAGAGCCCACACTTTCAGAGCATTGAGAGGGAGCATGGCTGTAACTGTGAGGAAATTAATATAGAGGAGTCGTGTGGCTAAGAGCCTACTTACTGACCATTACACCTAAGCACCACCTACTGGATCACACCCCAAAACTTCAACACCGAAAATACTTTGCTAACATACCCCCCTATGAAACCAAAAAAAAGAAGTCAGCTACAAATAAAGTCCCTGCACAAAGCCTCGGTTCTGTGGAAACATCCAGAAAAGAAGTCTACTGACTGTACTCAAACTATACTGCAGTTTAAGGAATAGCCACACAAAGAGGTGAGAAAGAACCAGCACAAGAACTCCAGCAACTAAATTGGCCAGAGTATTTTCTGTCTTCCAAACGACCACATTAGTACTCCAGCAAGGGTTCCTAACTTGCCTCAGATGACTGAAAATACAGAAATAGAATTGAGAATATGGATAGGAAAAAGACAATTGAGATTCAGGAGAACATCAAAACCCAATCCAAGGAATCTAAGAATAACAATGAAATGATACAGGAGCTCACAGACAAAATAGGTAGTACAACAATAAAACAACCTAACTGACCCAATAGAGCTGAAAAACACACTATAAGAATTTCAAGGCCAGGAGCAGTGGCTCACGCCTGTAATCCCAGCACTTTGGGAGGCCGAGGCAGGCAGATCATGAGGTCAGGAGTTCAAGACCAGCCTGGCCAACATAGTGAAACCCTGTCTCTACTGAAAATACAAAAAATTAGCCAGGCATGGTGGCACGTGCCTGCAGTCCCAGCTACCTGGGAGGCTAAGGCAGAAGAATCACTTGAACCTGGGAAGCAGAGGTTGCAGTGAGCCGAGATGGTGCCACTGCACTCCAGCCTGGGCGACAGAGTGAGACTCCGTCTCAAAAATAAAAATAAAAAAAAAAAAGAATTTCAAAATGCAATCACAACTGTTAACAATAAAATAGACCAAGCCAAGGAAAGAATCTCAGAGCTTAAAGCTTGGCTTTCTGAAATAAGATAATTAGACAAAATAAATAAAAATGAATGAAAAGGAATGAACAAAACCTCTGAGAAATATGAGATTGTATAAAGAGGCCAAATCTATGAATCATTGGTGGCCATGAAAGGGATGAGAAGAAAACAGTCAACTTGGAAATCATATTTCAGGATATGGTCTATGAAAACTTCCCCACCCTCAATAGAGAGACCAACATACAAATTCAAGAAATGCAGAGAACCTCTGCAAGATACTACACAAGAAGATCATCCCCAAGACACATAATCTTTGGATTTTCCAAGGTCCAAAATGAAAGAAAAAACATTAAAAGTGGCTAAAGAGAAAGGGCAGGTCAACTACTAAGGGAATACCTTCAGACTAACAGTGAACCTTTCAGCAGAAACCCTGTAAGCCAGAAGAGATTTTTTTTTGGGAGGGGGATGCCTATGTTCAACATTCTTAAAGAAAAAGATCTCCAACCAAGAATTCCATATACAGTCAACCTAAGCTTCATAAATGAAGGAGAATAAGATCATTTTCAGACAAGCAAATGCTGAAGGAATTCATTACCACAGACCTGCCTTACAAGAGCTACTGAAAGGCACATTAAATATGGAAAGGAAGGATCATTACCAGCCAATACAAAACCACACTTAAGTACACAAACCAGTGACACTATAAAGCCACACAAATAAGCCAGCATAATAATCCACTTACAACACACTGACAGAATAAAATACACGCATGTCAATACAAACCATGAATGTAAATGAGTTAAAGGCACAGAGTGGCAAGGTAGATAGAGAAGCAAGAGTCAATAATATGTTGTTTTCAAGAGACACACCTCACATGCAATGACACCCATAAGCTCAAAATGAATGAATGGAGAAAAATCTGCCAAGCAAATGGAAATCAGAAAAAATCAGAGATTGCAATCCTAATTTCAGACAAAACAGACTTTAAACCAAAAAAGACAAATAAAGGCCTTACATAATGGTAAAGGGTTCAATTCTACAAGAAGACCTAACTATCCTAAATATATATGCACCCAACACAGATTCATAAAGCAAGTGCTTAGAGACCTATGAAGAGACTTAGACTCCCACACAATAGTAGTAGGAGACTTCAACAACCCACTGACAGTATTAGACATATCATCAAGACAAAAAATTAACAAAGTATTCAGGACCTGAACTCAACACTTGACCAAATGGACCTAATAATGTCTGCAGAGCTCTTCAACCAACAACAGCAGAATACACATTTTTCACATTACCACATGGCACATACTCTAAAATTGACCATACAAGCTGACATAAAATAATTCTCAGCAAATGTAAAAACTAAAATCATACCAACCACACTATCAGACACAACACAATGATAATAGAATACAAGACTAAGAAAATTGCTCAAAACCATACAATTACCTGGAAATTAAACAAGATGCCCCTAAAATGACATTCAGATTAACAATGAAATTAAGTCAGAAACCAAGTTACTTGAAACTAACGAGAACAAAGATACAATATACCAGAATCTCAGGGACACAGATAAGGCAGTGTGAAGTGAAAAATTCATAGTACTAAATGCCCACATAAAAAAGTTAGAAAGATCTCAAATTAACAATGTCACATCATAGCTAGAAGAACTAGAGAAGCAACATCAAACCAGCCCAAAAGCTAGCAGAAGAAACAACCTAAAATCAGAACTGAACTGAAGATTGAGATACAAAAAAAATTCAAAAGATTAATGAATCCAGGAGTGAGTCTTTGAAAAAGAAAATGAGAGAGAGACTTATAGTTAGAATAATAAAGAAGAAAAGAGAGAAGATCCAAATAAACACAACTGAAAATGACAACGGGGAAATCACCACTGACCTAGCAGAAATACAAATAACTATCAGAGACTACTATGAACACCTTTATGTCCACGAACTAGAAAATCTAGAAGAAATGGATACATTCCTGGACACGTACACCCTCCCAAGACTGAACCAGGAAGAAATTGAATCCCTGAACCAACCAAAAACAAGCTCCTAAATTGAATCAGTAAAAAAATAGCCTACCAACCAAAAAAACCCCAGGTCCAGGTGAACTCATAGCCAAATTCTATTGGATGTACAAAGAAGAGCTGGTACCATTCCTACTGAAACTATTCCAAAGAATTGAGGAGGAGTGACACCTGGCCAATTCATTCTATGAGGCCAGCATCATCCTAATACCAAAACCTGGCAGAGACACAATAAAAAAGGAAAATGTCAGGCCAGTATCCTTGAAGAATATAAATGCAAAAGCCCTCAACAAAATACTAGCAAATGAAATTCAGCAGCACATCAAAAAGCTAATTCACCACTATCAAGTAGGCTTAATTCCTGGGATGCAAGGTTAGTTCAACAAATGCAAATCGATAAATGTGATTCATCACCTAAACAAAACTAAAGACAAATACTACATAATTATCCCAAGAGATGCCAAAAAGCCTTTTGATAAAATTCAACATCCTTACATGTTAAAAACTCTCAATAAACTAGGTATTGAAAGAACATATGTCAAAATAATAAGAGCCATCTGTGATAAACCCACAGCCAACATCATACTGAATGGGCAAAAGCTGGAAGCATTCCCTTTGAAAGCCAGCACAAGACAAGGATGCCCTCTTTCAACATTCCTGTTCAACACAGTATTAGAAGTTCTGGCCAGGGCAATCAGGCAAGAGAAAGAAATAAAGGGCATTCAAATAGGAAGACAGGAAGTCAAACTATTCCTGTTGCAGATCACAGAATTCAATACCTAGAAAACTCCACAGTCTCTGCCCAAAGGCACCTTCAGCTGATAAGCAACTTCAGCAAAGTTTCAGGATACAAAATCAATGTGCAAAAATCGCTAGCATTCCTATACACCAACAACATCCACACCAAGAGCCAAATCAGGAACGCAGTCCCATTCACCATTGCCACCAAAAGAACAACATACCTGGGAATACAGATAACCAGGGAGGTGAAAGATCTCCACAAAGAGAATTCCAAAACACTGCTCAAAGAAATCAGAGATAACACAAAGAAATGAAAAAATATTCCATGCTCATTGATAGGAGAACCAATATTGTTAAAATGACCATACTGCCCAAAGTAATTTATAGATTCGATGCTACTCCTGTCAAACTACCAATGACATTCTTCACAGAACCAGAAAAAAAAATTATTTAAAAATGCATATGGAACCAGAAAAGAGTTGGAATAGCCAAGGCAATCTTAAGAAGAAGAAAAAAAAAAAAAAAAAAGCTGGAGGCATCACATTACCAGACTTCAAACTATGCTACAGGGCTATAGTAAACAAAACAGCATGGTACTGGTACAAAAACAGGCACATATGCCAATGGGACAGAATAGAGAGCATAGAAATATTGCCACACACCCACAACCATCTGATCTTCAACAAAGCTGACAAAAACAAGCAATGGGGAGAGGAATCCCTAGTAAATAAATGACACTGGGATAACTGGCTAGCCATATGCAGAAGATTAATATTGTACCCTTTCATTCCACCATATACAAAAATCAACTCAAGATGGATTAAAGACTTAAATATGAAACCAAAAGCTATAAAAACGCTGGAAGACAGCCAAGGAAATACCATTCGGTACACAGGAATGGGCAAAAATTTCATGATAAAGATGCCAAAAGCAATTTCAACAAAAAGAAAAATTGACAAATGGGATCTAATTACACTGAAGAGCTTCTGCACAGCAAAAGAAACTATCCACAGAGTAAACAGACAACCTACAGAATAGGAGAAAATATTTGTAAGCTATGCATCTGACAAAGGTCTAATATCTAGCATTTACAAGCAACTTAAACAAATGTACAAGAAAAAACAACCACACTACCCCATTAAAAATCGGGCAAAGGACTTGAACAGACACTTTTCAACAGAAGACATACATATAGCCAACAAGCATATGAAAAAATGCTTAATATCACTAATCATTAGAGAAATGTAAATCAAAATCACAATGAGATATCACCAGTCAGAATGGTGATTATTAAAAAGTCAAAAAATAACAGATGCTGGTGAGGTTACAGAGAAAAGGGAATGTTTACACACTGCTGGTGGGAGTGTAAATTAGCTCAGTGATTGTGGAAAGCAGTGTGGCAATTCCTCAAAGAACTGAAAACAGAACTACCATTTGACACGCAATCCTATTACTGGGTATATGCCCAAAGGAACAGAAATTGTTCTACTATAAAGTTGCATGCATGTGTATGCTCCTGGCAGCACTATTCACAATAACAAAGACATGGAATCAACCTAAATGCCCATCAGCAGTAGACTGGATAAAGAAAATGTGGTACATATACACCATGCAATACTATGCAGTCATAAAAAAGAAAGAGATCATGTCCTTTTCAGGAACATGGATGGAGCTGGAGGCCATTATCCTTAGCGAACCAACACAAGAACAGAAAACTAAATACCACCTGTTTTCATTTATAAGTGGGAGCTAAATGATGAGAACACGTGGACACAAAGAGAGGAACAACAGACACTGGAGTCTATTTGAGGGTGGAGGGTGGGAGGAGGAAGATGATCAGAAAAAAATAACTATCCAGTACTATGCTTAGTACCTGAATGATAAAATAATCTGTACCCCAAGCCCCCATGACATGAGTTTACCTGTATAAAAAACCTGCACATGTAGTCCTGAACCCATTAAAAAATAAAACCAGGTATGGTGGCATGCACCTGTTACCCTAGGTACTCAGGAGGCTGAGGTGGGAGGATCACTTGAGCCCAGGAAGTTGAGGCTGCAGTGAGCTGTGACCACAGCACTGCACCGCAGCCTGGGAAACAGAGCAAGACCTTGCTTGTCTCAAAAAAGAAGGAAAGAAAGAAAGACAGAAAAAGGAAAGAAAGAAACAAACAAACTGTTCATTGTCATTGGTAGGTGACCATAGAAAATGTTAGTAAAATTGGCAGGAATAGTTTTATACGTGTGTACTTATGTAGAAAAGTAAAAATGTACATTTAAAGAGTACATACCAACTTCAGGACAGTGGTTACCTCTGGAGAGGAAGAGGAAAAGGTAGAAAAGGGATGTTTTAGCTGTACATGTACATTTCTCACCCCAAAAATTTTGAGTCAAAGACAGTTAAATGTTACTTTTATTCAGACTGTGTGGTGACCAGGCACGGTGGCTCAAGCCTGTAATCCCAGCACTTTGGGAGGCCACGGCGGGTGGATCACTTGAGGTCAGGAGTTTGAGACCAGCCCGGGCAACATGGAGAAACATCATCTCTACAAACAAAAATTAGCCAGGCGTGGCGGCAGGTGCCTGTATTCCCAGCTACTCAGGAAGCTGAGGCAGGAGAATCACTTGAACCCAGGAAGCAGAGGTTGCAGTGAGCCAAGATCACACCACTGCACTCCAGCCTGGGTGACAGAGTGAGACTCCACCTTAAAAAAAAAAAAAAAAAAGACTGGGTGGTGAGTACATGGAGGTCTGTATTTGTTTTCTATACATTTCTGTGCTTAAACTATTTCAAAAATTTTAATAGTGAATAGAAATTGGAAACATTGAGTTTAAAATACTTCTTTGAGATAATTAATGTGGCAAAGTCCCCAAAGAAAACAAGGGAGGGGCAGACTCGAAGAGAAGGAATCATGTCACAATATCCGATCCTAAAGAAAAATAAGTAAGGGGATTGTGACCATCAAACAACATCTAGGATAACGTGATATTCAGGCTCTAAAATGAGACTGTGATCACCCTTTGGTCCACCACCTCCCATAGCTTCCAAAGACATCCTGCCAAAATGAAAATTGGATGATGTTATTCTCCTGCTTACATATATTCGGTAGTTGCCTTTTGTCCTAAGGATAAAAACCCCAGTTCCTTTCATGGCAGTATGTTCCCTGCTGATACCATCTTCATCACCTTTCTTTTTCTCATTTTGTTTCTATCTCTTCCAACCCCAGAAAACAACATTGCGGACACAGCAAAATTCATTCAATCACCTGAACTTACCCTTGTATTTGGTGGCTTCATGATTAGGAATATGTGGTTGCCTCTTCTGGAAATGTCCATCTCTGCCCCACTTCTTAGCCACCATACCAAGCTCAAGAAAATTGGTAAAATCTGCCCTAACCCTAACTGTCTGAACTTTTTCATGTCAACACTGAATCCTTTCGAAAAAACTTACCACAGTGTATTGCAATTAGTGGTTCATGTAACTGACTCACCTACTAGACTGACTTAGGTCAGAGGAGCTACCTATTAGATTTTGGTCCCCTAGGGCCTTACGCATGCCTGGTATATTGCAGGCTCTCGGTAGTATTTGATAAATGAATTAATTAAGACACATTTAAGTGAATGTCAAGCTTTTATATTTAGTAAGATAATTTATTCTCAGACTTTCTCAGAAATTTTTTCAACTTAAAAAAGTTTAATTGAGCAAAGAACAATTCTCAGATCAGGCAGCTCCCAGAACAAGATTAGGTTTAAAGCAACTCCAAGGCTGCCATGTCTGAGAATTTTTCGAGTTCTGAAATATTATACCTATCTTTCAGGATTAGAATCTGATGCAATTTAGAGAAATAAATTTGTGTTACTTTTTCAGCAAATGTTTAAATATAATTAATCAGAACTTGCCTTTGAAATTAAGTCTACTGAGCTATGCTTTTTTATAAATGCAGTTATTCTTTCAGTAAGTAAACTAGTTTTTAAGTCAACTACTCTATTGGATGATCTAAATTACAAGGTCTCCTGGGCTCTGAAATCCAGGAAATTCATTCTACACTGCCTGCTTGGTCTGGAAGAGTTAATTTTCTTTGCATACATGAGAAACTTCTTTATATAGGCTGATTATTTTACCACAACATAAACCTCTATTTCACTTGTGTATCTGCATTTGTTTCTAGAGAGCATCGTTGTGTATTTAATGAAGAGCTGTTAATTATATGAGTAAGGATTGTGTTTTTACTCTCAAATATATCACACAATGAACTTAATTAAGAATGTTATAGAGGTCTGCTTTTTAGCAGGACATTTACAAATTACTCTGTGCTTTAACAAATTAAGAATCTGTTCCATGGAGTCAGATTATTATAGAAACACCTAATTGAACTTTGGATGGGTTTGTAACTTAATCACTCAGGGTGAGTTTCATGATGCTTAATTTCTCCTGGGTTTGTTTAATTATGAGTTTCAAGTACATTTATAATTACCATGAATCTTAACTTGGTAGCTGTACATACACTGATTTTTTAAATTTATCACCATAAGGTCGTGGCAGACATTTTCATACATATTCATGCTTCCTGAATAGACTTTAGAGTTGTTTACATACATTCTCTACAAAACTTTATATTATTGATTAGGCTTCATATTTATTATCTCACTTAAATACCACAGAATACCATTTATGTGACTAAGGGTCAATATCGGCATTCTATAGATGGAAAATAAAAAAACAAGGCTGGGAGGGTAGGGAACTTGCACAAGTTCAAATGCCAGAAGTGGTAGAACAGGATTTGGACTCATGCCTTTCTGATTCCAGAGCTCATGCTTTCTGTCATTATTAGGCTGAAAGTGTCTTTAACTGGGGCATCTGCCTATGCTTCAGCACTGTGTCCTCCACAGCTGGCAGTACTGCATCTGGCTAGTAGGAGGTGCTGAATACTGTCTGGCTGAATAAATGAATGAATAAATAAACACTTGCAACATTAAGTTGTATGAAAATATACAATGCAGAAATTCTCAGAAGAAACCTGGGATATATACGAATATTGTCTCAATTTTACAGGTGAAGAAACCAAGTTACAAATAGTAACTGGCAGATTTGAGTCATAGCAGGTTTTTTTGTCCCCAGAACCAGTTCTGTCTGCTCGCTGTATTAGTGAGTTGTCACACTGCTATAAAGACATACTTGAGACTGGGTAATTTATAAGGAAAAGAGATTTAATCAGCTCATGGTTCTGCAGGTTGTACAGGCTTCTGCTTCTGGGGAGGCCTCATAGAACTTACAGGCACATATTTACATGGCCAGCAGGAGAGAAAAAGAAAAGGGGGAAGTGCTACACACTTTTAAACAACCTGATCTTGTAAGAACTCATTCACTAGCATGAGAATAGCAAGCAGGAAGTCCACCCCCATGATTCCAATCACCTACCACCAGGCCCCTCCTCCAACACTAGGGACTACAATTCTGTATGAGATTTGGGCAGAAACACAGACCCAAACCATATTATTCTGCCCCAGCCCCTCCCAAATCTCATGTTCTTCTCCCATTTCAAAATACAATCATGCCTTCTCAACAGTCTCCCAAAGTCTTAACTCATCTCAACATCAATTCAAAGTCCAAGTCCAAAGTCTCATCTGAGACAAGACTAGTCTGTTCTGCTTATGAACCTGTAAAATCAAAAACAAGTTGGTTACTTCCAACATACAAAGGGGGGTAGGCATTGGGTAAATGCTTCCATTCCAGAATGGAGAAATTGTCCAAAGCAAAGGGGCTACAGGCCCCATGCAAGTCCAAAACCCAACAGAGCAGTCATTAAATCTTAAAGCTCCAAAATAATCTCCTTTGACTCCATGTCTCACATACAGGCCACACTGATGCAAGGGGTGGGCTCCCAAGTCCTTGGACAGCTCTGCTTCTGCAGCTTCACAGGGTACAGCCCTCCCCACCAAACCGGACCAGCTGCTTTCACAGGCTGGTGTTGAGTGCCAGTGGCTTTTCCAGGTGCACAGTCAAGCTGTCAATGGATCTACCATTCTGAGGACTTGAAGATGGTGGCCCTCTTCTCACAGCCTCACTAAAGCGCTGCTCCAGTGGAGATTCTATATGGGGACTTCAACTCCACATTTCACCTCTGCACTACACTAATAGAGGTTCTCCATGAAGGCTCCACCCCTGCAACAGACTTCTGCCTGGACATCTATGCCTTTCCATACAACCTCTGAAATCTAGGTGGAGGCTCCTAAGCCTCAACTCTTGCCTTCTGCACACCTGTGGGCTTAACACCACATGGAAGTCACCAAGACTTGCAGTTTGCCTGGAGCAGTGGGCTGAGACATATCTGGGGCCCTTTTAGTCATGGCTGGTGTTGGAGTGACCACAATGCAGGACACCATGTCCGAATGCTGCATAGAGAAGTTGGACCCTGAGCCT
Source organism: Rhinopithecus roxellana (assembly GCF_007565055.1). NCBI lineage: Eukaryota > Metazoa > Chordata > Mammalia > Primates > Cercopithecidae > Rhinopithecus > Rhinopithecus roxellana. The sequence goes on along the minus strand of NC_044557.1, from coordinate 10,034,655 downwards.
GGCCTATGAAACCATTTTCCCTCTTAGGCCTCCAGGCCTGTGATGGAAGGGGATGCTGCAAAGGTCTCTGAAATGCCTTGGAGATATGTTCTCCATTGTCTTGGCTACTAACATTCAGCTCCTCTTATGCAAATTTATGCAGCCCACTTCAATTTCTCCACAGAAAATGGGTTTTTCCTTTCTACCACACGGTCAGGCTGCAAATTTTTCAAACTTTTATGCTCTGCTTCCCTTTTAAATATAAGTTCTCATTTCAGGTCATTTCTTTGCTTATGCAAATGAGCATAGGTTTTTTGTTTGTTTGTTTGTTTGTTTGTTTTTTAACAGAGTCTTGCTCTGTTGCCCAGACTGCAGTGCAGTGGTGCCATCTTATCTCATCTCACTGCAACCTCCGCCTCCTGGCTTTAAGTGATGGTCCTCTCTCAGCCTCCTGAGTAGCTGGGACTACAGGCATGCACCACCATGCCCAGCTAATTTTTGTATTTTTAGTAGAGGCAAGATTTCACCATGTTGGTCAGGCTGGTCTTGAATGCCTGACCTCAGGTGATCTACCTGCCTTAGCCTCACAGAGTGCTGGGATTACAGGCATGAGCCACCACACCAAGCCAAGCACAGGCTTTTGGAAGCAGCCAGGCCACATATTGAATGCCTTGCTGCTTAGAAATTATTTCCACCGGGTACCCTAAATCATCTCTCACAAGTTCAAAGTTCAACAGATTTCTAGAGCAGGGGCACAATGCCACCAATCTCTTTGCTAAAGCATAGCAGGAGTGACCTTTACTCCAGCTCCCATCTCCATCTGAGACCTCATCAGCCTCAACTTCACTGTCCATATCACTATCAGCATTTTGGTCACAACCATTCAACATGTCTCTAGGAATTTCCGAACTTTCTCTCTTCTCTCTGTCTTCTTCTGAGCCCTTCAAAACGTTCCAAACTCTGCTTGTTATCCAGTTCCAAAGTCACTTCCACATTTTCAGGTATCTTTATAGAAATGCCCCACTTCTCTGGTACCAATTTTCTGTATCAGTCAGTTCTTGCACTGCTGTAAAGGCATATCACAGACTGGGTAATTTGTAAAGAAAATAGGCTTAATCAGCTCATGCTTCTGCAGGCTATATGGGCTTCTGCTTCTGGGAGGCCTTAGGAAACTTACAATCATGGTGGAAAACAAAGGGGAAGCAGGCACATCTTCTTCACATTGCTGGCAGGAGAGATAGAGAGAAGGAGGAAGTGCTACACACTTTAAACAACCAGATCTTGTGAGAACTCAATCACTGTCATAAGAACAGCATGGGGGACGTTTGCCCCCACGATCCAATCACCTCCCACCAGGACTTTCCTCCAACACTGGGGATTACAATTCTACATGAGATTTGGGTGGCGACACAGACCTAAGCCATATCACCTGAAGTTCATTTTCCTGTACTACAGAAAAAGAGGACATCACAAAGCATAGCTTGGAGAGGCTGTGCAGCACAGTTATAAGGAGGGACTTGATGTCCACACAGACTCTAATCAAGACCCAAATCTCCACTTTAAGAGTTGTGGGATCTACAGCAATAAGGCTTCATTTCCTCATTCGTTAAATGTGAATAGTAGAAGTCTCTGCCCTATGGGATTGTTGGGAGCATTATATGAGATAGTACGCTAGCTCCCCAAGAATGGAGTTAGAAGTCAGTACACATCATATATTATTTTATACACTCTTTTGGCAAAATAATAGAGCCCTCCAATAAGGAAATCTCATACCACTAGTGACATACAACTTCAATGTTAGTAATACAAAGACAAGACATTAGTAACATGCATTTGTCTTCAAGAGCTATTTTCATTTCAATGATCTTTAAATTCTTATGATCACACCAAAAAGAAAGTCTCCAGTCATTTTTAACAGAATCACCTGTTAATCTCACTTTTTTTTAACAAAGAAAGACTGAGCTGTATTATAAGGCAAGAGTATTAATAGGCAAGAGTAATAGCTGAGAATTTAATTTAAATGTTCTGTTTTCATGCCATGCAGTTTTACATTTACTTAATTTACATAGTAAGAAATGTTTGTTTTACATTTTATGCTAGTGATATTGTTTACCTTTTAGATAAATTCATTGATGTTGGAAAAGTGCCCAACTGGCAAAAGACAGCAAACAACTCAAAAGTCCATCAATAGAAGACTGCTTGAATAAATTATACACATGCACACAAATGAGTACTGTGAAAGGAAGGAGGAATATCCCTATAAATAGCATAAAGTCACCCCACAGCCTATTAAGTGAAGAAAAGCAAGGTGTAGAGAAGTGCATATAGTAGGCTATCATTTTCTAGAAAGTAGGAGAATACACACACACACACACACACACACACACACTCGCACACATATGGATATATAAACCAGAAACTAAAGAGAAAAAAAAAACATTGTCTAAAGGAGAAGAGGTGACAGGGTGGAGGCAACAGGAATACAGGGTAGTCTTAGCTGAATACAATTTACTTTGAAGATTTGTCTTTGGAAACACATAAATGTTTTTGTATAATGATAAAACAAAAACTAGTGAATGCTGCTTCCAAGAAAATGGAATGGACATACTTTTCCTTATTCCTCCTGCTAACTACAACTTAAAATCCTGCACTTTATACATAAATATAAGAAAGCTAAAAGATGGAAAGAAGAAGGCAGACTAGCAGGAGACCTTGAGACCTGAGAAAGGGCATAATAATAATAAACTTTCTTTTTGCATCAAATACCCATACTGAATACTGCAGAAGCTGGCAACCTAGAAATTCCAATGGACACAGACAAAAAATCCTCCAAGAAGAGGCTGGTTTTCAACTCAAAGGACCAGGAAAGGGACAGCCTAGCAAGAGAGAAAATATTTTTACAATAACCACTCTACTCCAGCCCAACACTACAGAAAACAGCCCCACTCACACCCACCAGCAAAAGCCAACTGGAGACTTAGACCTGTGCCATGCTGCAATGAAGCACACATCTCCCCTTCCTCCAGGGAGGTGATAAGGAAGGATGAATCAGGAACTGAGACTTTTGTCCCCACTGCCTTCCCCATCCCCTAGTGTCAGTGGAAACCACATGGGGAACCTGGACTCCAACCCATGCCAGTAGCAGTGAGGTTCCTCACATTCTCTAAGTTGGAGTGGGATCAGAGGAGGTTCACTGGAGAGTCAAGACTTTTCATTCCTGCTCAACGGTAAACAACACCGCCCACCCACCACCACGGTATTAGTGGCGACCACATGGGGAGATATATCAAGGTGCCCCTTTTCCTCTCAAACTCGATGTTATCAAAAGAGATCCAGTGGGGAGTTTGAACCTTCAGCCCCACCCAGCAATGACAAGGATCCACTTCTCCCCAGATGTCAACAGGGTCTGACTGGGGAACATGGACTTTTACCACCATTTGGCAATAACAGCACAGTGCCCCCTCCCCTTAAACATGGAGCAGTGTTACAGAGACCTAAAACACAATATTTTAGTAAGATTCAGAATCTTATAATACCCAACATTTCCAGGTCTTAATTGACAATCACTCATCATACCAAGAACCAGCTATTTCTTCAACTGAATTTAGAAAGTCAATCAAAAGAGGAAAACACGAACACGACATAAGACATTAGAATTATCTGACAAGGATTTTAAAACAAACATCATAAAAGTGCTTCAACAGCATATATAAAATCACTTAAATGAGAAAATACTAAGTCTCAGCAAAGAAATAGAAGATACAAATAAGAACCAAATGGACATTTTAGAATCAAAAAATATAATAACCAAAATACAAAAAGAACTCAAAGAAGAGACTAAACAGCAGACTGGAAAAGACAGAAGAAATAATTAACTGGAAGAAAGAACTATAGAAATTAACCAATCTTAATGACATAGAGAAAATAGACTGAAAAAAATGAACAGAGCTTCAAGGACATGTGGGGCTGTAGTAAAAGATCTAATACTTTTGTCATGGATGAGTCAGAAGAAAAAGAGAAAGAAGGTGAGGCTGAAAAGGTGCTCAAACAAGTAATGGCTGAAATTTCCCCAGACTTGGCAGAAGACATAAACCAAAGGCTGAATAAGATAATTGAAACCCAAATGGGAGAGATGCTTTCCCCATATGATCAGGAAAGAGGCAAGGATGTCCACTGTCACCTTTGCTACTCAAAATATTGGAAGTTCTAGCCAGAGCAATAGGGTAAGAAAAGGAAATAAAAGTTACACAGATTGGAAAGGAAGAAATAAACTGCCCCTATTTGCAGATGACATAGTGTTCTACATAGGGAATCCCAAGGAATCTACAAAAAAAATGCCATAAAGAACTCATAGTGAGTTCTGCAAGATTCAGAGACATAAGATCAATGTACAGAAGGCATTTGTATTTCTCTGCATCAGCAGTAAACATGTGAAACAAAAAGTAAAAGCACAATACCATTTACAATAGCGCAAGAAAAATAAAGTGTAATAAAACACATTCAGAACTGTTATGCTGAAAACTAATGAAAGAGAAAAGAGATCTAAATAAATGGAGAGGTATACCATACTGATCGTGTGACTTAAAGACGTCGGTTCTCTCCAATATGAAATACTAGGTTAACACAATATCTGTCAAAATAACTAGCATGATTTTTATGGAGATATACACATGATTATACTAAAAAAAAAAAAAAAAAACTTTTTTTGAGACACAGTTTCACTCTGTTGCCCAGGCTGAAGTGGAATGGTGCAATCTCTGCTCAACGCAGCCTCAACCTCCCAGGCTCAAACTATCTTCTCACCTCAGCCTCCCAAGTAGTTGAAACTACAGGCTTGCACCACCATGCCTGGCTAATCTTTTGGGTGTTTTGTTTGTTTGTTTGGTTGGTTGGTTGGTTAGTTGGTTGGTTTTTTGTTTTGTTTTGTTTTGTTTTGTTTTGTTTTGTTTTGTTTTTTTGAGAGATGGGTTTTACCTGTTGCCCAGTCTGGTCTTGAACTTTTGAGCTCAAGCAATCTGCCTGCCTCGGCCTCCCAAAGTGCTAGATAACAGGTATGCACCAGTGTGCTGGACCTATTCTAAAATTTATAGAGCAAAGTTAATTAATTAGAAGAGCTTAAACAATTCTGGAAAAAGAAAAATAAAGTGTGAGTAGTCACTCTCCTTGACTTAAAGACTTATGTAGTCATAGCAATCAAACAGTGGGTTGTTGGCTGAGGATCATTTGATCCACAAAGATTAATGGAACTGAACAGAAAACTCAGAAATACAGCCGTGCAGTATAACCAACTAATTTTTTACAAAGGTATAAAAGCAGTTTAATGAAGAAAGGATAGAGTTTTTCAACACATAGAGTCACAATAGTTAGACATCCATAGGTTAAAAAATGAACCTCAACCTGCACTTCACACCTTCTCCAAAAATTAACTCAAAATTAATCATACATTTAAGAGTAAAATGTAAAACCATAAAAATATTAGAAAATAACATAATAAAAAATATTAGAAGATAACATAGGAGCGAGGGTTTTGTTGAGCATTCTTGGACATGACACCAAAAGCATAATCCCTAAAACAAAAAGTAAATAAATTGGACTTAAAATGAAAACCCTTTGCTCTGAGAAAGATTCTATAAGAGGATGAAAAGGCAATCTACATACTGGGAGAAAATATTTTCAAACTACATCTATGACAAAAGGCTCACATCTAGAACTCTCAAAGCTCAACAACAACAATAAAACACAATCCAATTAGAAAATGGGCAAAAGACATAAATAGGTACCTCACCAAAGATAATATGCAGATGACAAATAAGAACATGAAAATATGTTCAGCATCAGTAGCTACTAGGGAAATACAAATTAAGACCACAATGAGATATCACTATACACTTATTAGAACAGTTCAAAAAAAGTAGTGACAACATCAAATGCTGATGAGGATGTGGAAAAATTGGATCTCTCATACATTGCTAGTAGGAATTTAAAATGCTACAGGCACTCTGGAAAAGTTTGGTAGGCTTCTTAAAATCAAACATGCACTTCGCATTCAATCCAGCAATTGCACTATTGAGTGTTTATTCCAGAGATATGTAAACTCATGTCCACACAGAAGCCTGCACACTATTGTTTATAGCTTCTTTATTCACATAGTCAAAAACTGGAAATAGCCAAAATGACCCTCAGTAGGTGAATGGATAACAAACTGGGGTGCTTTCATATCATGGAATAACACTCAGAAATAGAAAGAAACCAACTATCGATGCACACAACTTGAATATATTTCAAGGACATTATCCTATTTTTTAAGGCCAGTCCAAAATATCATGAGGTATAATTCCGTTTATATAACATTCTCAAAATGAACAAAATTATACAGATGGAAAACAGATTAATGGTTGTCAGAGTTAGGCATGGTAGTGGGAGGACGTGGGCATAATTATAAAGGAGTAGCATTAGGGAGATCTTTGTGGATGGAATAGTTCTGTATCTTGATTGTGATGTTGATTACACAAATCTATCCATGAGACAAAATAACATAAAACTATACACACACGTTTTATCAACGTCAAATCTCTGACTTTGATATTGTCCAAAAATAATGTAAGATGAAATCATTAAAGAAACTGAGTAAAGAGTACTTATGACATCTCTATGCTATCTTTGTGAATTTTTGTGAATCTATGATTATTTCAAAATAAAAAGTTAAAAAATACAAAAGTAAAGGGAAAAGATAATTCCTAAAAACAAAATGAAATAAATGAACCTAATTTCATGTCAAATTGGTGGCCTAACCACATGTAGAGATTCTTTCAAGAGACTTCACAACCAGTAATTTGATCACATATCCTTAGAGAGATATATCCTAAAGATAAAAAGATTGCCCAAAAGTAAATCTTCAACTTCCTTCAAATAATCATATGGTTGATGATAGTATTAATTTTCTGAGAAAGTTCTGTATGTATTATGGAAAAAAAAAAGCAAATGCACTGTTGTATTAATGTCATTTGTAATTGATATTTTCAGAATGAGAGAAGAGAAATAGACATTTAAGATCAATAAGGCTGAATGAAACCTGTAGTTCCAAATTTCAGTTGGAAATATTGGTATAAACTAGATATACTTTATCATTGACATTATGTCCAATAAAAAAGTATGGAAACAAATGAACAAGCCAAGAGCAGTGATCAACTCTAGAATACAGAATATGCTTCCTAAATACCTTTTCCCACACTAAGGAACCAAGGCTCCTTGTAGAAGTGGAGCATAGTAACATACATCATCATAAATATATGTCTTCATATACATGATAAATATAAATATACATGGTGAAGCTGAAATATCTTAACACCAGAGGCAAGAAAACTATCAAGGACTATTGGGGTCATGTCAAAAGGATTCAGAAGTGGCTCTGAATGGCCAAAAATAGAGCAATTTGAGTCTTTGATTATGATGATGATGATTGCAATGGATTGAAACACATCAAAAATCTTTAGATCTATGAAATTGATAATGATAATAATAAAAATTCATGGTTCATCTTTGGTGGATGCTAGGAAAGCAACTCATTTTTTTAAAGTGGTAAATTCAAAAAAGGGATTATCCATTTATTTGCCTTTCCTATATAATTTTACCTCAGGTCATCAAATAATTGATCAAAGGAAGTTTTTTTTAATATACTTGCTCTAGCTATTGATGAAGAAAGAATGACAGAATTAGAATATTGCCATTGCACCCCTTCATGGAATAATGAAGCAAGGTAATGATTGTCAATGAGTATCGCAATAAAAGAGACAACCAGATGAAATAACATAACACCACCTGGGAAATATTCTTGGGTGAAGGATTTCTGAATTATTACAAGTGTAAGGGACTGAAAAGTATCTTTACTTGAGAATGTAATCAGCAAAATTCAGATTGAAGGAATCACTACAAGACAAATTCATCATTTATTAGCAACAAATAAATTGTGAGGAAAAAAGTAAGAATGTGTGCAATAGAGAAATTTATGAGACATATGAACCAATTGCAGTGTACAGACATTTTGAAATTTGGATTCAATCTGTAGAGACTATGAGACTATTTGCACACTGACTGAATATTTGATATTATAGAACATTACAAATTTGCTATGACTTTTAATGTAATAATGCTAGCACTGTTGCAGGACAGGCAACCTCAAAAATTCCAGGCTTAGCCCAAAAAGGTTCTTGGCTTTGTCCAGGAAAGGGCCAGGCACAGTGGCTCACGCCTATAATCCCAGCACTTGGGAGGCTGAGGTTGGTGGATCACCTGAGATCAGGAGTTTGAGACCAGCCTGGCCAATATGGTGAAACCCTGTCTCTACTAAAAATACAAAAATTAGCCAGGTATGGTGCCGGGCACCTGTAATCCCAGCTACTCGAGAGGCTGATGCAGGAGAATCACTTGAACCAGAAGGCGGAGGTCGCAGTGAGCCAAGATCATGCCACTGCACTCCAATCTGGGCAACAGAGCTAGACTCTGTCTCAAAAAAAAAAAAAAAAAATCAAAAGCAAGCCAGTCGTGTAAGACAGTAATCTTTGATGAAGGGTACTGCCCTTTATGGAGCATGGCTACCTCACAGGCAGTGCACCAGGGTTGGCAAGGTCTGGGTTCTCAGCAACTATATTTATGCTCAGACTCACTTTCAATTACATGCAAACTAAGTGGTGGGTGAATGCAAATAACTGAGTGGGTTATTTAGAATTTTCTAGGAAAGAGGCGATAACTTCCACGTTATTGCCATGGAAAGGGTGGTAACTTCCGGGCTGTTGCCATGACATTTGTAAACTGTCATGGCCTGGTGGGAGTGCCTTGTGTCAATGAACAATGAAAGCTGCTAGGGATCACTTTTGTTGCCATCTGCTGCTTTCTGCGGGTTTCTTCACTTTATCCTGTCTGGACCATATCCTGTTTTGGTCAGCAGAATTGTGACCAGAAAACAAGTATTGCCCATCTCCTACCTCAGTATAGTTATGAATTTTTAGAGAGCCCTCTTATTTGGAGATATAATTTTTTTTTTTTTTTTTTTTGAGACGGAGTCTTGCTCTGTTTCCCAGGCTGGATTGGAGTGCAGTGGCATGATCTCAGCTCACTGCAGCCTTCACCTACAGAGTTCAAGTGATTCTCCTGCATCAGCCTCCTGAGTAGCTGGGATTACAGGCATGCACCACCATGCCCAGCTAATTTTTGTATTTTCAGTAGAAACGGGGTTTTGCCATGTTGGCCAGGCTGGTCTGAAACTCCTGACCTCAGGTGATTTGGTCACCTTAGCCTCCCAAAGTGCGGGGATTACAGACGTGAGCCATGGTGCCCAGCCTATATACTTTTATTAATTTATGGATGAAATGATGGGATGTCTGGGATTTACTTCAAACAATGCAGAGGAAAGAGGGTATGGGGAGAGAAGAAACAGGATTGACCTCAAGTTATTGATTGCTGAAGCTTGCTCTGGATACATGAGGGTTTATTATGCCAATTTTTCTACTTTTATATGTATTTTTAAATTGTCCATGATAAAAACATTAAAAATAACTTGAGTTCATTTTAAAACTATCTGCTAACAATAACACACATGGTAACTAGTTATAGCAAATATCATGAAGGTGGGTTTGACATAACAGGTTTGGGAAACAGCTATAAAACAGTAACAATATCATACTATGTTTATTGAACACTGTTTAACCACTAAGGTAATTTTGAGGCAGAATTATTGTCTTTGATCTGATTTGTATTTATACAGCCACCATTCTTCCCAAGAGCTCATCTCATCAACCATCTCCAGATTCCCAAAAGGTACGTAGACAATCTCATCTCCATCCATGGTAGCTTAAAATTTCAGGCTCCATTAAGTTGCTGCTTTAAAATGCAGCCAGTGACTATGTGCTCCAAACTTCTCATGAATCTGTGCACCATGGAAGATGTTGACTGATGAGACTGCTGAGGGTCTCAGCCCTAACCTGAGGCTCAGGAAATAGTGGCAGTGATTCAGCAGGACAACTGGGCCAACATGGAAACAATAGCAAACGGTATGCCTTATTTTTGTATCTGTCCACATCTTTCAGAACTCAGGTCATGTGTCAGGGTGTTTAGCTCAGCTTGACTCTAGACAAAACAGAGTCCTACTAATCTCATTCATTACTTTCCAACTCAATTTACCCCTTACCCCACACCACTATCACCTATTTTTCAAAGACAACAAAATTACCTGCACCTTCGCATAATTGTCACAGTATTTCCAAAGATGCATCCACTTCTAGAGCCCAAGTTGTCTCCAAATGCAGGCAAGCTGACTGCAGGACACACTGTTGATAAACTTTGGAGCCAGTCTAAGGATATATTTTTTAATATTAATGTGATAGATACCTTGCTCATGTAGAGCACTTCATAATTTTCAAAGGACTTGTTCATTGAATAAGTTATATCAAATATGATTGCTACTATTATTAGGGTATACACACACACAGAGAAATATGTAAGTATTAACAGTATTCTTTAAAATGTAAACTGAACACTTGCTCTTCCACTATGCAGAAGAATTTAAACAACCATCTTATGCACTGTAATTCATTTATCTACCACATCATTAATTCAGCATGTACTCTATGCCAGAGGAAACAGCGGTGCATAGATTTACAAAGTCCCTGCTCTCATACATCATGTATTTTGGTAATAAGAATAGAGACGATTATGTTAAACTCTACATTGGTAAAATACAATTTGACAACCTAATAAGTGTGATCCTTAGTTCACAAACTAAAGTATATGAGAAATATTATAGCTATTTTATAATAAATGCAATTAATCTCTATTTTGAGCCTCAACTCCCACCAAACAGGCAAAAGAAATTAACCTCAGACATGTGGGGAGTTTTTTTTGTTTTCATCCTTCTGTAGGCTCATGTCCTAAAAGAATCTTTTAAGTCCAGGAAAATCCTTCCGCCTTCATATTTTTGCCTCAGCCACTTTGTCTATACCATGGAACTCTCTCCAACATGTTTACTTCCTTTGCAAGCCCTCCACATTCATGTCAAGAGTTATGGTTTTGGAAAATAAAAGGCATAGGATCTTACAGGTTATTTCTGATTTTCACTTTACCAAATAACTTCCCTCAGGCAACAAAGTACAGAGTTGGCTGCCCACTTAACCCTAGAGAAACGGACAAGAAAATAGTTGGAGAAAAAAATAGCTTGCAAAACAATATCCTTGCAGGTTCTCCAACTAGCAAATCTTTGACTCTCCACTAAGAAAAAATTACTTCTAATACAGATCTCTTCCCCAATTAAAGGATTCTGAATATGATGTTTTAGCCTAAGAATTACTCTGTCTTTATTTAAAATGTATTTTGAAGATCATGGGCTTTTTTGGAATTGATTTATTTTAAACATTGCATTGAAATAGGATTTGTCTTGATGCCTCAGTTCCGCCTGCTCTGTCTCCAGCTGTCCAGGGCAATGTGCCGTGGAAATAGAGTCTGGGAAGAAGCTCAGAGCCAACACCAGTGAGCTGTGGGTGACAATTTATTTTCACTTCTGATAAACAGCTAACTCCCCAATTAACTTCATCCAGAAAGTGTGTTTTTCCCCAACTAAGTTAACAGGACTTTCTGACAAGCAATAACAGTGTTAGCACCTCTCAATTACACTGCTCAGGGCCACTGCTACTTTAAGTTTACATCTTAAAAGGCTCCGGGGAAAAAAATTATTCAAAAGGCAGTGAGCCCATCAAATGTGTTCAAGCCCAGGAGTTCACTGCATTTTAATTATTCAGGCAACCACTTTTCATGTAAAAGCTTTTAAAAACTTAGAAAATAAACAAGGAAAGGGAATGTGTAACGTTGTGCCTAGATTTTTTAAATTTTTAATTATATTTTTATAGAAGTATATTTCAAAGAAGAAATAATCTTAATGAAGGAAAGCTCTTTTTCCTAAAAGAGACTTTGGGAAGAACGTTCTTATAACTATAAATCCCTCTTCAGGGTTAGAAATATCCACAGCAGCAATAACATGTGGCTACACAATAAAGTCAAGTTCAGAAATACAAGAAATGAGGCCGCATTTAAGTTCAGAGATACTAGGTGATCAATCAAGATACCATGACATCATGTATTTTAAAATGCATTTCTTGCCTTGTCCAGGAAGGATTTATGATAACCTAAAAGGGCACACAAAATCCAACCATATAATACAAGTCAAAACAGGAGACAAAAAGGGAAAGGAAAACAACTTTTCAGACATAAAAGGAGCCAAGAAGGAAGCTAAACGGTGTCCCCAGAATACCTAATCATGAGCAGAACCACGTCTAATATGCTCTGGCCTCATCATTGGCAGAAATGTTGAAATAGATGCTGAAAGGGAATTTTAGACAGAGCCTCAGGGGTTATCTGTTACTAAATCCTTGAGTTGTAGAGATGGAAACCCAGAGACAAGCACAGTCTCCCCAGCTGGGTAGAAAGTTGATCTTCTTTCCTTCTAGCTTCACGTTCTTTCTGCTTTTGTTGCTTTAACCCCAGACCTCACCTCTCCTTTTCCTTTTGGGTGAATCTTCAATGGATAACCAGTGTGGAGAAACAAGAAGACGGAGACTTAGAGACAATACACGGATAGGTATTGACAGAAGCTGGTTAATAATCAATCAGGCTGGCATGGTGGCTCACACCTGTAATCCCAGCACTTTGGGAGGCCAAGGCAGGTGAATCACCTAAGGTCAGGAGATCAAGACCAGCCTGGCCAACATGGCAAAACCACATCTCTACTAAAAATACAAAAATTAGCTGGGTGTGGTGGTAGACACCACAGCTGCTCAGGAGGCTGAGGCAGGAGAATTGCTTGAACCCGGGAGGCGGAGGTTGTAGTGAGCCAAGATCACACCACTGCACTCCACCTTCAGCAATAAGAGCAAAACTCCATCTCAAAAACAAAAATAATAATAATAATAATCAGTTAATCAGCAAACACAGTAAGTGCTGATTGCTCACCAGTCACCATGCTAGTCATTGGTGTGATGGGGAAAGTAACACAAAGGGGTATCAACAAGACGTGACCATGAGTGTCAGTCACACCATCACTTTGCTGCTGATTCCTCCATCATCAAAAGACAAAGATTTCTAAATCTTTATGGATCTATTGGTGATTTTTAAGTGCTGTCATATTTTTTCATCTATGATCCTAGAAAGAAAATTACATTCTCAATCTAGTATTAAAACTTTATAATTGCAGCTCACATATTCTTAGCACTTTCAGTAAGAGATACACGCTAGAAATGAAAGAGGAATATGGATGTTATCATAATGTAATATTGAAGTTGACCACCTGGCAGTACTGTGTGATCCCCATCGGTAGGGGAGGAGATGACAATATATTCTTTGAAGTTTCTTACTTTTTCCTTTTGAAACATATTCAAGTAAAAATGAGGTAGATGGGACCATATATGATCCTGTATGTTTATAGAAGCAGCAGCTAGTCAGAAAAATAACCCCACTGTTGCCATGGTGATCATAAATTATGGAACCATTCCACCAGAAACCTCATTCACTTGAAAATTGAAGTCCCTATGTGACAATAAGCTGAGAAAACTGTCATATCAATTGGATGAAGAGGACATCACAAAATCTAAGGCACCAAAAGGCATGTTACAAGGAGTGAGTGCCTTGGTTGACTTCGTTTCAGTCACAGGCAGGTGGATACCCTCTCCGGACCCTCCCATTAGAGATCAGATAACTTCTACAGCTGAAAGACACATCTGGAGCTTTATTTTTTTTTAAATGTACTTTTAAGAAAGTGATGAGATGAAAAAGACACGGTGGTAAGTTTGTCTTCTATAGTACTGACCTGCTTAATCAAGTGGTGTTACCTCCAAAGTGGAAGCAGTGTCTTTAATCAACTTAATTGTTGTGGAACACTCATTTAAACACTTATTGGCTCCAAATAAGAAGGAAAGGGCCAAGCGCAGTGGCTCACACCTGTAATCCCAGCACTTTGGGTGGCCGAGGTGGAAGGATCACTTGAAGCCAGGAGTTCGAGACCAGGCTGGGCAGCATAGTGAGACCCCGTCTCTACCAAACAAATAAAATAATAAAATAAAGCGTGGGTGTTACTGTTCAGGCTGCAATTGTGGGCCATGCGAACAGTGCTCGTTGGAGGCCTCCTCCGAGAAGTGTGACAGGCTCCCTCCTTGGTGTTGCTATTACATGACTCATACATGACTCATAACACTTCCTCATGCCCTGTTGATACTACGTGACTCCCATCTCCTCTCCCAACGATGAGGGCCTGTGGGTGAGGGCAAAAAACGTGAGCATCACCATATGGCAGAGCAATAGCACACAGACTGGGAGCTGCTGGTGGCCATCTTCCACCCGTCCAATCAACTGAGGAGCAGCGGAGGTCATCTACAGAGGGAGAACCCTGAAAAAGAAGCAGAGAGAGAAACAGGGAAGAGAGGAGAGAGCGCCCCACGAATCCCAGCAGCCTCCCGGCGCCCTGTCCCGGTCTCTCCTGAGGCCCAGCTGCCCACTGCCCTCAGGTCTGTAAGTCATTCCCACATCTTACAGTTAAGTCCCTGCTACCCACGCCAGCTGACACTTAAAATAAAACAGGCTTAAGCAACCAACTCCATTCACACAGTGATAAGGAAATTCTTCAGCCCTTGTCAACTTCAACCTATTATAATGTCACCATATCCTCTTCCTTCTTCCTTTTCCCCTGAGGGGCGTGTCCTTGACATTGGCATTTTCTATTGCCTGCTCTCATCTCATGATACTGCCTGCCCAACAGAACATATGACATTTCCCTTGGTAATCATTCAGCTGGCTGTCTGGTTTAAGCTTTATTTCTTAGTGGCTGGCTGTCTGCATCAACTCCCTGGTGTCTCTCAGTAAGTAATAGTTAACTAAATTTTATTTTTGAGCATTTAGTATATGCGGCATCCTGTTCCAAGTAATGTATCATTATTAATTTATTGATTCAATTAGTATTCACAACAACCCTATTGTGTAGGTACCAGAATATCCCCATTTTACAGCTAGGGAAAGTGAGGAAGTGAGTGGTCAAGTCATTTTCCCAACCTCATACCACCAGTAGGTAATGGAAGAAGTATTTGATTCCAGGCAGTCTGACTCCAGAGCCTTAACACACAACCACCAGCCAACACAGCCTCCCTGGCAGATTCAAGTCCATGCGTACACTGAAAGGCATTCAGCAATAATCCCCCAAGAGATGCTACATTTTGAAAAGAGCTCCTGGCTTTTGGAGTGAAATTCCTTTAGGCAGCTTCAGCTATCTTCAATGATGTGCACACACACACACACACAATCCACACACACAAATATACAAATACACACACATGGAATCACATACACAAGTATACAAACATATGAATGCAATAACTCACACAAATATACAAACACACATGCAATCACACACAAATACACACATGCACATACACACACATCACATACACACACATAAGGCAATCACACACAAATACGGAAACACACACATGGACATACACATAAATATATGTGTATATGCAGTCACATACACAAATATACAAACATACACATGCAATCACACATACAAATGTACACACACACATGCACATACACACAAATATGTGTGTATGCAATCACACACACAAATATACAAACACACACATGCAATCACATACACAAATATATACATACACACACACACCCCTCAACTCATGGTTAAAATTGCACTGAAAGATCACATCAGCTTGAGGAAGTTGTTAAAGCTCTGAGTCTGGAGACCAAAACAAACAAGCCTGAGACAAAGCATGCCACAAACCTGCAGCACCAGGGGAACAGCCAGCTAGCAGCAAGCACACCACTCTCCACCACCCTTACTTATTCCCGTACTGTTCATTGAACTAATCAATACACTAGACCTTGGAGGGTTAACAAAACTTTGAGAGGGTTAGTTTTCTTTTTGTTTTTAATAGAAAACCAATCCCACCCCAGAAAAACCTCTTGCTTCCAGATTGGGGCTGTCAGTGTTGAATGGACTTCATACCCACAGGAGAGAAAGGCAGCCCCCAGTGACTGCACACATGTAAAGCAGTGTGCCTAGCTACAACTCATGGGTAAAATGGAATCGGTCTCAATATACCAGATCTGTAGAAATTGAAGGCTCATACAGAAAAAAATATGGTTTGCAACAAGAAATGTAAAATGTGTAGGAGGAAATTGAGCTCTTGACAGAGAAGTGAAACATTTTCTTAGAACTGTTGGAAACAAATAGTTTCCCACCTAATATGGCCTTCTCCCTATCACTGTAGAAATGCATCCAATTTCTCTTTTATGTTAAAGCAGTTGACATGCTAATTTTCACATCTTGCATAATCTTGAAAATAAGAACAAAATATTTACCATCCACAAAAGTATCTCATTCCCTTGGCCCTATATAATGAGAGTTAAAGAAATGGAGTAACCATGAGCTATTACTTGTCCTCAACTCTACTGTTCTAACATAAACTTAAAGAGTTTAAGAGGTGACAAAGCAATGCTGTGGAAATAATTTAGATTGAGATGCAAGAAATGTGGACTTTGGTCTTGAGTCTAATGTTTAAATGGAAAGCAATTTCTCCAACCTGTACCTCAGTATCCCAAATAGAGAGTAAAAAAGCCTTAGATTCTATCATCTCAGCCCTTTCCCAGCACTGGAATTCAGTGATTCTCTCCCAAGAGGTTACCTTCAACATACTTGTGAGAGACAAAGGCCATGGGGCTTGGAGTTTCAGACCTGCTAAGAATTCTAACTGTCTTGCTTACCAGCTACATTATCTTGAACACCTTCGCCTTAATTTCTTGCTCTCTAAACTGGAAATAATGGTGCAAGCACTGTGCAGATTGCTGTGAAAAGAAGTGTGGAGAATGGAAATGCATCTATCACAATATCAGGCTAATGGTTGTCACATGGCAAAATGGAAGAAAACCGTGTGAAAGTGGTGAGTGGTTGAAAACAGATGTTTTGCAGAAAAGTGGAGGAGAGTGGAGGGAAGCCTGCAGGGGCTGGGTGGAGAGAGGTAAGGCTGGGAAGGGCAGTGGTTGGGAGTACCATGGAGTGGAAAAACAGCTCACTTCAGAATTATGCTAATATTCTTTCTTTTCTAAAAAATTTGAGGAGCAGAGAATTGGAATATCTCATTTGGCATAACCCAAAGATTTGGTCAAAATGAATGAATAAATACATGAATACAAAAATAAAAGCTAATCTAGAAAATCCGGAAAGCCCTAAAGCATGAGCTGCTAAATCATGAGCTGTGGCTCTATATCGAGATATTTGGCACATTATTCTCTAGAGCCAGGATTTCCCAGACACTGATCTTCAGAATCCTGCTGCAGAATCATCTGGAGTGTTTGTTAAATATGCTGAACCCCAGGACCCACCCAGACCTTTCAATGCTGAATTTCTAGGGCGGGCACGGGACTGTGTGTTTTCAAGCAGCTTCTTAAGTGACTCATGCACACTCCACTCTGAGAATCACTGTAGGACAAGATTAAGGAGCTCCTACTGATCAAGCAGAGATTTCCAATAGGCCTTGTTGCCCTCATTGCCTGTCCCTTTTAGTACAGGAATAATCAAGGATTTTGCCCAGAGTAACATGCCTTTGCAGTCTTTTTCTAAGCATGCAATGCTGCAAAAGCCCTCTATCCCTGGAAGGTTTATCCGTGAGCTTGTCCAAGAGAACTTAACAGTTTTCCAGAACTTTAAAGTCAAGTTTGCCCTCTTTCTCTCAGATTGACACATATGAGCATTTAGGAATAAATAGTTAACAGAAAATTCAGAAATGCTTACAACAGGGAGAAATAAATTATTTACATTATCTCTAAATGCTAAATAATAGAGATTTCTACAATTCTTATGGTTTTGTGTGGGTTTTACAGATAACCATGCGTGGAGATTTTGTTGGAAACCCAAAGAGATACTCACAAATCATAGCCCACATTTCCATCTCTGCCATCATGACAGAAAGCCAATGTTGCCCAGCAGGCGGTACAAGGAAGCACTAAAGTCTCCAGAGAATGGTGAGTAATCTCTGACTGAACAGAGCCTGACAGCAACCACTTTAAAAGGCTAATCTAAATGTACGAGCCTTCACCCTTTGCCTGTTCTCTGAATGTTGATTTCAGAAGATGTGCAGCAGAGATGTGCCACTTGCGTTTCCTAGATGGATGTGGAAAGGTCAAAGCATTTGTGGCAGAAAACAGTAACTCTTGGGATGAAGCCGATTTGGAAATTACAAGATGTCCTCTGACACTCTTTCCCTTTAGCCAGATGAATACCCTGATTTGCTTTTCTCACCCCCAGTTAATACTTTGTAGCCTTCAAAGGGCCTTGGGTTATTCAAGTTCCCTTTCAAGGGACTTCCCCTAAGAGTGAGTGAGGAGATCATTCTGGAAGAAGCACAGAAGCAAGTTTGCAGAAATTTAAGGTGAATTTAGAAGATGAGGTACTGAAAAGCAAGACTGACAATTTTCAAATCATTCACAGTAGATAAGTAAACATGGGGAGCAACTGATTACGGAAAACCATGCAGGTGAGAGGTTGATGTCACATACCAAGTTCATGCACGGTTGCCTCGTGTGTGGAAAGGATCCCTTCCAACTATATTTTACATCTCATCAGTGGAATTCTTCCTCCAAGTTTTAAGATGAAAAATCTCCCCAGAATCACCAAGTCATTTCAAGTTTACAAATTCCAAAACTCCAAATAAATGTTTCTTAGGGAACAATAAAGCTCTGATTAATTTTTGATGACAAAATATTAGGAATCATCATTGTGGTAATTGTAAGCCTATCTGAAAGGCTTAAAGCTTATCATTCATTATGTCATGTCCTACTTTACCCAATCTTACAGAAGAAAAATTAAGAAGAGATTAATTCTTAAATATAGAGAAGTGACCTCAAATCAACTCTCAATAATCCAACTAATGGGATATAATAACTTGGGAAATTCAAAATAGCAGATAATTTTTAAAAATCTATTTACTTTTGTATTTTATTAGGATTCTTTCAAATTAGTGCATATAACACATAAAGTATAATAAAACTCTTTAAATTACATATTATGCCCCTTATCAGATAGTAAGAAACTGTAAATAAATAAAGAAGAAAAAAGATTTCTCAACTTAGGAGGAGATGATACTGAAATACTCTTCATTGTATTATCCAAAAATAAATGTGAAGAGCTCAACACTGTAGCTCAAAGGAGAAATTGCCTATTAAACAACAATCCAATAGTTATTAGGGAATATTCTGGCAGCATTTCTAGAATTTTAGCACATATACATACAGATATGTTTTATGAGCATAGCACAGAGGTCACACAGCCATCCTGAGCAAGAGGCACACCGAGCATCACCATCTTCGAAGAGTTGGGGTGGTTGCTGCTAGGCTGAGACCACAGAGCAGGAAGTGCCCGTCCAAGACTTAGCACCAAGCTCAGCCTGGGATCTGGCACTCACTGCACTGTGGCAGGTGTGTCTGCATTCTCATTATGCCAAGAATATTATCATTCTCAACCAAGACATTCACAGGGAACATCAAGGACTGTGGAAAAGTTAAGGTACTCCAATGCTCACTGTTCCATATATTTGTCCTCACTGTATTTTATTCATTGAGCTCTGTGTTTGTGCTAATAAAAATAAGTCAAGTGAACAGCTTTCACTGAAACTGTAGTGAGAAATAGCACATCTACAAGTCATTGATATTGCTTAAACTTTGAGTGCATTTCTTAAAGCTTTTAAGGCAGTTGAGAAGCAGATTGCAAAGTTCTTACTTCAGTTCCCCAAATCAGACAAGCTGGCAACGTGACTCTCTCCCCTAATAGGTTCTGTGTGGGGAATGAGCTTGTGCTTACACCCACTTTGCCTTGCTGGAAGTAACAGTTTCAGGCTTCTTTCAACATAGTTTCTCCTTGGATAAGAAGGATGGAACAAAAGACTCACAAAGCAGATGGCACAAATCCCAGGATGCCAGGCAAAACTTGTGGCCATTGCTTCCTCTCCTGTTCCGTCCCCATGATGGGTGAAATGCACAGCTGTCACTCACCACAGGCCACTAAGTAAACCTCTCTTCTTTGTCACATTGGCCAACTCTGCACAGGCACAGAGGAAACACAAACACGTCCTTCAAAACATCAGGATGGGCATTTGCCTCAACAGCCTAACAGCAAATGCCCACAGACAAACTGTTCCACCACAGGGGCCTCTGGAGAGAGCTGGCAGAGGTTTGTTGGAGATCAAGTCAGAGAGACAGGACGATATTTTGTTCCAAATGGCTGGATTAGGCTGGGTTCTAATTCATTCTCAAATGCCATTCCCCTCCCTCAAAACTGAGCATAAACACCACACAGCACCACCCTGCACTCAATACCACAAGCCAAGAGCCTTTAAAGCAGGAGGAGAGGAAGGGATGGCGAGAGATTGTTTATTATCTCAGGTGGGGAAAGAAGGGTGGTAGATTGCTGATCCCCCTCACCTGCACTGAGGGCGGTGGAGTCTGTGTTCTCCTGCTCACCCCAGTGCAAATACTACACTCTCTGGCATATGCAGCTTGGCACTTTTTTTTTTTTTTTTTTTTTTTTTTTTTTTTGAGATAGAGTCTTGCTCTGTCACCCAGGCTGGATTGCAGTGGTGCAATCAGCTCACTGCAACCTTTGCCTCCCAAGTTCAAGTGATTCTCTTGCCTCAACCTCCTGAGTAGCTGGGACTACAGGCACATGCCCACATGCCCAGCTAATTTTTGCATTTTTAGTTGAGACAGGGTTTCACCATATTGGCCAGGCTGGTCTTGAACTCCTGATCTCGTGATCCACCTGCCTTAGCTTCCCAACGTGCTGGGATTACAGGCATGAGCCACTGTACCCGGCCTGCAGCTTGGTAGTTTTTAATAGCAGATAAAAGAGCACAGTGCGTGGATTGTCTTATAATGCAAATTTGCCAAGTTCGTGGCCTCGGCCTCCAGGAAATCTACTGTTTCAGAAAAGCCTTTCTTCATTCTTGAGAATGATAGTGACTTCGTGTGTTGCATCCAGATATCTCTCTTGGTCACCTTGCGGCTTCCTTGTCCCTGGCTCAACCCTGTCTTTGGCCATCACTCCTCCTGTCCACAAATCAGCCTTAAACAAATAAAGCTCTACTTTTGAGGGCTATTGCAGGAAAAGTCTACCAAGTTGCTTTATGAGGAAAATGCCAGCAAATAATGATTTAGATAAATTTCTTAAAATGGGACTGTAGACAATTTTGCACTCAAAAATGTTACGGAAAGAGGGGAAATAGGGGCCAAGGGGAAGATCTCTAGAAAAGGATTTTCACTGGCCAACCCCTCCAGGACCTCTGCGATTAAACGGACACCCAACTCAAGTTGACACGCGGACCCCCTCCCTCAACACTCCTGGGTTTCTCCGAGTACCTTCAGGACATGGGGTGCTACTGGCAGAAAGCACAAAGGGAAGGCTTCATTAAATCACAGCCTTTGAAAGTGACTGGGGAATGTAGAGACCATCCATCCAAATCCTTCATGTCACTGGTAGGGAAACAGATGTAAAGAGGTAAAGAGACTCACCCAAGGCCACAGAAGTAACTGGAAAAGATCATAGATGTGAGTTTCATCTTGACCGTAGGGGTTGGAAGCTCTGCTGAGCCACCTACACATTGCCAGACTCAATTCATTTCAGTTGCACTTCAGCTCAGCTACAGCTCCCAGCAACAACTTGGTAGCACCTGGGAGAAACAGAGAGAAGCTAGCAGAGATTACCACCCCTTCCCCCGCCACCGTCTACCGAGGTCAGCCAAACTCTTAGAATAGAGTCCAGAGGACTGCACCTGTTTTTCCTTGTTTTTTTAGACATCCACTGTTTGACCTAATGTTTTCTGAAATGGCTGTATTTTATCTCTGACCTTTCTCATTCTCTACGGCGAAGTCACTGAGGCTGTCAACTGCATCACAGCACCTTTCTGTGAACACTTAGCACACAGTACGGAGGAAGGAAGAAGTGCTTGTGACTCTGAGCCACCCTAGCAAATGGGCAGTGCTCTAACTCAGAAGTCCAGAAACGAGTGAAATTTGAAGACTACAGAAAGTGGCCCAAGGAGAAGGACAAACATAATTGGAAGGAAATGAGCCAGCTGAGGACAGTCGGAGAGAATGGGGAGTGCTCTATTCTCTATTGAAATATCAGGGCCTACAAGGACTCCAATAAATGTCTCTAAGTTGTATTGATGGTAATGGGAAGCTATTTCTCACTCCACTGAGAACGAAGATAGAGATGTGAAAAGAAATAGGAACTGAGATGAAGAGGGAGAGAGGACTGAATGGAGCCGTATGTCTGTGTCTGTTACAGTGGCTTTAAAGCTGGCCGCTACAGCGATTTGGAAACTATTGCCCTGGTTTTAGAAGTGAAGGAGGTCAAGCTCCAGGGCACACTGTACTCACCTAGACTCAGAGCCAGCCCTGGCTCAGCAGCTCAGCACCCAAGGCCTTCTGGAATCTGTCAGCTGAATTCGTCCTGCTGCTCCACGCTATGCACTTAGTCTCTCTCTCTCAGTCTCTCCCTCTCTCTCAATCTCTCTCTCAATCTCTATCTCTCTCTCTCTTTTTCTCTCTCTCTCTTTCTCTCTCTCTCTCCCTCTCACCCCCCAACACACACACACACAGACACACACACACACACACACATGTTCCTTGGAAGCTATTGCATAAGAATAACAGAATAAATTCTATTTTTCTGAATTGTATTTTTAAAGACACAGGAAAAAAGATAAGATTCGGGTACTTTTATATCCAACAAGTGATTTTATAAAGAGTCAAAATAAAAATGAAATGATTTTCAAGAACAAAGATCTGATGGAATGAATGAATTAGAAGGGAATTGCCAAAGGAAATCCTGATTAGAAAGATCCCCTAAATCCAGGAGCTGAAATAATTAGCCAAGATATGAGCTGAGGTAGCTCCATTGGGAGATTTGGTTCATAGTCACGAGAAAGTACATAGGGGTCGAGAGCTCAGTATCACCACCCAGGTTGGCATATTCTTGGAGAAATGGAAAAAGTGGTGAGGAAACAAGGATAGAAAATCTCAGATTTAGAAACAGAGTGTTGAGGTGGCAGTTGACATTTTCACTTTTGATGACTAACTTGAGCCGCGTGTCATGAGCAGGATGGGCTGTTAACACATCTATCTGTAGGTTTGTTTTTAATTTTTTCTTCAATTGTTGCATCAAAGGCTTATCAGAAAGTAGTATTTGATTAATATGTGTTATTTCAGTAAAGATGCATATTTTGCTGGAAAAAACAGGACCCCAGTTGGTCTCAGTTACTGTCCTGAATTGAGCCTACCTTGGAGCTCACACATGGCAGGAAGGGCACCAGCACTATACCCCACGTGCAAGCTGGTCACTCACCACAGCTGGAAGGAGAGAGCACTAAACAGTGGTGTTTTCTGGAACAGTTTTCTTCCTTCACTCTGCTCAGCTAAATTAGACTCACCCTTCCAACTCGAAGCAAGTCCCACCTTTCCCAGAAGTGTTTCCACTCTGGCACACATTGAACCTTCTTTCTGTAAACCTGAATACACGTATGAAACTCAGAATGTCCTGGTAATGCTTAGCTGTGAGGAATCTCATCTTCCCCTCAGTAAGCCAGTTCTCTCAAAAGGCAGTGACCAGTCTTACTGATTCTTATACCCCTTGAGTATCTCCCATGGAACATGGCCTGGTGCCGAACCTATGAATTCACAGTGAACACACACCAGATATACAGACAATACACACACAACACACAAGACTCAACACATCACATACACACCACACACCCCATATATACACACAGTACGCACACATACCACATACACACCACACACCCCCTATATACACACAATACACACACACCACATACACACAATATATACACACAATACACACACCACATACACACCATATATACACACAACACACACAACACATACACAACACACATCACACCAAATGTACACAACACACACCAGATATACACACAACACACACAACACACAAGACACTCACATCACATACACACCACACAAGAATAAGACACATCACACACACCATATACACACGACACAAGACACACCACAACAACAACCACAAAAGACACATCATACCACATACACACTGCACACACCATATATATACAAAATACACACACCACACAAGAACAAGATATATCACACACACCATATGTAACCACACACTATATACACACCACACAAGACACATCAAACCACACACAACACATACCATATATACACACAATATACACACATCATATACACACCACACAAAACACGTTGCACTGCATACACACCACACACACCATATATATACACACCACACAGAAGACATACACACCACACAAGACATACCACATCACCCACACACCATGCACACCACATATACACACAACACATACCACACAAGACACATCACACCACACAAACACCACGCAGACCATATAAACACACAACACATACACACCACATATACACCACAAAAGACACACCATACTACATACATACCACACATACCATATACACAAACAGCACATACACACCAAGCCAGACACATCACACAAGACACATCACACCCCATGCACACCATATATACACACAACACATACGCATCACACAAGACACATCACACCGCATACACACCACATACCATATACACACCCATAGCACATACACACCAAACAAGACACATCTCACCCCATACACACTATATGTACACACAACACACACTGCACATACACATCACACAAGACACATCACACCACACACACACCACATACACCATATATACACGATACACGCACACCACATACACACAAGACACATCACACCACATACACAATACATACAATACACCACACATACCTACACATAACATGCACAACACACCACCTACAAACCCACACAACACATACGCACATTACACAAAACATACATGTCCACACACATACACTCATCACACACACAAACACAGCAATGCCCCACCCCCAGTGGCTGCAATGGTTCCTGCATTTCTCTTTAGTCTGGTGCAGCCCTGCAGCCCTGCAGCGGTCCTGAGCCTTACCCAGCAGGAAGATAACAGACCTAATGCCTCCGCCTGCAGCCCAGCCCTACCAACCCCAGGCGATCTCCTCAGGCCCTAATCCTGCTCCAGGAGCCCGGCCCCAGGCGGACCGTGTAACCCCCAAGGCCCCACCGATAGGGTGCTGAGCCCCACGGCGCTCGCGACAGCCGTGCCCGCTTGGCCAGATGCAGGTGCCCACCCTCCGTGGACCCTGGGGTTGGCATGGAGGGCCCCACCTGGGCAAACTCGTTCCCCACAGTCCAGTCCCAAGCGTGGTGGGGCCCAGTTCCTTCCCGGCCGAGGGCGCCAGCTCCCGCCTTGCCCTGCAGCTCAGTACCCCAAGGACAGCATCGCTCAGATGCCCCGGTCCGATGGGCTGGGCTCATCTTAGAGAAGTTGCCCAGCCAGCCCCACCCCATGGGGACAGGAAATCAGGCACTGCGGCGGCGCCGCGTGACTGGTGGATGCCGCGGACGTGAAGGCGACAAGGCACGGGTGACGAGTTCCCTGGCGTCGGAAAAGATTGCTCGGCTCACGCCTGATGGCTGTGCCGCGCCGTTGCAACCAAGCTTGCCAGCCTTGGGGGTGCGGGTCTGCCTGCGATTGCCTCTGCCCACTCGGATCCTTCTTGAAGGCCAACCTCGCCAGCACTGGAAGCATCCTGAGCACGATGGAGTAAGGGATGAACCCAGCCAGGAAGCTTAGGACTCTTGATCCAGCTTGGCTGGCGCTCCTCTGCTCAGCCTGCCCTCACTCTAGGCAGGGAGGTCCCCAAAGCTGCGGCCTGCTGCGCACAGCCTATTTGACAGCTCTTCCTGTGCCCTGGAGAGTCACCCCATGCCCAGTATTTCCGGCCATCAGAGAGAGGGCCTGCCCCTCAGGGCCGTGTGCACCAGCCCCAACCCCTGCATCCCAGTGCTGCCCACCCCACGCCCCCCTAGTGCAGACCTCCTGAGCTGAATCCCTACCTGAATCAGCTCCCCACCCCCCCCACCCCCCCACCGCCCCCCCCCCGCCCCCAGCTTTCTCAGATGGTTCTACTTGTCCAGTCTCTGTTGGGCCCTGCCTTTTCTCCCATTCTCAGTGGCTGTGCATCTGGGCCCCACCTCAGCTGCAAGGACACGGGAGAGCAATATGGTAGAGGCTCTGGCTCTGGACTCAGACCTTTGGAGTACAAATCCTGGATCAACTAAATAATTCTCACTGTGTTGATTTGGGCAAACCATATAAACTCTCTAGATATCAGTATCCTGCATAATAGAAGTATTAATAGTGCCAACTCCATTGAGTTATTGCATAAATTAAACCATCAGATTCACGTAGAGCATTCAGCCCTGATAACTAGTACTGTTATCACCAGCTACATCTTGACTTGGGGCATACTAATGTCTGTTTTTATCCCTTTCTCTCACTTTCTTCGCCTGCTTCTATGTCCCCATGGCCAGGCCTCCCTGTTAATGTCCCCATGCCCTGGATCTTTCAAGAAATCCACCCCCACAGTATAAATGACCTGCTCAGGACCTGACCCTCTCACATCCTGTCCTGTGCTGTTTTCTTCTTAGCTGATAAGTGGACCTCCAATGAGGACGTTTGTGGCTGACGACAGAATGTTCTGATCTGCAGTATTTTCAGCTAAAGAAGTGCCCGAATGAGCCATAACATCGTCACCCTGGCTACATGTTGGCCGCATCTGGAAACTCTTAAAAGCATGGATGACTGGGTTGAACCTGCAATTTGCAAGTTCATTGGTATGGATAGCAGCCAAGGTGTCAGTAATTTTAAAGATTCCTCAGGAGCTTCTAATATGCAACCGAAGTTGAGAACCTGTACCTTAGCTCAGAGGATGGATCACCTGGAAAAGAATTCTGAGCACAGTGGTAACTGGGCAGGGTAATATCCCATCCAGGCCATGAGTGTGCAGGGGAAAGGTTTGGTATCAGGAGACCTGACTCTTAATCTGCTTCTGTTAATTATGAAGAAGTTACTTCAGGCCGGGCGCGGTGGCTCAAGCCTGTAATCCCAGCACTTTGGGAGGCCGAGACGGGGCGGATCATGAGGTCAGGAGATCGAGACCATCCTGGCTAATACGGTGAAACCCCGTCTCTACTAAAAAATACAAAAAACTAGCCGGGCGATGAGGCGGGCGCCTGTAGTCCCAGCTACTCGGGAGGCTGAGACAGGAGAATGGTGTGAACCCGGGAGGCGGAGCTTGCAGTGAGCTGAGAGCCGGCCACTGCACTCCAGCCTGGAGCAAGACTCCGTCTCAAAAAAAAAAAAAAAAAAAAAGAAGTTACTTCAGCTATCCAAGCCTCAATGTTCTCATCTAGAAATGGGACAGTAACACACACTTCACTAGAGTTTGGGGAGGTTGCATTGAGCTGATGCACACGAAGTGCCTGGCATGGCGCGTGGGCCTGAGTGGTCTCTGGAATATAGTAATTTTTTTACTTTTTCCCTTTTCCTACAAGCCACAGGATTGCAGCAATGCCATCTCTATGAAGGTTGCAAGAGCCAGTCCACAGGATTTGAGGTCTAGTATGCTAATCCATGGGAAAATAGACTTCACCCTTGTTTCTTGCCATTTGGCCCTCACTGCCTGCAGGACCACGCTGTGACTTTACTGCTCATGGCCGTGCTCTCCTTCCCCATCTGATACTTCTTGGACTAGCTTGTATTC
The DNA here is from genome assembly GCF_007565055.1 of Rhinopithecus roxellana. NCBI lineage: Eukaryota > Metazoa > Chordata > Mammalia > Primates > Cercopithecidae > Rhinopithecus > Rhinopithecus roxellana. The sequence goes on along the minus strand of NC_044557.1, from coordinate 10,006,852 downwards.
ATCTAAAGATGGTCCCCTGTCCACTCATCTACCATTGCACATCAATCATTCTTTTCCTTCCTACAGTCCAAACTTTCCCTCCCATGATTTACAGCACACTTTCTGACAAGTGCACTGTCAATCAATTGTCAAAACTCACAAAGACAGACAATCTGTGTCTTTGTTTGTGCTGCTACAACAAAACACTGAAGACTGAGTCATCCATAAATAATAGAAATTTATTTCTCACAGTTTTAGAGGCTGCAAAATCCAAGATCTAGGAACCAGAAGGTCCACTGTTTGGGGAAGGGCTGTTTTCTGCTTCCAAGAAAATGCTCTGAACATTGCCTCCTGACAGGGCAGAAAAGCAGAAGAGAGTGAACCCATTCCCTCCAGTCCCCCCACCCTCACCCCGCCCCAGCTTTTTTTTTTTTTTTTTTTTTTTTTGAGACAGAGTCTTGCTCTGTCATGCAGGCTGGAGTGCAGTGGCATGATCTCGGCTCACTGCAACCTCCACCTCCTCCACCTCCCAGGTTCAAGCGATTCTCCTGCCTCAGCCTCCCAAGTAGCTGGGACTACAGGCATGCACCACCATGCCCCACTAATTTTTTGTATTTTAGTGGAGACAGGGTTTTACCGTGTTTCCCGGAGTAGTCTCGAGCTCCGGAGCTCAGGCAATCCACCCACCTTTGCCTCCCAAAGTGCTAGGATTACAGGTGGGAGCCACTGCACCCGGCCTCCTCAAGCCCTTCTATAAGGGCCCTAATCCCATCATGAGGGCTCCGCCTTCGTGACTTAATTATCTTCTAAAGGCTCCACCTCTTAATACTATCATCTTAATGATAACATTTCAACATATGAATTTTGGAGGACACATTCTGAGAGAGAGGATTTGCCTGGTTCACGGGCAATGTCTACCAAGTGTCTTTTCTCTTGCCTTTCCCTGACTTTGCTTGTTACTTAGAAGAGAAACTATCCATGACTCATCAGGAGCACCCTCACCTAACCAATTCCCTGCTGTAAGGTGGGAGGCTGGCTTCCACTTCTGGGCATGGGGATCACCTGCTGACCTCCAGAATCCTGTCCCACTGTCACCTCCAATCTCTCCTGTCTCTGACTTCTCTCTCCTGCCTCTGACTTCTCTCTCCTGCTTTGAACCTTCCATCAAACCTCACACAAGCTCGATTACCCACCATCTTCAAAACGCTTTCTCTTCATCCTCTCTGCTTTCTTCCCTTTGCTTTCAAACATCTTAAAGGCACAGTCTTTCTGCTCCCTCCCTCCTCTTTCTCACTTCCTAGCTACTTCTCTATCCTTAGATTCAGGTATTTGTACCCACAAATGAAACTGTTTCCAAAAATTCACTAAAAAACTTTCTAGCTGCCAAACCTGATGCATAATCCTGCATTTTGGCATCTGAGCTATTGCTCATGCAGATGGGCAGAAACTTCACCGTCGTTTTCTGTTGCATGGAGTAAGCCCTTATGGTAGGAAGAGCCAGACAGAGGCCACTGAAACTGCCACCTCCCAGCCAAGATAATAAATCAGAAGCAATACTCTGGTTGACCATCCCCAGCCTATCCCTATTTAACTCACTTGCATGGCCCCTGCAAAAGTCAGAAAAAGTAAGGTGAGAATGGCGTGTGTCTCAGTCTGTTTGTGCTGCTATAAACAAAATACCTGAGACTGGACAATTTATTTTCTTAAAAATAGAAATTTATTTCTCACAGTTCTGGAGGCTGGAAATTCAAGATGACGGCACCAGCAGGGTTGGGGTCTGATGAGGACTTGGTCTCTGCTTGTTGCTGCATCCTCTGGAGGGGATAAACTCTGTGTCCTCACATGGCAGAAGAATGGATGGGCAGAAGGGGCCTAACTGGTTCCCTCCAGCCCTTTTATAAGGTTGTTAATCCCATTCATGACTCCTCTGCCCTCATGACTTAATCTCCTCCTGAAGGTCCCATGTCTTAAAACCATTGCTTTGGGGATTGAGGTTCAAGTTGAATTTTGGAGGGAACACAAACATTAAACATTAGCAGCACACTACCTTGAACTTAACCAATAGCCCTCATCATTGTTGCTGGGCCAGATATAGCATATTTACTGAAATTGCACAGCCTCTGGCAGTTGGTACACAGCTATGGTCCGGATGAATGTGTTCTTTTCAGTCTTCATGACTAAAGGAGACCAAAGGTCATTGACATTCATGGTAATGAGAGAAGTGCACGTACATTCTCTTGCCCCAGGTCTGGGTGAGCTCTCCTGGACTATCCCAAAATACTACACAGGGACCTGGATCACCTGATGATCCACATAGCTTCTCAAGTCCACTACATTGGCGAGATCATACTTACTGTACCTGGTGCACAGGAATGGCAAAGCTGTAAGGGCAATGATAAGAAACATGCGTTCCATAGTGTGAGAGATAAACCTCAAAGAAACTCAGGGTCCTCCCACATCTGTGATGCTTTCAGGGGTCCAGTAGCCTGGAGAAAGATCAAAGATAAGTCATTGCCTCCCATACCACTAAGAAAGAGGCTAGAACTCGATTTAGATTTTGGAGGAAACATATACTGCACTTGAGCATTCAATTTCAGTCCCTATATTAGGTGCTCCCGGAAGGCGGCTAAGCCACAAGGGTTCTGTAGAAAGTCCAGGCTCCAGGGCCAGCTCCCAAAGCAAACCATGACCTGACAAATCCAAATGGGCTAGAGGTCTCCAAGGCAGATTGCGAGACCACATGGAGTCTCTACCAGGCCCCACTAGGAAAATCATAGCAGAGACCCCAGGCATCTGGAATAAGGCCATGCAGAGGACTTCAAAAAGCAGCCCCTGTGCATCACTGGGACCTACTAAGGAGTGAGCACCTATCCACACAAACAATTGGAGCTACCCATCATGAGCTAGGTGTTGTTGGTATTTGTTACACAGCAATAGCCATGTTTCAGTTATCTATTAGTATGTAACAAAGTCTGGCACCAAACCCTTTCTCCACCCACATCTCCTGATGTTCCCCACACTTTTTACAAAAAGCCACACTAAACTTGCCCTGTTTCCTGACAGTACATACCCTCTAAGGCCATGTCACTTGAATTTGCTACTCCTTTTTCTGGAATATCCTTGCTTTAACTCTCCCCCTATAACATTCCCCAGCCCCTTTAAGACCTGTGTTAGCAATCTATATCTGTTAGCAAACAAATTGTCACAAATGTAACAGCTTGAAGGTGCACCCATTTATAATATTATTCCAGCACCTGTGGGATAGGGATCCAGATATGGCTTAGGTGCATCCTCTGCTCCAGGGTACTTCACTAGCTGCATTCAAGGTATTGGCTAGGGCTGTAGCCTCATCTCAAGGCTCAACCAGGGAAAGATCTGCTTCCAAGCACCTGCGATTGTTGGCAGAATTCAGTTCCTTGCAGGCTATTGGAGGAGGACCTAAGATTTTTTTGCCAGCAGTCAGCTAGAAGCCACCCTCAGCTCCTGGACACATGGGCCTCTCTATAGGGCAACTCACAACATGGCATCTTTCCTCACAAAAGCCAGCAAAAGAGAGTCTGCTTGCAAGACACTAATCACACTCTGATGTGACATAATCACAGAAATGCCGTCCTATCACTTGCCATGTTCTATTCACTAGAAATGAGTCACAGGTCCTGCCTACATTCAAGGGGAGGGGACACAGGGGCATGGACACCAAGAGCTAGGGGGCGTTGAGACCCTCTTAGTGTCCCCAACCATAGGCCCTGATTGTACCATCACTGATGTCTCCCTGAGCCACTCTGTCCTGCATCTTTACAGCACATGTCTCAGATGTAGTCTTTTATTTATTATTATTATACTTTTGTTTTATTATACTTTAAGTTCTAGGGTACATGTGCACAACGTGCAGGTTTGTTACATATGTATACATGTGCCATGTTGGTATGCTGCACCCATTAACTCGTCATTTACATTAGGTATATCTTCTAATGCTATCCCTCCGGCCTCCCCCCTCCCCACAATAGGCCCCAGTATGTGATGTTCCCCTTCCTCTGTCCAAGTGATCTCATTGTTCAATTCCCATCTATGAGTGAGAACATGCGGTGTTTGGTTTTCTGTCCTTGCGACAGTTTGCTGAGAATGATGGTTTCCAGCTGCATCCATGTCCCTACAAAGGACACAAACTCATCCTTTTTTATGGCTACATAGTATTCCATAGTATATATGTGCCACATTTTCTTAATCCAGTCTGTCACAGATGGACATTTGGGTTGATTCCAAGTCTTTGCTATTGTGAATAGTGCTGCAATAAACATATGTGTGCATGTGTCTTTATAGCAGCATGACTTATAATCTTTTGGGTATATACCCAGTAATGGGATGGCTGGGTCAAATGGTATTTCTAGTTCTAGATCCTTGAGGAATCGCCACACTGTTTTCCACAATGGTTGAACTAGTTCACATTCCCACCAACAGTGTAAAAGTGTTCCTATTTCTCCACATCCTCTCCAACACCTGTTGTTTCCTGACTTTTTAATGATTGCCATTCTAACTGGTGTGAGATGGTATCTCATTGTGGTTTGGATTTGCATTTCTCTGATGGCGAGTGATGATGAGCATTTTTTCATGTGTCTGTTGGCTGTATGAATGTCTTCTTTTGAGAAGTGTCTGTTCATATGCTTTGCCCAGTTTTTGATGGGGTTGCTTGTTATTTTCTTGTAAATTTGTTTGAGTTCTTTGTAGATTCTGGATATTAGCCCTTTGTCAGATGAGTAGATTGCAAAAATTTTCTCCCATTCTGTAGGTTGCCTGTTCACTCTGATGGTAGTTTCTTTTGCTGTGCAGAAGCTCTTTAGTTTAATTAGATCCCATTTGTCAATTTTGGCTTTTGTTGCTGCTGCTTTTGGTGTTTTAGACATGAAGTCCTTGCCCATGCCCATGTCCTGAATGGTATTACCTAGGTTTTCCTCTAGGGTTTCTATGGTTTTAGCTCTAACGTTTAAGTCTCTAATCCATCTTGAATTAATTTTTGTATAAGGAGTAAGGAAAGAATCCAGTTTGAGCTTTCTACTTCTGGCTAGCCAGTTTTCACAGCACCATTTATTAAATAAGGAATCCTTTCCCCATTTCTTGTTTTTGTCAGGTTTGTCAAAGATCAGATAGCTGTAGATGTGTGGTATTATTTCTGAGGATGTGTGGTATTATTTCTGAGGGCTCTGTTCTGTTCCACTGGTCTATATCTATGTTTTGGTACCAGTACCATGCTGTTTTGGTTACTGTAACCTTGTAGTATAGTTTGAAGTCAGGTAGCATGTTCTCCAGATTTGTTCTTTCGGCTTAGGATTGTCTTGGCAATGCGGGGTCTTTTTTGGTTCCATATGAACTTTAAAGCAGTTTTTTCCAATTCTGTGACGAAAGTCATTGGTAGCTTAATGCGGACGGCACTGAATCTATAAATTACCTTGGGCAGTATGGCCATTTTCACAATATTGATTCTTCCTACCCATGAGCATGGTATGTTCTTCCATTTGTTTGTATCCTCTTTTGTTTCACTGAGCAGTGATTTGTAGTTCTCCTTGATGAGGTCCTTTATATCCCTTGTAAATTGGATTCCTAGGTATTTTGTTCTCTTAGAAGCTATTGTGAATGGGAGTTCATTCATGATTTGGCTCTCTGTTTGTCTGTTACTGGTGTATAAGAATGCTTGTGATTTTTGCACATTGATTTTGTATCCTGAGACTTGGCTGAAGTTGTTTATCAGCTTAAGGAGATTTTGGGCTGAGACGATTGGGTTTTCTAAATATACAATCATGCCATCTGCAAACAGGGACAATTTGACTTCTTCTTTTCCTAACTGAGTACCCTTTATTTCTTTCTTTTGCCTGATTGCCCTAGCCAGAACTTCCAACACTATGTTGAATAGGAGTGGTGAGAGAGGGCACCCCTGTCTTGTGCCAGTTTTCAAAGGGAATTTTTCCAGTTTTTGCCCATTCAGAATGATATTGGCTGTGGGATTGTCATAAATATCTCTTATTCTTTTGAGATACGTTCCATCACTACCAAATTTATTGAGAGTTTTTATCGTGAAGGCTGTTGAATTCTGTCAAAAGCCTTTTCTGCATCTATTGAGATAATCATGTGGTTCTTGTCTTTGGTTCTGTTTATATGCTGGATTACGTTTATAGATTTGCATATATTGAACCAGCCTTGCATCCCAGGTCTGAAGCCCATTTGATCATGGTGGATAAGCTTTTTGATGTGCTGCTGGATTTGATTTGCCAGTATTTTACTGAACATTTTTACATCAATGTTCATCAGGGATATTGGTCTAAAATTCTCTTTTTTTGTTTTGTCTCTGCCAGGCTTTGGTATCAGGATGATGCTGGTCTCATAAAATGAGTTAGGAAGGATTCCCTCTTTTTCTATTGATTGGAATAGTTTTAGAAGGAATGGTACCAGCTCCTCCTTGTACCTCTGGTAGAATTTGGCTGTGAATCCGTCTGCACCTGGACTTTCTTTGGTTGGTAGGCTATTAATTATTGCCTCAATTTCAGAGACTGCTATTGGTCTGTTGAGGGATTCAACTTCTTCCTGGTTTAGTCTTGGGAGAGTGTAAGTGTCCAGGAAATTATCCATTTCTTCTAGGTTTTCTAGTTTATTTGCGTAGAGGGGTTTATAGTATTCTCTGATGGCAGTTTGTATTTCTGTGGGATCGGTGGTGATATCCCCTTTATCATTTTTTATTGCATCTTTTTTATTCTTCTCTCTTTTCTTCTTTATTAGTCTTGCTAGCAGTCTATCAATTTTGCTGATCTTTTCAAAAAACCAGCTCCTGGATTCATTGATTTTTTTGGAGGGTTTTTTGTGTCTCTATCTCCTTCAGTTCTGCTCTGATCTTAGTTAATTCTTGCCTTCTGCTAACTTTTGAATGTGTTTGCTCTTGCTTCTCTAGTTCTTTTAATTGTGATGTTAGGGTGTCAATTTTAGATCTTTCCAGCTTTCTCTTGTGGGCATTTAGTGCTAAAAATTTCCCTCTACACACTGCTTCAAATGTGTCCCAGAGATTCTGGTATGTTGTATCTTTGTTCTCATTGGTTTCAAAGAACATCTTTATTTCTGCCTTCATTTTGTTATGTACCCAGTAGTCATTCAGGAGCAGGTTATTCAGTTTCCATGTAGTTGAGTGGTTTTGATTGAGTTTCTTAGTCCTGAGTTCCAGTTTGATTAGACTGTGGTCTGAGAGACAGTTTGTCATAATTTCTGTTCTTTTACATTTGCTGAGGAGTACTTTACTTCCAACTATGTGATCAATTTTGGAATAAGTACAATGTGGTGCTGAGAAGAATGTATATTCTGTTGATTTGGGGTGGAGAGTTCTGTAGATGTCTATTAGGTCTGCTTGGTGCAGAGTTGAGTTCAATTCCTGGATATCCTTGTTAACTTTCTGTCTCATTGATCTGTCTAATGTTGACAGTGGAGTGTTAAAGTCTCCCATTATTATTGTATGGGAGTCTAAGTCTCTTTGTAAGTCTCTAAGGACTTGCTTTATGAATCTGGGTGCTCCTGTATTGGGTGCATATATATTTAGGTTAGCTCTTCCTGATAAATTGATCCCTTTACCATTATGTAATGGCCTTCTTTGTCTCTTTTGATCTTTGATGGTTTAAAGTCTGTTTTATCAGAGACTAGGATTGCAACCCCTGCTATTTTTGTTTTCCATTTGCTTGGTAGATCTTCCTCCATCCCTTTATTTTGAGCCTATGTGTGTCTCTGCACGTGAGATGGGTCTCCTGAATACAGCAAACTGATGGGTCTTGACTCTTTATCCAATTTGCCAGTCTGTGTCTTTTCATTGGACCATTTAGTCCATTTACATTTAAAGTTAGTATTGTTATGTGTGAACTTGATCTTGTCATTATGATATTAGCTGGTTATTTTGCTCGTTAGTTGATGGAGTTTCTTCCTAGCATCAATGGTCTTTACATTTTGGCATGTTTTTGCAATGGCTGGTACCTGTTGTTTCTTTCCATGTTTAGTGTTTCCTTCAGGATCTCTTGTAGGGCAGGCCTGGTGGTGACAAAATCTCTCAGCATTTGCTTGTCTGTAAAGGATTTTATTTCTCTTTCACTTATGAAACTTAGTTTGGCTGGATATGAAATTCTGGGTTGAAAATTCTTTTCTTTAAAAATGTTGAATATTGGCCCCCACTCTCTTCTGGCTTGTAGCATTTCTGCCGAGAGATCTGCTGTTAGTCTGATGGGCTTCCCTTTGTGTGTAACCCAACCTGTCTCTCTGGCTGCCCTTAACAGTTTTACTTCATTTCAATTTTGTTTAATCTGACAATTATGTGTCTTGAAGTTGCTCTTCTCGAGGAGTATCTCTGTGGCGTTCTCTGTATTTTCTGAATTTGAATGTTGGCCTGCCTTACTAGGTTGGGGAAGTTCTCCTGGATGATATCCTGCAGAGTGTTTTCCAACTTGGTTCCATTTTCCCCATCACTTTCAGCAGGCACACCAATCAGACGTAGATTTGTTCTTTTCACATAATCCCATATTTCTTGGAGGCTTTGTCCATTTCTTTTTACTCTTTTTCCTCTACATTTTTCTTCTCACTTCATTTCATTCATTTGATCTTCAGTCGCTGATACTCTTTCTTTCAGATGATTGAGTCGGTTACTGAAGCGTCTGCATTTGTCACATAGTTCTCGTGTCATGGTTTTCATTTCTGTCAGTTCGTTTATGGTCTTCTCTGCATTGATCATTCTAGTTATCCATTCTTCCATTCTTTTTTCAAGGTTTTTAGTTTTTGTCCTAGGTACGTAGTTTCTCCTTTAGCTCTGAGAAGTTTGATGGACTGAAGCCTTCTTCTCTCAACTCGTCAAAGTCATTCTCCGTCCAGCTCTGTACCGTTGCTGGCGATGAGCTATGTTCCTTTGGAGGGGGAGAAGCGCTCTGATTTTTTGGATTTCCAGCTTTTCTGGACTGCTTTTTCCCCATCTTTGTGGTTTTATCTGCCTTTGGTCTTTGATGATGGTGACGTACGGATGGGGTTTTGGTGTGGGTGTCCTTTCTGTTTGTTAGTTTTCCTTCTAACAGTCAGGACCCTCAGCTGCAGGTCTGTTGGAGTTTGCTTGAGGTCCACTCCAGACGTTGTTTGCCTGGGTATCAGCAGCGGAGCCTGCAGAAGATAGAATATTGCTGAACAGTGAGTGTTGCTGTCTGATTCTTGCTCTGGAAGCTTCGTCTCAGAGGTGTACACAGCAGCATGAGGTGTGAGGTGTTGGTCTGCACCTAGTGGGGAATGTCTCCCAGTTAGGCTACTGAAGGGTCAGGGACCCACTTGAGCAGGCAGTGTGTCCATTCTCAGATCTCAACCTCCATGCTGGGAGAACCACTGCTCCCTTCAAAACTGTCAGACAAGGACAGTTACATCTGCAGAGGTTTCTGCTGCTCTTTGGTTAGCTATGCCCTATCCCCAGAGGTGGAGTCTACAGAGGCAGGCAGGCCTCCTTGAGCTGCGGTGGACTCCACTCCATTCAAGCTTCACAGGGGCTTTGTTTACCTACTTAAGCCTCAGCAATGGTGGGCGCCCCTCCCCCAGCCTCACCACCAGCTTGCAGTTAGATCTCAGACTGCTGTGCTAGCAATGAGGGAGGCTCCGTGGGCGTGGGACCCTCCGGGTCAGGTGTGGGATATAATCTCCTGGTGTGCCGTTTGCTAAGACCGTTGGTAAAGCACAGTATTAGGGTGGGAGTTACCCAATTTTCCAGGTGTTGTGTGTCTCAATTTCCCTTGGCTAGGCAAAGGAATTCCCTTCCTCCTTGTGCTTCCCAGGTAAGGTGATGCCTCACCCTGCTTCAGCTCTTGCTGGTCGGGTTGCATCCACTGACCAGCACCAACAGTCTGACGCACCCCAGTGAGATAAACTCAGTACCTCAGTTGAAAATGTAGAAATCTCCCGTCTTCTGTGTCACTCATGATGGGAGCTGGAGGCTGGAGCTGTTCCTATTCAGCCATCTTAGGGGCCCCTCAGGCTATTATTCTGTTTCTATTATTATACTTTAAGTTCTAAGGTACATGTGCACAATGTGCAGGTTTGTTACATATGTATACATGTGTCATGTTTGTGTGCTGCACCCATTAACTCGTCATTTACATTAGCTATACCTCCTAATGCTATCCCTCCCCCCTGCCTCCACCCCAAGACAGACTCCACTGTGTGATGTTCCCCTTCCTGTGTCCAAGTGTTCTCATTGTTCAGTTCCCACTTATGAGTGAGAACACACAGTTGGCTAGATGTAGTCTTACGTAAGCACTCTCATGGCATTCCTGGCAAAAATCCCTCAGCAGGCATCTTTCTGCTCACTGTAGATATCCTGCACAGTGGCTTTTCATGTTAGGGCAGGGAGGACACTGGTACAACCACCCTCTTCCAGGTGTGCCTTCACTTTCCAGAGCAGGAGTGGATGGGAGGTTTACAAAGGTGGATTTCTATAAATTTACTCTCTTTATAGCTTTCTGCTTCTCATAAGAAAAATACTTGTAGATTAGACAATCCAACCAAAAAATTATTCTGTTTGAAACTGAAATCAAGGTTTAGGTTTTATCAGTACATGGTATCACCTAAGGTAACTTCCATACCAAAACAATTTTAGCCATTCTTTCCATGGAAATTTTTAGCCAAGGGAAAATAGATGTCATGAATTCTGTGCACAATACTTCAAATCCCCATGAACTCCCTGTAGAATAAGCATTATTGCCTCTATTTTGCAGATTAGAAAATGGAAGTTCAGTTTAACTAATTTGTTCTTGACAGAATCAGAACTGAACATTTGAGTCCCAGATCCTTCCATCATTATACTTGCCTCGTACTCAGTGCCTATTGGAGGCTCAAGGTCAGGGGGTGCATGCCCCCATCCTGCTTCTCCACCAATGCATATGCTCCTGTAGCCATTAACTGCAACACCCTCTCCCATGGCTCCTCCAGCCACCATTGCAGTATTGTTGCCAGCAGACTGGGAACATCTCAGCCCCTCCAGCACAGCAGGTGCATTACCTCGAAGGGCCGGAAAACAGCCATGAGCCTGAGTTAGAGTGTGCAGCTCAGGAGTGCTGAGCTAACATTTGGCCCCCTGAAACCATCCAGAAACAAAGCCAATCAACTAAAGCCAACTTATACCAGTTAAACCCTCAAGGGCATAAAAGAATATAAAAGCAAAAAGCCCCATCCAAAGAACAGCAACTTCAAAGATTAGAGAAACATCATCCCACAGAGATGACTAAGAACCAGTGCAAGAATTCTGGAAACTTTAAAAGCCAGAGTGCCTTCTTACTTCCAAACAACCACACTAGCTCCCTTGCTATGATTTTTAACCAGATTGAAATAGCTGAAATGACAGACATAGAATTCAGAATCTGAATGACAAAGAAGCTCAACAAGATACAGGAGAAGGTTGAAATCCAATACAAGGAAACCAGTAAAACAATCCAAGAGTTGAAAGATGACATAACCATTTTAAGGAAGAACAAAACTGAATTTTTGGAAATGAAAAATTAAGTATAAGAATTTCATAATGAAATTGGAAGCATTAACAACAGAATAGACCAAGCTGAGAAAATAATCTCAGAGCTCAAAGACTACTCTTTCGAATCAAGACAGGTAGGCAAAAATATAGAAAAAATGTTTTTTTTAAACGAACAAAACCTCAAAGAAATATGGAATTATGTAAAGAGGCCAAACCTACAACTCATTTATATACCTGAAAGAGATGGAGAGAGAGCAAGCAACTTGGAAAACATATCTGAGGATATCATCCACAAAAATTTTCTCAACCTCATTAAGAGAAGTCAACGTGCAAATTCAAAAAATTCAGAGAACCCCTTCAAGATACTGTACAAGACGTCCATCCCCAAGACACATAGTCATCAGATTCTCCAAAGTCAATGTGAAAGAAAAAATCTTAAAGGCAGCTAGAAAAAAAGAGCATGTCACATACAAAGGGAACCACACCACGCTAACAGAACTCTCAGCAGAAACCCTACAAGACAGAAGAGATTGGGGGACTATGTTTAGCATTCCTAAAGAAAAGAAACTGCAACCAATAATTCCATATTCAGCATATTCAGCCAAATTAGGCTTCATAAGAGAAAGAGAAATAAGATCCCTTTCAGACAAGCAATGCTAAGGGAATTTGTTACCACCAGACCTACCTTCTAAAAGCTCTTTAAGGGAGTGCTAACATGGAAATGAAAGACCAATGAAAGACCTGCCACCACAGAAACATACTTAAGTACAGAACCCTCTGACACTAAAGCAACTATACAATTAAGTCTATATAACAACCAGCTAACAACATGATGACAGAATCAAATCCTCACATATCAATATTGACCTTGAAAGTAAACAGGTTAAATGCCACTTAAAGGTACAGAGTGGCAAGTTGGATATAAAGCAAAATGTAACTGTATGCTGTCTTCAAGAGACCCATCTCACATGAAATGACACACATAGACCCAAAGTAAAGGGATAGAGAAATACCTATGAAGCAAATGGAAAGCAAAAAAGAGCAGAGGTTGCTATTCTTTGCTATTCTTATTTCAAACAAAACAGACTTTAAACCAACAACAATCAAAAGGGGCAAAGAAGGGCATTATGCCATGTTAAAGGGTTCAATTCAACAAGAAGACTTAACTATCCTAAATATATATGCACCCAATATTGGAGCACCCAGATTCATAAAAAAAGTTCTTAGAGACCTGTGAAGAGACTTAGATAACCACACAATAATAGTGGAAGACTTCAACACCCCACTGACAATGTTAGACAGATCATTGAGGCAGAAAACTAAAGAAGATATTCAGGACTTAAACTCAACACTTGACCATTTGGATCTAACATATATCTACAGAAAAATCCACCCCACAACAACAGAATATACATTCTTCTCATCTACACACAACACCTACTTTAAAATCAACCACATGCTCAGCCATAAAGCAATTCTCAACAAATTCAACAAAACTGAAATCACACCAACCACATTCTTGGATCACAGTGCATTAAAAATATAAATCAATACCAAAAAGACTTCTCAAAGCCATATAGTTACATAGAAATTAAACAACCTTATCCTGAATGACCTTTGGGTAAAGAATGAAATTAAGGCAAAAATCAAAAACTTATTTGAAAACAATGAAAACAAAGATATAACATCCCAAAAATCTCTGGGACACACTAAAGCAGTATTAAGAGGAAAGATTATAACACTAAGTTTCTATATCAAGAAGTTAGAAAGATTTCAAACTGACAACCTAACATCATGCCTAGAGAAACTAGAAAAACAAGAGAAAACCAACTCCAAAGCTAGCAGAAGAAAAGAAATGACCAAAACCAGAGTTGCCCTGGGCAAAATCGAGACAAAAACATCCACACTAAAGATCAGTGAAGCCAAAAGCTTGTTATTTGAAAAAATAAGCAAGATTAATAGACTGCTAGCTAGATTAATAAACAGAAAAAAATGAGCTCCAAATAAACATAATCAGAAATGACTGAGGTGAGATTACCACCAATCCCACAGAAATACAAAAAACCCTCAGAGATTATTATGAACAACTTTATGATTAGAAACTAGAAAACTGATAAGAAATGGTTAAATGCCTGAAAACATACAACCTCACAAGATTGAACCAAAAAGAAATTAACACCCTGAACAGATCAATAACAAGTTCTGAAACTGAATCCATGACAAAACACCTACCAATCAGAAAAAGCCCTGGATCAGATGGATTCACAACCAAATTGTACCAGACATTCAAAGAAGAGCTGGTATCAATCCTACTGAAGTTATTCCAAAAAATTAAGAAGGGGCTCCTCCCCAACTCATTCTATGAGGCCAACATTATTCTGATACCAAAGCCTGGCAGAGACACAATAAAAAAAGAAAAATTCAGACCAACATCCCTGATAAACATAGATGTAAAAATCCTCAATAGTATACTAGCAAACCAAATCCAGCAGCACAAGAAAAAGCTAATCCACCGGGATCAAGTAGGCTTTATTCCTGGAATGTAAGGTTGTCTCAATGTATGCAAATCAACAAATGTGATTCATCATGAAAACAGAACGAAAAACAAAAACCACACAATCATCTCAATAGACGGAGAAAAAGCTTTTGATAAAATTCAACATCCCTTTCTGTTAAAATCCCTCAATAAACTAGGAACAAAAGGAATACACATCACAATAATAAGAGCCATCTATAATAAGCCAACAGCCAACATCATACTGAACAGCAAAAGTTAGAAGCATTCCCCTTGAGAACTAGAACAAGACAACAATGCACACTCTCACCACTCCTATTCACCACAGTATTGGAAGTCCTGTCCAGGGCAATAAGGCAACATAAATAAATAAAAGGCATCCAAATAGGAAGAGGGGAAGTCAAACTATCTCCCTCTGCAGATGATATTATTTTTACCTAGAAAACCCCATAGTCTCTGCCCAAAGACTCCTAGGAAACCAGTAAAACAATCCAAGAGTTGAAAGATGACATAGCCCTTTTAAGAAAGAACCAAACTGAACTTCTGATAAACAACTTAAGTAAAGTTTCAGGATACAAAATCAGTATACAAAAATCAGTAGCATTTCTATACATCAATAAAGTCCAAGCTGAAAGCCAAAACAAGAATGCAATCTCATTCACAATAGTTACAAAAAGAATAAAATATGTAGGAATACAGTTAACCAGGGAAACGAAAGATCTCTACAATGAGAATTATAAAACACTATTGTGAAAGAAAAAATGGAAAAAACATTTCATGCTCATGGATAGGAAGAATCAATATTGTTAAAGTGGTTCTGCTGCCCAAAACAATTTACAGATTCAGTGCTATTCCTATCAAACTGTCAGCCTTATTTTTCACAGGATTAGAAAAAAACTATCCTAAAATTCATGTAGAACCATAAAAGAGCCCAAGTTGCCAAAGGAATCCTAAGTAAAAAGAGCCAAGTTTGTGGCATCACATTATCCAACTTCAAGCTATACTATAAGACTATAGTAACCAAAACAGCATGGTACTGGTGCAAAAACAGACCCATAGACCAGTGGAACAGGTTAGAGAGCCCAGAAATAAAGCCACACACCTACAACCATCTGATTGTCAACAAGGTTGACAATAACAAGCAATGGAGAAAGGACTTCACTCAATAAATGGTGCTGGGATAACTGGCTAGCCAAACACAGAAGAATGAAACAAGACCCCTTCCTTTCACCATGTAAAAGACTTAAATGTAAGACCTAAAACTATTAAAAACCATGGAAGAAAACCTAGGAAACACCAATCTGGACATTAGAACTGGCAAAGATTCCATGATGAAGTCTCCAAAAGCAACTGCAACAAAAACAAAAATTGACAAGTGGGATTTAATTAAACTGAAGAGCTTCTCAGAGAAAAAAAAAATCTCAAGAGAGTAAACAACCTACAATATGGAAGAAAATATTCACAAACTATGCATCCAACAAAGAATCTTTAAGGACTAAATCAACAAGCAAAAAACAAGCAAACCCATTAGAAAATGGGTGAAAGACATGAACAGACACTTCTCAAAAGAAGACATACATGCAGCCAAGAAGTATATGAAAAAAATGTTCAGCATCACTAATTATTAGAAAAATGCAAATCAGAGCCATAATGAGATACCATCTTGTATTAGTCAGAATGCCTATTAGTAAAAAGTCACAAAATAACAGGTATTGGTAAGATTATGGAGAAAGGGAATATTTATACACTGCTGGTGGGAATGTAAATTCATTCAGTCACTGTGGAAAGTAGTTTGGTGATTTCTCTAAGAACTTAAAACAGAACTACCATTTGACCTGGCAATCTCACTACTGGGTATACACCCAAAGGAATATAAATCATTCTACCAAAAAGACATATGCACCCATATGTTCATCACAGCACTATCCACAATAGCAAGACATCGAATCAAACTAGGTGCCCATTAATAGTGGACTGGATAAAGAAAATGTGGCACATGTACACCATGGAATACTATGCACTGTGAAAAAGAAATCGCATCATTTCCAGCAACATGGATGCACCTGGAGGCCATTATCCTAAGGGAATTAATGTAGGAACAGAAAACCAAATATTGCCTATTCTCACTTATAAGTGGGAGATGAACTCTGAGTTCACATGGACACAAAGATGGGGACTACTTGAGTGGGGAGGGTGGGAGGAGGAGGGTGAGGATCAAAAAACTACCTATTGAGTATTATGCTCACTACCTGGATGAGGAAATCATTTTTACTCCAAACCCCAGTAACACACAATTTACCCAGGTAACAAACATGCACATGTACTCCCTGAATCTAAAATAAAAGTTGGAGAAAGAAAAACGATCAGAGGGTGGCTGCTGGACAAGGAGGGGAGCTCCCAGGCAGCTCTAATTCCACATCCAGGCAAACATGCAGCATGGTGGCTTTTAGCTCCAGAAGCTTCTCCCTGGGAGTTCAGCCGCCCCATCTGGCGGGGTGGAGTGGCCTCAGGTGTAGCCACAGGGCCAGTGAGGACACCATAAGTGGAAGCCAGGGCCAAAATCGAGGTCTAGAGAACTGTCACTTGATTGGCTTAAGAGCTCCTCTAATATCCCAGGTGCTAAATCAATGTAAGAACTCTCACCAAACGAAAATTTCCTTGAAAGCCTGCTTTAGTCAACTGCATTCATGACATCTGTGTGGCTTCCCCATTTTGCCTCAAAGACAATCACTTTCCTCAAAAATGCCCAATTACATGCAAAATCCTGGCAACTACCAATTTACTGTATTCAGGATCCTCCTCTTGGCAACCTCAAATCTACCAATCAAGTCACATTCCTGTGAGTCCACCAGGAGAAGCAGGAGGCACGAAGCCTCATCTCCTTCAGGGGGATTTCACAGCCAGTAGGTGGTGAGGGCCACGGGGCATGGGGTCTTTCTGGGACAGAAGAAGGTGAGGGAGCCCTCAACAATAAAATGATTAACCTGGGCTCTGTCTCTAAGTATTATCCCATAGAACTCGGTTTACCACTATCAGAAAATTTTGTTTTGTGTAAAATGCCCTCACATGTCACTAGTTCATTTGTGAACGATTTATTTCTTTCAAAAATGAATCCTTACTGCATGCCTGCTTTTCCCCCAGGGCTCTCTTTCATCACAGACTTCCATCATCTTCAGGTTCCCTCCCTGATGAAGGGGTGTGATGTACTAGAAAGTGCAACAAACCATTCTTCAAAGTCTCCACTAACAAGGTGCACGGCTCTAACTCTAACGCGCTTATTTCAGTTCTCCTGGCCTTAGGACAATGAGAGGAGGGAGAAGAATAGATGATCCCAGGGTTTGTTTCCACTCCTGAAGGGAAATAAATTGAATAATCTTTAAGCAGCTTATTTTACCAGCTTTAAATATGACTTTTACTAACTTGCCTTGGATTAAGTCCCTCCAGGAGGGCACTTAAAAAAAAGAAGCAGCAGCATAACTGGGCACAGTGGCCTGGGCCGCCTGTAATCCCAGCTACTCAGGA
This sequence comes from Rhinopithecus roxellana, assembly GCF_007565055.1. Taxonomy (NCBI): domain Eukaryota; kingdom Metazoa; phylum Chordata; class Mammalia; order Primates; family Cercopithecidae; genus Rhinopithecus; species Rhinopithecus roxellana. The sequence goes on along the minus strand of NC_044557.1, from coordinate 9,989,330 downwards.
GGCCCTGGAGGGAGGGACACTTGAGCCCAGGAGTTCAAGACCAGCCTGGACAACATAGTGAGGCCCCCATCTCTAAACAAAATTAAAATATAAAACAACAACAACAACAAAACAAACATAAGAAATAAACAAGCTTAGCCTTTTCTTCAGAAATCCCATGTCATTTCTCCCAAATTGTTTCTGTTTTATGGGTGCCAAAACCACCTGTCAGTGTGTCCTCTGGGCTGACTGTAAGTTTGCTCAGCCAAAGTATTTATAACACACAGTATCTTTCAACATTACTTCCCCTACTCTTATTGTCTCGTCTCCTAATTTCATCTTTTATCTTACATTTCTAAGCCCCCACAAGACAGGTAATAAAATATTTTATCCAAAAAAAAAAAAGAAGAAGAAAGAAATCCCATGTCATTGGGAGTAGCTGAAACTGGTCTCTCTCAAAAATGAATGAAATAGGTTTGTATGAACTCTAAGGACAGGCTGGGCTTGGCGAACCCTGCCCCAGCGCCGTGCTTTGCTCACACCAGAGACTTGATGGGGCCCTGGAGCAGCGCCCCAGGAGCGCAGGGCACAGCCCCACATATGCTGGGCGTTCAGTAGCATTCCTTCTACAGAGACCCTGCACCAGTGACATGGGCGGGTCGCTGCTTTGCTCTCCAGAGAGAATCCCAGAGGCCTAGGGAGAACCCGAGCCACTCCACTGAGGCGGGTGAGACCACGATCCTGTGTCTTCAAACTGCAGTTCTGGAAATGTTCACCTAAAAAGACGAGGCTCCTGGGAGTGAATCCTGCAAAGCCAGGGAACCTGGCAGTGTCCACGAGTTCATGATATACGAAGAGCCTCTGTGCCCCACTACCCGCCACCCAACGCCAGATTCACAAGCTCATCTGCAGCCCAGGTCATGCATTACCCTGGAGCATGAAGGGGCCAAGGCGTCAGGAGCGGTGGCTCTGGGTCTGTGGTGACCTGACTTTCTGAGACGTGGGAGAGAGTCCCAATGTCACAGCAAGAAGCTCCTCAGGCCACCCACCCTGAAGAGGGAAACGGCTCCTAAGGGAGAAAAAAAGGAAAAGTCAGTTAGGTAAATAGTTAAGACTGGGCCCTGAGAAGCCGCCTGCCTGAAAAGTCGCAGCTGCTGCAGCTTCACAGATAAGCTGGGACAGATAAGCTGGGCCGGATAAGGAGCCAGCAAAGCACATAAGCCTTTTATTCTTTGTATAATTAGTGAGCTCCCAGGAAAAAGTTTCCTCCCTTTTTCAGGAATGTACATGGTAGGCACTGTGGGAACTTTCACAGGGAGGAGGAAGCTTACCTAAAACAAACCCACAGTTACACAAACCAACACAAAAAGCTGCACTTTGTACTTGCCTAGAGACATACCCACAGCAGCATAAGGAGAGGTGCACAGACAGTTTTACTGGTAAGAGAAGTTACTCAAACTGCTACAGAGATGAGAAGAGTTTCTTATAAAAGCTTTTGAATTCAGCAGTAACCCAGCAATCCACTCAGACTCCCTTCTTCACTGAAGAGAGTTTTCTTCTTTTGCTTATTCAACTTTCGCTCTAAATCCCTCCTTGTGTCTGCACTCCTTAATTTTCTTGGACATAGGACAAAGAATCCCAGGTACTAGTTCAGACAATGAGAAACTGCTACATTAAGGTGCATTGGTCAGACTCACTGTGTCCCCAGCTCCGGCTCAGGGAGCATCCAGGGAGCCGGCCTTCTCAGCTTTTTCCCTTCCCAACCACAGACATTGAGAACATGCCTCAACTCTGTGCCTCTGCTTCTGCATCTACAAATGGGAATCATAACAGCCTGATTACAGTAAGAGTTGCATAATTCAACATGCATGACATGCTGGGGACAAAGTCTGCAACACAGACTGTGCTCAAAGCCTGTTCGCTGGTGCCTGGTGTCACTGTCCAGGGAACCTCCAGGAGTGGGGAGTCTGGGCACCACTGAGAAGAGGCGGAAACATAGTGTCTGTTGGATACTGTGGTTTCATCTTACCTCATTTCCATGAAAAATTATAGCCATTAGGAAAATGCCCCCAATCCCCACTGGGGGAATTAAAATTGCTGTTATTAATCCTAGAGTTCCAAGAAAAGAAACAGAACTGGCATCCATGCACCCAAGCTTAGCATCAAAACCTTAGATCTCAGGGAATCTGTGATCCAAAGTTCTCTGACCAAGCAACAGTTTCACTGCCTCTGTCTAATCCTAGATACAGATATTGTATTTACTGAACAAAATGACTAATCAGTTTATTTCCTTAATAGGCACAGTAAATGGTCAACAAATATTTATTAATTAAATCAAATAAAAGAAATCAATGGATACTTGGTGTTTTTGCAAGGTATTTGGAGGGAATAAAATTTAGAGAGACATAAACAATGTGTAATCTATTTGGAAAATAAAATTTAATATACAACCAGAGATTATATCTGGAAAGACACTTGAGTTTCATAATGTAGTCTTTACCTCTCCCCCCAAATTAGTTTAAACTATTTTAAAGACTGTTGGGAACAGGCCCCAAATCTGGCCATAAACTGGCCCTAAAACTGGCCAGAAACAAAACCTCTGCAGCACTGTGACATGCTCGTAATGGCCATGACGCCCACACTGAAGGCTGTGAGTTTACCAGAATGAGGACAAGGAACACCTGGCCCACCCAGGGTGGAAAACTGCTTAAGGTGTTCTTAAACTACAAACAATAGCATGAGCGATCTGTACCTTAAGGACATGTTCCTGCTGCAGATAACTAGCTAGAGCCCATCCCTTTATTTTGGTCCCTCCCTTTGTTTCCCGTAAGAAATACTTTTAGTTAATCTGTAATCTATAGAAACAATGGTTATCACTGGCTTGCTGTCAATAAATATGTCAGTAAATCTCTGTTCGAGGCTTTCAGCTCTGAAGGCTGTGAGACCCCTGATTTCCCCCTCCATACTCTATATTTCTGTGTGTGTGTGTATTTAATTCCTCTAACACTGCTGGGTTAGGGTCTCCACGACCAAGCTGGTCTCAGCAAAAGATGTAAGCATGTTCAACACACCATAAACACATTTGTCCTCTGGATTGGGAAGACTGCAAGTTGGTGGGTGGGGACACACAGAGGGGACACACTGGGCACAGAAGCTATGGGTTTGCTGAACTCCAGAACTGAAAGCAGACAGAAGCAGCCAGGCATTCTATCACTGCAGGGTCAGCTAGAACCAAAATAGTTCCCTGCATGGCTATTCCCAGAGCCATGCTCCTCATAAGAAACCAGGAGCTGAAATAAGAATTCCACCCCTAAGAAATGACACCAACATATCTGCAGCAATCACTACCCATGGCTGTGCCTAAATAGAATCAAACTAAATAGAACCAAACTGGGATCAAACCTCTCATTTCTCAATCTATGATCTCTCCCACATCAGCCCCAGGCAAGGATCCCAAAGTCGCCAATACAACAGCTGGTTGCAGACCAGGCTTCCAAGGAGATGAGAGGAAGCAACCGCACAATAGCTTCTTAGAGAGAAGAAAATTTCCCACTCAGGATAAAGCTACAAATCAAACCTCCAACGTGCATAAGAAAACATTTGTAAGAGACAGCCAGCAAATGCAACAATCATGATATAAATTTACTGCTCTTAAAATCCAAGTAGAACAACCCAAAAATGACTTTAAATAAGTATAGGTAATATTCTTAGTAGTAACAAAGAATAATAAAAATATGATTAAAATAGAGTTATAATTAAGAACAGATGGAGATGAAAAATGTGAAAATAGGAATTCTGAAAGTAAAAATCAGAAACATTAAAATAAATGGCCCAAACAATAAAAAGAAAATAAATAAAAAGATAGAAAAAAATCTTTAAAAGAAAGAAAAAAATAATAAATAATAAATGGCTCATTAGCCAGGCATGTCTAGACTGGATTCAATAAAATAGAGAATTAAAGTTTACATAAAGACAACATATACTCCAGTGTTAAGTGATATTCACTCGAAAGACTATCAGAGCCCAGAGAAGGGAGAGATCTCTGTGGATTGAAGTAGCTTCAGGGAGTTCCTGGAAGAAGTTACTTGAACAAGTCCTAGATGCTCCTAACAGAAAGGCTCCTAAAACTAAATGAATTACAGGTCTATGTTCCAGAATGCTGCCTGCCACCCCAACCGTGGTTTCACAAATCCTTTACAAAAAATCCTCTAAGTTAAAAAAGCAAGAAAACTCTTTAAATTAAAAAAGAAAATGCACAGAAGTTGGGGGAAAATTGGAACCCTGTGCATTGCTGGTGAGAATGTAAAAAGGTACAACCACTATGGAAAACAATATGGCAGTTGCTGAAAAAAATTAAACATCAATCACCACATGATCCAGCAATTCCACTTCTGGGCATACACCCAAAAGAATGTTAAGCATCAACATAAACAGATATTTGCATGCCAGTGTTTATAACAGCATTGTTCACAAAGACAAAAGTTGGAAACAATCTAAATGTCCATCAACACATGACTGGGTAAACAGCATGTGATATACATACAAAGGGATATTCCATAAAAGGAAATTCTGACACATGATATAACATGAGTGAACCTTGAAGACACTATGTTAAATGAAAAAAAAAAAAAAAAACAGATACAAAAGAACAAATATTCCACTTACATAAGGTATGTAGAGTAGTCAAATTCATAGAGACATAAAGTAGAATGATGGCTGCCAGGGGTGGGGAGTTGGTGTTTAATGGTACAGAGCTTCAGTTTGGGAAAATGAAAAAGTTCTGGAGGTGAATGGTGGTGATGGTTGCACCACAGTGTGAATATACTTAATGCCACTGAAAATAAATATTTAAAAATGTACACTGGGCCAGGTGCAGTGGCTCACACCTATAAACTCAACAATTTGGAAGGCCATGGCAGTAGGATTGCTTGAGGCCAGAAATTTATGACCAGCCTAGGCAACATAGGAGACCCCCATCTCTACAAAAACAAAATTGTCATAATTAGTCTGGTGTTGTGGTGTGTTCATGTAGTATTAGCTACTCGGGAGACTGAGGCTGGAGGCTGCAGTGAGTTATGATTATGCCCCTGCACTCCAGCATGGGTGACAGAGAAAGACCCAGCCTCTAAAAAACAAAAAAAGAAAGAAAAACTGTACACGTAATATACACTTAAAATGGCTAAAATGGTAAATTTTGTTATTTATATTGTACAATTGTGAAAAAAAAAAAAAGAAAATAGAAAATGCCCACAAAAAATCATTGGATCACAAACAATTCTAAGTGATGTGTACTGAGCTACCTCCCTCATCTGCCTCAGTGGTCTCATGTTCATGAACCTGACTTGCATCTCACTTAAGCCAGCATCAGTAAAACATTTACTGTTACAATAAATGTCAAAGGAGACCGTATGTGAAAAAGCCTGCTATAGTGTGGAATCTTAACACTTAGTTATAAGATAACAGGTAGAATCTTAAAATTTAATATGATATTCAACACTTGTATAAATTTTTATTACATATAGTGTGTACATATTTTTACCTCATATCCTGGACATGTACAGTCTAAAATAAAAATAAAAGTATATTTTGGGGCAGAAAAATAAAAATAGATGTGCTAGATATTATATATAAAAGGTAGATTATTCTTTAAAATTGTAACCAGGACAATTGTGGCACAGTGAACAGAACTGTCTGGAAGCAGCTCTGAGCTCTCACTCTGAACCACAGCCAGCTGGAACCTGGAACTCTCCCTTCCCCCAGACAGAGGGAACTGAGGTCAAGCTCAGCTTCCCACATGCCATTAACTGGGTGCTGGTGCCCCTCCAAAATTCCTCTGTTGCCATGCTAACCCCCAAGGCGATGGTATTAGGAGGTGAGTCCTTTGGGAGGGGATTAGGTCATAAGGGTGGAGCCCTCATGGATAGAATCGGTGTTCTCATAAGCCTCCAGAGAGCCAGCCAGCCCTCTCCCAACTAGGCTAGGAAGCAATGAGAAGGCAGCCATCTGTGAATCAGGAACAGGGCTCTCCCCAGGACTCAACCCTGCTGGTACCCTGATCTTGGACATGCAGCCTCCAGAACTCTGATAAGTGTTGGAATCCCGCTCGGCCTATGGTATTCAATAACAGCAGCCAAAACAGACCAAGACACCAGAGAATCAGTGGCTCCTGTCTGCCAGCAAATGACCTGCTCATTCCCAAGGACACTGCAGACTCCAGTTTCTGGATAGCTAGTAATCCAGATGATAATCACTGGGGAAATTCACAGACCTCAAGCTTATCCTCTAAAAAGGTCAAAAGGGTAAAGTCCCTCCCCTGAAACACAAACCCAGCCTGGAAAACCCACTGCGGGCCCAACTCACTGTGGAATGAGAGGACACACAGGTCTCTTCTTTTCTTGCTGGGCCTTGGTCTATTCACAAGTCCCTTTCTCCTAATCTGCACCTCGTGACCGCGGAGCTCCTCCCACTCCCAGTGTGTGATGCTGAGCTTTTTGGCCCTTGACTGTCTCCTCTGTCAGTATTATAGGTTGGGTTCAGAGACAAGGAGGGATACTGTGAGAAGAAGTCCTGCAAGACAGCCACATCCCTGCTTGCAACTTGCTGAATCTAACACACACTCACTTGGCATTATAATTACACCAGAACTTGAAGAGAATACTAATAATCTCAAACTCCAACATAATTACTGCCGACTCCTCTCCTACTTTTCCTTTACTTGCCAGCAAGCTTAAAATTAAGAATATATTGAAATAAACATACCATGGCTCCTAAGAAGAAGGGAGAAAGACCAGAAAAAAGAAAATATTGACTATTAATTATAAGCCGAAAAGTAAGACATATTTCCATTATTTCTTTGTTACTAGTTATAACATATATGCAGAAAGTCACATAACAGAATAACAGTTTAAAGAACAAGGTGTTTCTTTAAACTGTAAATACTGTATACTATATAATATATAAACTGTAACCTGTAAATATCCAGCTTAAATAATAATCATAAAGCAAATCCCTCTGTAACTAGCACCAGGTCAAGCAATCCTGTACCAGGGCCCAGAGCTGCCCCTCCCTCCTGCATCCTTCCTAGACGACCACTGTTCTCTTCTTTCCCTTTGGAGGTTGCCCTCCCACTAACTGTTATAATAATGGCTTTAGTTCTACCACTTCTGTATATATCTGTAAATAAGGTATTCCAATTTTGCCTGGTTTTGAATGTTATATAAATGGAATCATACCGTATGAGTTTTTTGTGCGTGCTTGTGTTCCTATGTGTCTTGCTAGTTTAACATGGTGTTATGTTTGTACATTCATCCATGTTGCATTCATATGGTTTATTTCATAACTATGTAATACTTCATTGGAGAAATCTATGAATGAACTTGGATCTTAGGTATGAATATATTGAACTCCAGTAACCAATGACAAATTATTTTTCATAGTAGTTGCATACATATTGCCCATCATTTAGCAGTGTATGAAGTTGTTTCATAATCTCATCAACACTTGGAATTGTCAGTTATTTTAATGTTGTCCATCTGGTGGGTATGTAACGGAATCTTACTGTGGTTTGAATCTGCATTTTCCTGATTCCCAAAAAGTTAGATTTACTTTCAGTCTCTACTGGTTATTTGCATATCCTGTTTTATAAAATATCTATTCAAGTCTTTTGCCCATCTTTTCTTTGGCTTTTCTTTCTTTTTCCTTTTCTTTCTTTTTTTTAATTGAAGCAGAGTCTTACTCTGTTGCCCAGCTGGAGTGCAGTGTCATGATCTGGGCTCACTGCAACCTCTGCCTCCTGGGTTCAAGCAGTTCAATTCTTCTGCCTCAGCCTCCCAAGTAGCTGTGATTACAGGCGCCCACCACCAAGCCTGGCTAGTTTTTGTATTTTTAGTAAAGACAGGGTTTCATCATATTGGCTAGGCTGGTCTTGAACTCCTGATCTCAGCTGATCTGCCTGCCTTGGCCTCCCAAAGTGCTGAGATTACAGGAGTCACCTCACCTAGCCTCCTTTGGGTTTTCTATCTACTGATTTGCAGGAGCTCATTACATATTCTTGATATAAGAATATATAATGATAACTTGATATAAGTTCTTCCTCAAATAACATATGTCACAAATATCTTCTACTGGCTTATCTTTTCAGTCTCTTTAATGGATTCTTTTGACGAAATTTGCACTGAATTTTTGTGCATTTATTTTATTTTATTTTTTGAGATAGGGACTTTCTCTGTCACCCAGGCTGGAGTGCAGTGGCACAATCATAGCTCACTGCAGCCTCGAACTCCTGAGCTCAAGGAATCCTCCCACCTCGGCCTCCCAAGTAGCTGGGACTGCAAGTGCACTCTACTGTGGCTGGCTAATTTTTAACTTTTTTGTAGACACAGGATCTTGCTATGTTGCCCAGGCTGGTCTCAAACTCCTGGCCTCAAGCAATCCTCTTGCATCAGCCTCCCCAAGTGCTGGGATTACAGATGTGAGCCACCACACCCAGCCTTTTTACCAAGGTAAATTTTATTTACCAATACTTTCCTTTATGGCTAGTGGATTTTGTGTCTTTTTATGAAATTATTCCCTGTGTCCTGGGTTATGAAGATTCTCACTTAAGATTATTTTTGACTTTTTTTTTTTTTTTTTTGCTTTTTTCATTTTGTTGTTTAACCAATCCAGAATTTATTTTTCGAATATGGTGTGAGTTAGAGTCCACTGGGCTATCCAACTGCCCTGGCATCATTTGCTAAAAACAATGTTCTTTCCCCACTGCTGTGTAGTACCAACTCTGTCATGTATCAAGTGTCCATAGTGCCTTGGTCTCTTTCTGAGCCCCCTAAGTCTAATTTTTACCCCAAGCCTGACCCTGCACTGACACTTCCCTTACCACTTACTGTGCCTTTATAATCTCCTAACATCTGGTAGGGCCAGTTACTCCACCTCCTCTGCTTCTCCATGTGTGTCTTAGCTATTCTTGATTTTTGCATTTGTTATGAATCTCAGAATCAGCTTGCCAAATTAAAAAAAAAAAAAAAACTTCTGCTATATTTTTATTGCAATTACTCTGACCCTGTATCAATATTGAGTCTTCTGATCCACAGCTGTAGCATATCTTCCCTCTGATCTAAGTCACTTTGGACCATATCTCATACTTTTCTGCATGGAGGTCTCCCATATCTGTTGCTAGATTTATTTAAGTGCCTTCACACTCTTAATACTTTGACATATGACACTCTTTGTTATTTAGTTTTCCAACTCTTTAATCTGGTAGAGAGAAAATAATTGATCTTTAAAAGTGTATTTCATATGCCAGGAACTTTGAAACCCTTCTTTTTCTGATGATTATTGTTAGATAAAATGTTCTCTCATAAAGAAACACAATAAAAATGTATGAATGGCTATATACATAATTTGTTTTTAATATGATGGAAGGTGCTAGCTTTAACTAGTAAGTCTCCTGATGGTCTAATGATGTCAAGGCTAATGTGCTACATTGTTAACCACTTTCACAAAAATGTCAGGTTACATACACATATCACATCTTACATAATTTAATTTTTCTTTATAATGAATGTGGCCTGCTAATCAGCTTTTTATAACAATGCAGCATTCTTCCCCACCTGGCAACCATAGTTCATTTGGAGGATTGGTAGAACAAGCATCGATTGAGAGCCTATGATGTGCCAGGGACATCACATGCCTCCTCTCGTTTAATTTTAACAACAATCAGACGAGGAGGTAACAATAAGATGAAATACATTTACGGGTAAAGAAATTGAGGCTCAGAGTTAGAATATCACTTGCTTAATGCCTCAAAGCTAGTAAGTGGCTAGGTAGGATTTCAGCTACTAATAGCCCTAATTTTCTTCCACCATCATGAGCCTCAGAGGAGATGGCACCTATCAGCTCCTTGGCAGACCGAGGCAGAGCCGCGGTGCCCAGCTCCCTGCCCCATTTTCTGGATGCACTGCTGCATGTCAGTCTTTCTACACGAGGTATTAAAGGACATGCTAACTTTGAATGGTATTTCAATGTCCTATCCCTTGAGAGAGAGCGAGAGAGAGAGAGATGTATAAAACGATGTTTGACCTTGTTTTAAGTGTACGTTTCATTATTATTCAGGTATAGTGAGGTCAATAGACCAGGAGATGACTGCCATTGAAAAGGTAGTTTATTACTCACAGACCCCAAGAGGAGGGGGAACACCACCATGGGGTGGGGATGGGCCACAGGAGGAGGCACCAGGGTGGGCCAGGAGGCAGAGGGAGAAGGAAACTGTGGGTAAGAGCCTTTACTGTGGTTTCCAGAGGAATGAATGAGAGAGGCAGGATAAGCAGGCTGAGGATTGGCTGACTTGAATAATTTCGGTGGACTCTGGGGCATAGAGGCTGTCCTTTGTTGTCTGTTACCTGGCCCACAAAAAAAAAAAAAAAAAAAAATTTCTTTATGAGAGAACATTTTATCTAACAATAATCATTAGAAAAAGAAGGGTTTCAAGGTTTCTGGCATATGAAATACACTTCTAAAGATCAATTATTTTCTCTCTACCAGATTAGGACAGGGGAATAGTGGCCCAGAGTATAAAAGCTCAATAAAGGATGTGATTGGGGTGTGGGCACCGGATTGGTTAGCCTGCATATGAAGAGTCAGTTTGCAGGTGAGTCCTTTACTCTTCCTAGGAATTGGCTACCCTAAGAGGAGCAGTCTCTCCAGAGTCAGCAAGACTCCAGATGTGTCAAAGCATTAAAGCATCAGCCCATCAGCCAGAAACACAGGATTACTGCAAGTTTATATGCAGAAAAGGGTTAGCATAGTAGGCCTGACTGCTCTCCTTTGAAAGATCTGCTTATGAGATTGGCCCTCAGCTGGTTTCTGGGAACTTGGATTTTAGGGAGGTCAGGGTTCCCATTGCCCTAATTAATAGGGATCACTGTGGATCACTGTACAATGTGGTTTGTGTAGAATACCTGCTTTCCTTTTAGAAGTCTGAGATTTTGACATGTGCTAGGCAGCACATGAAAACCCTGGGCACTGAGTCTCTAGTGAGCTTCCCTGGTAGGCAACACTTTACATGTGTTGTCATAAAGCATCGTAAAGGGGAGTTAAGTGCATCCCCCATGACTCCACTGGGACAGGATTCCTGGAAGCTCATGCCTGCTTTCCCCAAAATGTTGCCCCATATGCCTTTTCCTTTTGATGATTTTACATTGATCCTTTCACTGTAATCCATTATAGTCACAAGTATCACTGTATATGATGTGAGTCCTCCTAGTGAATCAGAACCCAGGGATGATCTGGGAAACCCCCAACATAGCCTGTGTTTCCATCCAGGGAATATTGAAGCACAATTGTATTAGTCCATTTTCATACTGCTATGAAGAAACACTCAAGACTGGGTAATTTATAAAGAAAATGAGTTTTAATGGACTCAGTTCCCCAAGGCTGGGGAGGCCTCACAATCATGATGAAAGGTGAAGGGGGAGAAAGTCATGTCTTTCATGGTGGCAGGCAAGAGAGCACGTGCAGGGGAACTCCGCTTTATAAAACCATCAGATTTGTGAGACTTATTTACCATCATGAGAACAGCATGGGAAAAACCCACCCCCATGAGTAAATTACCCACCAAGTATCTCTCATGACACGTGGGGATTATGGGTGCTACAATGCAAGATGAAATCTGGGTGGGGACACAGCCAAAGCATATCACCAATATATTTGTTAGTGTCTTTGTTTCTAAAGAATCAGGGTTGTTTGTTTGTTTGTTCGTTTTTGAGACAAGGTCTCTCTCTGTCACCCAGGCTGGAATGCAGTGGTGCTATCATGGCTCACTGCAGCTTCGACCTCCCAGGCTCAAGCAATCCTCTTGCCTCAGCCTCCCAAGTAGCTGGGACTACAGGCACACTCCACCACGCCCAGCTAATTTTTAGATTTTTGTAGAGATGCGGTCTCACTATGTTTCCCAGGCTGGTCATGAACTCCTGAGCTCAACGGATCCTCCTGCCTTGGACTCCCAAAGTGCTAGGATTGCAGGGGGTGAGCCACCATTAAACCTGTCCTAGAATCAGGGTTTTTTAAACGATAACCACCATTAAATTTTTGATGTATGAAATAAAGTTTACTCTTTTGACAGGCTAACCTGTGAGAGATCATAGTGCTTATTCAGTACACGTTGCCCCCACATCTGTTTTGAAGTCAGGTTTAGCTTTCTTGTGTCAGAAGCAGGGCTCAGTCACCCCCAAACAGTACTCAGCTCTGCACCACACCCAAATGGCCTTAGCCAGTGGTCAGAGATGAGAACACAATGGCAGGTCTTCCACCTAGTGGACCGGCTCCTGGCTTTCCCCACCACTCTCTTTAAAGGCTCCATTTGAGCATTTGCCCGTGAACATACATGACCCACACCCTGTTCCCCAGTATACACTGCTAGTTGCCACAGCTTTTCCCTCTGTCTCCCTGCCTGTGCTCCCAGCATGCAGTGTATGTCCCATGGTCCATAAGTACTGGAAACTCTTAAACTTTCCTATTGCTGTTGTGTCATTCAAGCTATAACTGCCATCCAACTCCTGCCAGCAAGACCACCCCAAAGGGGCCCATGCAGGTGGATCCCCTCCTGAGACTCTTAAAGAGTTTCAATCAAAGCCACCACATAGCATGATGAAGCTGTTGTCCAGCTCTCTGAAGCCTTAGCTTTGATCCTTCATTAAGCAACTCAAGGGAGGTCCTTTCATGCCCCTTCTCTCACAGCCTCCTTTGCTCCATCCACACTTTTCTCATGTCTCTGGACTTTGTAGAATGTTAGTTGACTTTTAAATGTTTTTCTGATTCTTTGTCTATCCCTTTTCAGATAACTATACATTCACATGCAGTTCTAAGACATAATACAGAGAGGGCCCTTTTACCCTTTATCCAGTTTCCCCCAGTAGTAACATTCTGCAAAACTGTAATACAATATCACAGTCAGTATCTTGACCCTGATAGAATCCACTGATCTTATTCAAATTTCCCTAGTTTAATTTGGACTCTGTGTGAGTATTAAATCCTACACATTTATAACACCATTATAGGTTTGTGTATCACAATTACCAAACAGTTCCAACTCCACAAGGACCCCTTGTGTTGTCTGTTTATAACCAAGTCAATTTCTCTTCTCTGGCAACTATTAATCTGTTCACCATTTGTAAACTGTTATACAGCATGTAACCTCAGGCAGTATGTAATCTTTTACATTCAGCATACTTCATGAAAATTCATCCAGGTTGTTTCATGTATCAATACTTTGGGCTTTTCGTTGCTAAATAGTATTTCGTGGTACAGCTGGACCACACCATTCACCTACAGAAGGACACCAGGTTCATTCCAGTTTGGGCACTTAGAAAGAAAACTCCTTTGAACATTTGTGTGCAGACTTTTGTGTAAATACGCATTTTAGTATCTCTAGATAACTGCCCAGGAGTACAATTACTGGGTCAGACCGAAGTCGCAGGTGTCATTTGCTGAGAAGCCGCCAGGCTATTTTTCCAGTGGGAGTGATCCACTTACTTCTCCTACTGACTTTTCATTACCCCAGATTTCCATTTTGAGTGACTATGGAGGTAGTTACACGACACCCCAAAACCATGTTCCTCCTCTTGAAAACTTATCTAAGTGCTTCTAAATGGGTCTAACACAAATACAGAACACAAGATACCATGACCTCTCCCATGCCATTGCAAACACCATCTTCCTATTTCCTCTCTGCCCCCACAAATCCTTGACCATTGCTTCCTACAGGGAACTGAGACCCCTTAGACCAGGTGAGATGTTTCAACTCTGCCCCACCTGTCCTCACACAGCATTGCCCCTTCTATTGGAATTATTGAATTAATCGTCTTCTTCACCACACTTCAAATTCTCTGAAAGCAAGGACTGGGATGTTCTATCTGCTATCACACCCTCAATGTCTAACTTGGCACCTACACATAGTAGGTCCTCAATTAATATTTTTGTGGCTGAATGTGCTGTCTCAATCTGAAAAGCCCATTCAATATAGTATTCCAGGTACCCCTTGCTAATTAAAGTTGAAAGACTAGGTCAATAAGAAGGCAACATTCACTAATTGTGGTTGACATGAATCAATGTCTTTTAAGTATTTCCAACTGATACATGTTAATGAATTAATCATTTCAACTAGAAGAGCAGATGGGCTTATTGTGTGCCTTGTTTTGCTTGCTATGAGAAAATCAACCCTTTATTACAATTACAGATGCAGACAGAATCTGAATACATTCACACATAGACCTGCAACGCTTAGAGCTCCACACATGCTCTAATAACCTAATTTAACTGCTTTTTAAAAGTTCCTAGAATTAGTAATTTCTAACACAATTGTTGCCTGGATTTTCATACCCCATTTTATGTTATTAAGTTCCTTTTAATGCTAGGAGACATTCTCATATTTCCAATGGAAATAATTCAATATCACCCTAGAGGTGTACATAATTGAATGCACAATCTAATTTCTTCCCAGGGACTTGGACACTTCTAATTAGTCTGAGTTTCTAAACCCCAGGCCAGTGGTTCATCCAAGGCAAGATCGGGCCAGGCCGCTACCTATGCCTTCCAGAGAGGGCTGTGTCCTCCCTCTCTTCACTGATCCCAGAAGGTCTCAGATCCCTGTTAGGGTAAGATGAGCTAATACCCACAAAGTACCTAAAAAATGACTGGAAAATAGTAAGCGTGTGTATTCATCTGGGGTCTCCAGAGAACCAGAACCAATAGAATGTGAACATAAACAGGGAGATTAGTTTTAAATAACTGGCTCATGTAATTGTTGGGCTGAGAAGTCTGAATCTGCAGGATAGACCAGCTGGCTGGAGACCTAGGGAAGATTTGATGCTGCAGCTCAAGTGTGGAGGCAGAAGTTCCTGTTCCTCTGGGACCTCAGTCTTTTCTTTTAAGGCCTTCACCTGATTGGATAAGGTCCATCCACACTATGGAGGGTAATCTACTCAAAGTATACTGATTAAGACATTATTCACATCTTTAAAAATATCTTCACAGCAACATGTAGGCTGGTGTTTGACCAAACACCAGATACCATGGCCTAGCCAAGTTAACATTGAATTAATCCACACACCATGGTATAGGTGTAAGCAAGTGATATCTTTCCTGTGGGATTCTCTGGGCATACAGTTTGCTATAGGTCTCAAAGCCCTAAAATTTTTTTGCACTAAAGTATCTACATTTGTAGTTAACTGTATAAATATGTACTATTTGATTTATAAACTGAGGTTGGGGTGCATATTTTATTAACCTGTATAGCCATCAAAAACTTAGTTTTTAACACAATACACATCATTGAAATAACTGTAGTTCCCTTTTTTTCACTCTTTTTTAAGACCTTTTTTTTTCTTTTTTTTTTTTTTTTTTTTTTTTTAACTTTAAGCTAGGCATACATGTGCAGAAAGTGCAGGTTTGTTACACAGGTATACATGTGCCATGGTGGTTTGCTGCACCTATCAACCCGTTTTCTAGGTTTTAAGCCCCGCATGCATTAGCTATTTGTCCTAATGCTCTCCCTCCCCTTACCTTCCCCCCTCCCACCCACTGACAGGCCCCAATGTGTATTGTTCTCCTCCCTGTGTCCATGTGTTTTCATTGTTCAATTCCCACTTATGAGTGACAACATGCGGTGTTTGATTTTCTGTTCCTATGTTAGTTTGCTGAGGATGATGGGTTCCAGTTTCATCCATGTCCCTGCAAAGGACATGATCTCCTTCCTTTCTGTGGCTGCATAGTATTCCGTGTTGTATTTTCTGTATCCACTCTATCATCGATGGGCATTTGAGTTGGTTCCATACCTTTTCTATTGTGAATAGTGCTGCAATAAATATACGTGTACATGTATCCTTATAGTAGAATGATTTATATTCCTTTGGGTATATACTCAGTAACGAGATTGCTGAGTCAAATGGTATTTCTGGTTCTAGATCCTTGAGGAATCACCACACTGTCTTCCACAACGGTTGAACTAATTTACATTCCCACCAACAATGTAAAAGCATTCCTAATTCTCCACTGCCTCACCAGCATCTGTTGTTTCTTGACTTTTTAATAATCGCCACTCTGACTGGCATGAGGTGGTATCTCATTGTGGTTTTAATTTGCATTTCTCTAATGATCAGCGATGTTGAGTTTTTTTCATGTTTCTTGGGCACACAAATGTCTTCTTTTGAGAAGTGTTTGTCCATATCCTTTGCCCACTTTTTGATGGGATTATTATTTGGTTTTTTTCTTGTAAAGTTGTTTAAGTCCTTGTAAATTCTGGATATTAGACCTTTGTCAGATGGATAGATTGCAAAAATGTTCTCCCATTCTGTAGGTTTCTTGTTCACTCTGATGATAGTTTCTTTTTCTGTGCAGAAACCCTTCAGTTTAATTAGATCCCATTTGTCAATTTTAGCTTTTGTTGTAATTGCTTTTAGCGATTTCATCATAAAATCTTTGCCTAGGCCTATGTCTTCAATGGCATTTCCTAGCTTTTTTTCTAGGGTTTTTGTGGTTTGTGGCTTTAAGTCTTTAATCTATCTTGAGTTAATTTTTGTATAAGGTGTAAGGAAGGGGTCCAGTTTTGGTTTTCTGCATATGGCTAGCCAGTTTTCCCAGCACCATTTATTAAATAGGGAGTCCTTTCCCCATTTTGCTTGTTTTGTCAGGTTTGTTGAAGATCAAAGGGTTGTAGATGTGTGGTCTTATTTCTGAGGTCTCTGTTCTGTTGTGTTGGCCTATATGTCTGTTTTGGTACCAGCACCCTGCTGTTTTGGTTACTGTAGCCTTGTAGCATAGTTTGAAGTCAGGTAGCATGATGCCTCCAGCTTTGTTCTTTTTGCTTAGGATTGTCTTGGCTATGTGGGCTCTTTTTTGGTTTTATATGAATTTTAAAGCAGTTTTTAACAATTCTGTGAAAAATGTCAATAGTAGCTTGATGGGAATAGCATTGAAGCTATAAATTATTTTGGGTATTTTCACAGTATTGATTCTTTCTATCCATGAGGATGGAATGTTTTTCCATTTGTTCGTGTCCTCTCTTATTTCCTTGAGCAGTGGTTTGCAATTCTCCTTGAAGAGGTCCTTCACATCCCTTGCTAGCTGTATTCCTAGGTATTTTATTCCCTTTCTAGTAATTGTGACTGGGAGTTCATTCATGATCTGGCTCTCTGTTTGTCTATTATTGGTGTATAGGAATGCTTGTAATTTTTGCACATTGATTTTGTATCCCGAGACTTTACTGAAGTTGCTTATTAGCTTAAGGAGTTTGGCGCTGAGATGATGGGGTTTCTAAATATAGTATCACGTCATCTGCAAACAGAGACATTTTGATTTAATCTCTTCCTATTTGAATACCCTGTATTTCTTTCTCATGCCTGTTTGCCCTAGCCAGAATTTCCAACACTATGTTGAATACGAGTCATGAGAGAGGGCATCCTTGTCTTGTGCCGATTTTCAAAGGGGATGCTTCCAGCTTGTGCCCATTCAGTATGACATTGGCTGTGGGTTTGTCATAAATAGCTATTATTATTTTGAGATATGTTCCATCAACATCTAGTTTGAGAGTTTTTCATGTGAAGGGATGTTGAATTTTATTGAAGGCCTTTTCTGAATCCATTGAGATAATCAAGTGGTTTTTGTCATTGGTTTTGCTTATGTGATAGATGACATTTATTGATTTATGAATGTTGAACCAGCCTTGCATCCCAGGGATGAAGCCAGCTTGATGGTAGTGGATAAGCTTTTTGATGTGCTGCTGGGTTTGGTTTGCCAGTATTTTATTGAAGACTTTCTCATCGATGGTCATCAGAGATATTGACCTGAAATTTTCTTTTTTTGTTGTGTCTCTGCCAGGTTTTGGTATCAAGTTGATGCTAGCCTCATAAAATAAGTTAGGGAGAGTTCCTCCTTTGCAATTCTTTGGAATCGTTTCTGAAGGAATGGTATCAGCTCCTTTTTGTACCTCTGGTAGAATTTGGCTGTGAATCTATCTGGTACTGGGCTTTTTTTTACTGGTAGGCTATTTATTACTGCCTCAATTGCAGAACCCGTTATTGGTCTATTCAGGGATTTGACTTCTTCCTGGTTTAGTCTTGGGAGGGTGTATGTGTCCAGGAATTTACCCATTTCTTCCAGATTTTCTAATTTATTTGTGTAGAGGTGTTTATAGTATTCTCTGATGGTAGCTTGTATTTCTATGAGGTCAGTGGTGATATCCCCTTTATCATTTTTTATTGTATCTATTTGATTCTTCTCTCTTTTCTTCTTTATTAGTCTAGCAAGTGGTCTATCTATATTATTAATTTTTTCAAAAAAAAAACAGATGCTGGATTCATTGATTTTTTTAAGGGTTTTTCATGTCTCTATCTCTTTCAATTCTGCTCTTATCTTAGTTATTTCTTGTCTTCTGCTAGCTTTTGGATTGGTTTGCTCTTGCTTCTCTAGTTCCTTTAATTGGATTTTTAGGGTGGCAATTTTAGATCTTTCTAGCTTTCTGATGTGGGCATTTGGTGCTATAAATTTTGCTCTTAACACCACTTTAGCTGCATCCCAGAGATTCTGGTATGTTGCCTCTTTGTTCTCATTGGTTTCAAAGACCTTCTTGATTTCCACCTTAATTTCATTATTTACCCAGGAGTCATTCAGGAGCAGGTTGCTTAATTTCCATGTAGTTGTGTGGTTTTGAGTGAGTTTCTTAATACTGAATTCTAATTTGATTGCCCTGTGGTCTGAGAGACTTTGTTATGGTTTCAGTTCTTTTTCATTTGCTGAGGAGTGCTTTATTTCCAATTATGTGGTCGATTTTAGAGTAAGTGTCATGTGGCACTGAGAAGAATGTATATTCTGCTGTTTTGGGGTGGAGAGTTCTGTAGATGTCTATTAGATTCACTTGATCCAGTGCTGAGTTCAAGTCCTGAATATACTTGTTAATTTTCTGTCTCACTGATCTGTCTAATATTGACAGTGGGGTGTTAATGTCTCCCACTGTTATTGTGTAGGAGTCTAAGTCTCTATGTAGGTCTCTAAGAATTTGTTTTATAAATCTGGGTGCTCCTGTATTGGGTGCATATATATTTAGGATAGGTAGCTCTTCCTGTTGCATTGATCCCTTTACCATTATGTAATACCCTTCTTAGTCTTTTTTTACCTTTGTTGGTTTATAGTTTGCTTTGTCAGAGATGAGGGTGGCAAACCCTGCTTTTTTCTGCTTTCCATTTGCTTGGTAAATTTTCCTCCATCCCTTTATTTTGAGTCTATGTGTGTCTTTGCACATGAGATAGGTCTCTTGAATACAGCACACTGATGGGTCGGGATTCCATCCAATTTGCCAGTCTGTGTCTTTTAATTGGGGCATTTGGCCCATTTACATTTAAGGTTAATATTGTTATGTGTGAATTTGATTCTGTCATCATGATGCTAGCTGGTCATTTCGCACACTAGTCAATGCCATTTCTTCATAGTGTCATTGGTCTTTATATTTTCATGTGTTTTGTAGTAGCTTGTACTGGTTTTTCCTTTCCACATTTAGTGCTTCCTTCAGGAGCTCTTGCAAGGCAGGCCTGGTGGTGATGAATTCCCTCAGCATTTGCTTGTCTGAAAAGGATTTTACTTCTCCTTGGCTTATGAAGCTTAGTTTGGCAGGATATAAATTCTGGGTTGAAAATTCTTTTTTTTAAGAATGTTGAATACTGTCCCCTTCCTCTCTTCTGGCTTGTGGGATTTCTGCTGAGAGATCTGCTATTAGTCTGATACGCTTCCATTTGTAGGTGATCTGGCCTTTCTCTCTGGCTGCCCTTAACATTCTTTCCTTCATTTTGACCTTGGAGAATCTGATGATTATGTGTCTTGGGGTTGATCTTCTCTTGGAGTATCTTAGTGGTGTTCTCTGGATTTCCTGAATTTGAATGTTGGTCTGTCTTGCTAGGTTGGGGAAGTTCTCCTGGATAATACTTTCAAGTATGTTTTCCAACTTGCTTCCATTCTCCCCATCTCTTTCAGGTGCTCCTATCAGTCATAGGTTTGGTCTTTTTACATAGTGCCATATTTCTCAGAGGTTTCATTTGTTCCCTTTCATTCTTTTTTGAAAGACAAGATTCTAATCTTGTCTGCCTGCCTTATTTCAGCAAGATAGTTTTCCATCTCTGATATTCTTTCATCCACTTGATCGATTCAAGCAGCTATTGATACTTGTCTATGATTCACGAAGTTCTCGTGCTGCGTTTTTCAGCTCCATCAGGTTATTTATGTTCCTCTCTAAACTCATTATTCTAGTTAGCCACTCCTGTAACCTTTTATCAAGGTTCTTAGCTTCTTTGCATTGGGTTAGAACATGCTCCTTTACCTCAGTGAAGTTCGTTATTACCCACCTTCTGAAGCCTACTTCTGTCAGTTCGTCCATCTCATACTCCATCCAGTTCTGCGCCCTTGCTGGAGAAGTGTTGTGATCATTTGGAGGAGAAGAGGCACTCTGGCCTTTCGGGTTTTCACCATTTTTTGGTTGTTTCTTTCTCATCTTCATGAGTTTGTCTAGTTTCAGTCTTTGAGACTGCTTGGATGAGGTTTTTGTGGGGACTTTTTTTGTTGATGCTGTCATTGCTTCCTGTTTGTTTGTTCTTCTTTCAATAGGCAGGTCTCTCTTCTGTAGGGCTGTGGCGGTTTGCTGGGGGTTCACTTCAGGCCCTATTCATCTGGTTTGCTCCCACACCTGGAGATGTCACTCAAGAAGGCTAGAGAACAGCAAAATGGGTGCCTGCTTCTTCCTCTGGGATCACTGACCTTGAGGGGCATCCAACCAATGCCAGTAGGAACGCTTCTGTATAGGATGTCTGACAGCCCCTGTTGGGGGGTCTCACCCAGTTGGATGGCACGGGAAGCAAGACCCATTTAACAAAGCACTTTGGCTGTCCCCTGGTGGAGGGCGTGTGCTGCACTGGGGGGAAACGTAGGCATCTGGGCTGCCCTGATTCCTCAGAGCTAGCAAGAGGAAAGACTAAGTCTGCTGGTCTGCTGAGACTAGAGCCACCCCTCCCTCTAGGGGCTCAGGCCCAGGGAGATCAGAGTTCCGTTCCTGAGTCCTTGACTGGAGATGCAGTTGCTGCAGGGAGACCCTGCAGCAGCACTGTTGGCTGCAGTCCCTCCCCAAAGGAGTTCGGGATGGCTTAGACCACAGGCAGCTGCAGCTGTGGTGATGGGCGCCCCTCCACCCGGGGAACTCAGCAGGCTTATGCTGATTCTAGCCCAGAAGCTGATGAGAATCTGTGCAGCTCTGTGGTTGAGACCCAAGGCCCCGATAACATGGGCTCCCAAGTGGGATCTTCCGATCCATGGGTTGCACAGTTCCATGGAAAAAGCAGGGTTTCCCAGGCTGGGTAGCACACTCACGCGCCGCCTCCTTTGGCTGGGGGCTCCCTTGTCCTGTGTGGCTCTCAGGTGGGCTGCAGCATCACACTGCTCTTCTTTCCTCTGGGGTCACGCCAGCCGGCTAGTCAGTCCTGGTATCAGAACCTGGATACCTCGGTTTCCAGAGCAGGATTCACATGCTGTTGTGGATCTTTTCCTTGGGAGCCTCTGACCGCCGCTGCTTCCAGTCAGCCATCTTGGCCCTGCCCCTCTGTCCTGAATTGTATACTCCTAACTCAACTTCCCTCAGCTCTCCTCTCCCCAAGACCTTTCCACTAGCCCCTACTCCAAAGCAAATAAACACCAGTAAATCCATTGTCCAAAGTCTCCCATACCCTCCTTTTCTCCACTGAGTCCCAGCTCCCCTGGTAATCCCCCCAACAGGCCTCTGTGTCATTTCTGTGTGTGTGCCAGTGCCCCCCAGGCCTGCAGTGGGGAATGCCTGAGCCTTCTCTGTCACTCCTCTCCCAGGCTGAGACTCCTCCACCCTCAGTGAAAAGCCTTCTTTCTTTTAGGTTCCTGCTATTCACCTATACCACCTCCTCCCTCCACCCCAAAGATTTTTTTCTTTTTTTTTTTAGATTGAAGGGGTGGCATGTGCAGGTTTCTTATGTGGGCATATGGTGGAATGCTGAGGTTTGGCCTTCTAATTCTCCCATTGTGCCAATAGGGAGCACAGTACCTGACAGACCATTTTTCAACCCTTGCCCCACTCCCTGCCTCCTCCTTTTAGAGTCTGCAGTGTCTACTGTTTCTATCTGTGTCCATGTATATCCATTGTTTAGCTTATAAGTGAGGATATGTGGTATTTGTTTTTCTGCTTCTGCATTAATTTGCTTAGGATAATGGGCTCCAGCTGCATCCATGTTGCTGCAAAGGACATGATTTTATTCTTTTTTATGGCTATGTAGTATTCCATCCAGTTTTTGTACCACATTTTCTTTACAAAGATTGAGACATGAGCTCAGAACCTCTCTACATCTCAGCCCCTCCATCCTGCTGTACCTCATGTTGTGGGTGTGCATGAGGCCAGCCATCAGCAGGCTTCTCAGTACTCTAACCTCCTAATTCCCAGCCCTTCCCTCTTCTTCCACTGTCATCCTCATGAGAATTGTTGACACTTGAGACAATCCTTCTTTGAAACTGTAGATTGGTTAGAAGTTCTGACGGTGTGAACTTCATCTCCATTATTTCCGCTGCACCTCCAGGATGCTGACCGCTTTCACTTAATCCAGTCAATGAATCCCCTGCCAGCTTCACCCTCTTCTTTGTCCAGCCACATTCTTATTTCAACCCCTCTGCTGTAGCTCCACTGTCTCCCTCCTTCCCCATTCTTAGCTGCCTGCTTTCCCTCACCTGCTGAGACAGAGCCACCACAGGGATGTCCCTCGCCTCACCTGGCCCTGCAGCCCTGCCTGGGGGAGCTATGTGCGTGCCCTATTTGCACAAGATGCAACTGGTTCATTTTTCTCTTGCCCAGTTTTTCATTTGCGTAGATTCTTTGTTGATGTACTGTTTTTAAGTTATATTTTTCTCATTTTTAGAAGTTTTGTTTATCTGCTTATCACTGTTGATTATTTATGAAATTTGGTGTCTAATAGAAACACGCTGAATTCTCCCTAAGTCAATTATCAATTCCAAGTGAGAAATTAAGAACATCTGGCAAGCTCAGGGTCCCAGAGTTTCTATTTAACACATTATCATGTTACAATGTAGCCTTGGACAGGACAGCCACACTTTCTCTGGTTGACTCCACATGTAGAAAATTTAAGTTGGGGACAGAAATTGGGAGGGAGAGCAAGCAAAATGTGTTGCAAAGTTACATAAAAATGTAAAGTTGCCAAGCTATCCAAAGCATTGCAATTATTCTGCTGTTGTTGCCCATGGTCCTCTCTGTAGAATCTAAGGAAATGATTAACCTTGAGAATTCTGATAAACTCACAAAAGATGAAAAAGCTCACAGGTAGTATATCAAGGCTACATGAATATTTGAAGATAAGTATCACCAGGACTACTGTAATTAGAGCAATCAAAAGAAATACCGTATCTGCAAGAAGAAAGAACTATCTGATGTGCTTCAAGGGCAGTGAAAATATCCAGCTAAAGTATTTTACAAGAGTTCTCGCTCTCTCTCTGTCTCTCTCTCTCTCTCCCTTTCCCTCTCCCTCTCCCTGTCTCTTTCTCTCTCTCTAGATTTTTCAGCCAGAAATCGCATCTGTTTTGGGCAGGAGGCAGCACCACACAGTTTCTACACGATGGAATGTCCTTTACACTCCTGATGAAATGGGTGCAAAATTTGCTCTCAATGTAGGAGGTTGTGTTTCCTGAATCTAGAGGATGCCAATAGGAGGTATAATTCCCACAGGGGTTAGTAAGCAGAAACCAGACTCTTGCATTTTCATGGCCATAGTCACCCACTCCCAGTGATGGGCCGGTCTGCCCATGACCTTGCCCCCTCCAGTGGGGCTTGCTCCAGCTGCGCTGCTCACGGCTCTCAATTCCGTTTCTATAGAGAGTGAGTTCTTCTCACACTGTGGAAATGCCTCCCATAGCCTGTAAGACAGCAGACACCCATGGGTCATATGAATATGACCTCCTGAATCATTTGTAAATCATAGAAATGGACTTTCTCTAATTCAGAAGGAATTTAGCAAATGACATTGAGATATTCAAAATATCTCTAGGTTCCTAGAAAGCCAGCAGCTGAGGTTACATAGCCAGGCAAAATTATACCATAAACTTGCCCTAGGGAGCCCTCCCCACTACCATCTCCAACTCCAGACTGTGGACACTCTGCTAGAGGTCCCTCCCCCAACCAGCTGTCCCCAAGAGTGGTCAACCACCCTTGCTGTTGTCCTCAGCAGTAAGGAGTCCCTGTAGCCCCTGCTTCTTTAGGACACCAGCTCCTGAGCCAAGGCTACGCAGGTGCTTCTGATGAAGGGAACTGGGTCACTGTGATGGACAATTTGGTGTGAACCTGGCCAGGCTACAGTACCCATTTCAGTACCTGCTCAAATACCATCTATCACAGATGTTGCCTTGAAGGTATTTTTTACATACGATTAACATTTAAATCAGTAGAGTTTGAATCAAACAGATCATCCTTAATCACGTGGACGGGCCTCATCCAAGCAGCTGCAGGCCTTCAAAGACGAAGATTCCCCGAATAGGAAAGAATTCTGCCTTCAGACTGCAAAGTAAAAATTCAGCCTGAGTGTCCAGCCTTCATACTCAAGACAGCAGCCTCAGCTCTTACACAGATCTACAGCCAGTGCAATTAGTTGAGCCAATTCCTTAAATTAAATCTCAGTGTCTCTTTCTCTCTCTCTCTCTCTCTCTTTCTTTCTCCCTCTGTATAACCTATTGGTTCTGTTTCTCTGAAGAACCTTGACTAATACAGTCACTTGCCTGTGCATAGCTGCAAGGAGGGTTGGCTTCCCTTATGCGAGAGAGTCAGCCTGTCACCAAAATTCTGAGGAGAGAAGTGTGCTAGCAGCCAGAGAGAATAGCAAATTATACTACTTTTATTCTCATATACTTTTTATATGAAAAAAGCTCATAATCTTTTACTTTGCAAGGTTTGCAGGTACTGCTTTTAACAAAGTTTCTAAAGTGACCAAAAATGAAGGATTGTCATCTTTCTCGAAGCACAGGTGTGCATCCCCATGAGGCTGCAGGACTGACTTGCACAGTGGGGAGCATGGGCAGGCCAGTAAGTACATGCCATGTTGGCCCACTGCTGTTTACCAATTGCCGGACTCAGTGACCCTTCTGAAGGAAAATTTGGTTTCTTTATGAAATTACCTTCAAAAGAAAACCAACTTCTGGCTGATGATGGAAAAGATGAGGTTTTGTAGTTAGATGATTCACAGTTCAGAGAAAATTGAAGCTTTAAATAAACTAATAAAATGGGATTTTGGCATTGACCATGACTTATAGTTCTCCCCTAAACATAGTCACCACATACTCTAGAAAGACAAGAAAATAGAATTATTGAACTGGATCAAGAAATCCTCAAGCCAAGGAAAAACCTGCTTATCAAATGAAAGATTAAAACATCAGAGAAACTTGAAAAGGTCATCAATTGGTGATGTAAGGGAACAGGTGACTCCCAACTGAAGTGTGATTCTGACGAAAGTCAACCATGTGTTATGAAATGTGGGATAAACAAGTGTTCCAGTGCATTATAATCAGAGCTGCACACCAGACATAGTGCTATGGGCTTCACTTGGGTTCACCCACATAAGCCTCCCAGCAGACATGGGGCAAATATTACTGTCATCATCATCATCATCGTCATCATTTCTGATAAGGGATCTGAGGCTCAGAGAAATTAAGTCAATTTCCCAAGATCGACTGTAAACTAGTTCAACCACTGTGGAAGACGGTGTGGTGATTCCTCAAGGATCTAGAACGAGAAATACCATTTGATCCAGCCATCCCATTACTGGGTATATACCCAAAAGATATAAATCATGCTGCTATAAAGACACATGTACACACATGTTTATTGCAGCACTATTCACAACAGCAAAGACTTGGAATCAACCCAAATGTCCATCAATGACAGACTGGATTAAGAAAATGTGTCATATATACACCATGGAATACTATGCAGCCATAAGAAAGGATGAGTTCATGTCCTTTATAGGGACATGGATGCAGCTGGAAACCATCATTCTCAGCAAACTATCACAAGAACAGAAAACTAAACACTGCATGTTCTCACTCATAGGTGGCAATTGAACAATGAGAACACTTGGACACAGGAAGGAGAACATCACACACCAGGGCCTGTTGTGGGGTTGGGGGAGGAGGGAGAGATAGCATTAGGAGATATACATAATGTAAACAACCAGTTAATGGGTGCAGCACACCAACAAGGCACATGTATACATATGTAACAAACCTGCACGTTGTGCACATGTACCCTAGAACATAAAGTATAATAAAAATAATAATAAAATAAAAAGTAGAATCATAAAAAAAAAAATTTCCCAAGATCGTGAAGCTAATCAATGGTAGAGTCTAGATTTAAACTCAGCCAGTCTACACTCTGACAGCCACACTGTACAACCTCTTTCAACACAAAGTATCTCTAGAGAATGTCTATTGCAGCCAGCTTTCTGGCTCATTTTGTGTGTCTGTTTGTTTGTTTGTCTCATTAAATGTAATTATTTAATGACTACTATCTAAGACAACTTTGGTGTCAGCTATTTAAGTTTTGATCCCAAGTTATCTGAAGTTTATGCAACACTTCTCAAAGTATGCAAAAATGACACTTCACAACTATGAATGCAACTTGACACTCTGAAATCAAAGGTGTCTACCATCATAGGTATGTCCTTATACATATATGTGTAGTCAAGCCTCCACCATATGGATAAATAGGTAGGAAGGTAGGAAAGCAGATATAGGTAGATAAGTAACCTCCCAACATTATTTTCAAAACTCCATCCAGGTTAGAAGGTAACCTTTATCTATGGAAAAACTTTATCTTTGTCCTGAGAGGGACCATTTTTATAAGCAATTTTGCCTATAAGGTATAAGCTTGTCTCTAACTTTGTTTTGTTTTGTTTTTTGGAGAGGGGATCTCACTCTGTTATCCAGACTAGACCACAGTGGCATGATGAAGGCTCACTGCAGCCTCGACCTCCCAAGCTCAAGTGATCCTCTTGTCTCAGCCTCCTAAGTAGCTGGGACTACAGGCTCACTCCACCATACCTGGCTACTTTTTAATTTTTTGTAGATATGGGGTCTCACTATGTTACCCAGGCTAGTCTCAAACTCCTAAGCTCCAAAAATTCTCCTGCCTCTACCTCCCAAAATGCTGGGATTACAAGTGTGAGCCATCATGGCTGGCCTTGTCTTGAACTTTGGTGAAATTATCCAAATGCAGATGCTTCTATGTTCACTTTATTATGATTAAATACAGGAAAAGTTCCCTCTATTGTGGGTGGAATGTGTCTCTGTGGGGATAATTATGAGGTAAGGGATTTGTGGATCCCAAATTTGGGGTTCCCACTAACAAGCTTGCAATAATAAAATCTGGGGTCCTAGTGTTCTGTGGGGAGGAAAGACATAAGTCAGGAGCCGCACAGTCCATCCCTGCCACCCCCTAATTGCCCTGTCCTCCAGGAGATGCAAGTGAGTAACGTAACAGGAAGATAGCGAGGAAAAGGGGATCTTGGTAGGCGAGGACTCTGCAGGGTGCAGGTAATGCCTATGAGGCTAGCAAGGTGTAACCTGTTTCCTGTTCTGGGTTCTAATTCTGCTCTCACCTCCTGGCCTCCACACCAACTTTGTGTTCGTTTGCTCTGTCTTGTGAGCTATGGGGATATCATTGTTTCAACATTTGAGTTGAGGATGAAATTCACAATAACAAGCAGAGTCAGTGACATTGTGCATGGCCAGAGATGGCAAATAGTAGAAGCCACTTGAAGCAAGAGGAAACAAGCAAAAACCAGGGTTGGTGGGGGTCGTGGGGAGGCAGACTAAGAAGAAAGCAGGATCTTCAGAGACACCCTTAGGGTCTCAAACTCCAAGACAGTGTCTCACTCTGTCACCCAGACTGGATTGCAGTGGCTGTGTTATACCTCACTGGAGCCTTGAACTCCTGGGCTCAAGAGATCCTCCTGCCTCAACCTCTTGAGCAGCTGGGACCACAGGCACCCACCACCATTCCCTGGCTTATTTTTTTATTTTTAATGTTTTGTAGAGACAGAGCCTTCCTATGTCGACCACGCTGGTCTCAAACTCCTGGCCTCGAGGGATCCTCCCAGCTTAGCCTCCTGAGTAGCTGGGATTACAGGCATGAGCCACCATGCCTGGCTAATCTTTTTAATTTGTTTTATAGAGACAGGGTCTCATTATGTTGCCCAGGCTGGAGAGACATTCTTTGGTAAAGGGACTGATTTGCTGCAAATCATGGAAGATAAGGGCTCATTATTTTGGTTAGATATTCAAGAGGAAGGTGACTCCCAAGGGCTGGAGAGTTCAAGGACAGAGACTCTGAGGTACATATAAAGGATGAGTTTTTAGGGAGAAAGCTAATAATTGTAGTAACTAAAAGTTGACAGCCAATTCTTGAGAATAAAAATGGTAAGACTTAACATATTTTCAGATGCGCAAATGGGAAATTAGATTTTTAGAATTAAATTTTCTCTAAAGCAATAATACTATACCAAAACTCACTGCAAGAACAAAATTCCCTTAAGTTATTGCTTTATTAAAGTATAATGTATACCCCTGAGGAAATTTACAATGGGATTATGGCTAAAATACACATTTAGCCCTCATTTTCATTTCACATTATGAGTAAGGCTATGAGATCTATACTGTATAACGAAAACATTATGACTAGTCATTCTCAATTGTTTTAGTAACATGTCAAGACAATATATGCAAATAAGAAATTGATTGACTTTTTGTCTAATCTCCTCTTCACCCAGAAGGCCTTTGACTTGGAGAGGACGAGTTAAATAGTGGGTAGTTCACCCAATGTCCTTTTAAAGTGGGAAGCACAGTGGTTTCTAAAGCACAAAAAATAAAAATAAAGGAGAAAAGAAAAACAGAGGAAACTGTATTTTCAGAGGGCAACAAGTACACCTGTGTAAATAGACAAGTGTCCACCGCATTGTTACTGTGCAGTCTTTAGGAAAGCTCTACATGTGACAGATCTTCGTTTGGAAAGGTCTTTGAAATGAGGACATGAAAAGCTATTAAGAGTCAGTGATTTCAGATTTCAAATTTAAGAAGACGGCTACACAGTTTTTCCCATTTTCTGCTGAACACTTCTTCACATCGTCTCCAAGGCTGGTCTCCTTGTTTCTCCGGCTTGACCCCTGCCCTATTTAAGGCACTCACAGTCAAGAAACCTTTGCCCAAGCTCTGGCTTAAAATTTCCCTCCAAACTGAGCTCCTCAGAGCACCAAGTCCTCTTGCTCCATGTCACTATTCCCTGGTATCCCACTTCCTCAGTGTGGCAGCCAAGATTGGAGACAGGAGCAGGGGCTGCCCCCAGACCACACCATGCAGCAAGAGTGTCTAAATGGCTTCCATTTGCCACCTCGTGCTCTACCCCAGGACATCTGCACTGATTGTGAGTTAGTATCCATAATGACTTAACCTCAGCTCCTACTTACTTGCTGAGAGCTCTCAGCAGGACTGTCTGTACCCACTGTGAGCTACCAGAGGCCTTTACACAGGCTTTTTGCATAAGAGGGCTTAAGGTAGCTTTAACATGACTCCTTTTGGCCGGGCGCGGTGGCTCAAGCCTGTAATCCCAGCACTTTGGGAGGCCGAGACGGGCGGATCACGAGGTCAGGAGATCGAGACCATCCTGGCTAACACGGTGAAACCCCATCTCTACTAAAAATACAAAAAATTAGCCGGGCGAGGTGGCGGGCGCCTGTGGTCCCAGCTACTCGGGAGGCTGAGGCAGGAGAATGGCGTGAACCCGGGAGGCGGAGCTTGCAGTGAGCTGAGATCTGGCCACTGCACTCCAGCCTGGGCGACAGAGCAAGACTCCGTCTCAAAAAAAAAAAAAAAAAAAAAAAAAAAAAAAAAAAAAAAAAAACATGACTCCTTTTAATGGTTAGATACAGAAAAACAAATAGGGCTACATATCACCTACAAGGTCATCCTCATGAGTGTACTTTGAGGTTTTTAAACCTATTATTCCTTTAATAAACATAAATATTTTATGCATACCTCCTCTCACCTCCCCTTGGTTAGAAATCACTATGTATTATTGGAATACTATAGTCTTGAAAACTAAAAGACAACCTAAAAGCATCCTAATGACTTATCCACCATCATCCGTGTCTTGGCTGCCTGCCTCCCACCATCTCTTGGAATACTGGTTTCCACTCTGCTTCCTGTTAGCCCTTTCAGAGGAATGGGGAAGAAAACTGCTTACATAGTAAAGGCAAAGGGCAGCCCATGCGGAAGACCCCTCTCCTTCACACTGTGCTCTCCTTATCCAGTGTGGAGCGGCTTCACAGACTTAATTGGTAATGTTCACTGTACCTTCTGAGTGGCCATGAAAAACAATGTAATACCGTATGTATGAATAAATGCTACCAAAGGAAGCATTTACATTTTATCTATACTGAGCAAGTTAGGGAGAAGTAAAAATATTGATGGATTTGGAATAATTGAGAGAACAGACCCTTTCATCTTAAAAAGAGGTCTTAGTAGCTTATAATATTAAAATATAGAACTGATTTTTACACAAAAATGTCCATCTGTGAACAAACAATTTAAATATCTCAAAAGGCTAAGAAAGACTTCCTGTTTGCTTAAACAGAAAGGGGTTTTTAATCCATTTTCATGGGTGCATTTCAAAACCCAATAAGCAATTAGATGGTACTATTTTCTAGATGAGCATTTTCCGGTACAAACACAATATGAACCATATGTATAATGAAATTTTCCAGTAGCCACATTTTAAAAAGCAAAAAGAAGCAGGTAAAATTATTTTTAATAATTTAAGTAATCAATATAATCAAAACATTATCATTTCAATACGTAATCAATATACAAATTATTAGTAAGACATTTTGCTTTTCTCATACTAAATCTTTAAAATTGGTACATATTTTACATTTGCAGCACATCTCAATGTGACCTTAATGGACCAGCCAAGGTCCCAGTACCCAGTAGCCACATGTAGCCGGAGGCTACCTATTAGACAGTACAATTTTAGGTGATTAAAACAGTAAGATAATATAGACTTCATAAAAGTGCTCGATTCTTAGCTACAACTGTTAGCTACCTTCATTATACAAATATGTTGCTTTTGTGTAAAACAAATAGAAATAATGATTCCTGAAACGGCCATTTTCCAAACTATAACATGCATTTGCATTGAGAATATTCAATCCTATCAGATTAATAAATTTATAGTTTCTCAAACATAAGCAAAACTTTTTAAGATGTTTTAAATGGATAAGAAACTGGAAAGCAAAAATATTGTTGAACATAAACAGAACTCATAAGATGTGTTAAGCACAAGATTAGCAGTTAATCAGTAGACCATGTGTGCTAAACATAGACAGAAGGAAGGATCAAAATAAATCTAATAATCATGAAGCACCACTTGGGTACTAAATAGTCATAATGTAAAAAGTATAGAAGAGACACTAGGTATTTGGGATATGCCAAAAACACACGAGTACTTAATAATATTCATGAGTCTTCATTTGGCCACCCATGAATGACACCCATTCAGGTCTCAGATGATCTGACATTGAGTGCCCCAAGATTCAGAGAGGAATCTTTTCCTCTTACTGCACCTCACCCAAGTGTGTTAACTGGCCCTTCTCTTCGCCTTTGCTTCTCACTGTGTGATTTCAATTAAGTTAACAATATGATTTGAGCATTTTAATTGGGTCCATGAGCCCATCTGTTCTGTGTGGTAGAATAGAACAGCCTGCCTGGTAGTATACCTGAGCGATTTTCCACACACCACAAGCTGTGCTTACTCAGCCAACACGGGATGGGAATGAACGCCACTTCTGATGTCTGCTACACACAGACCCCAACTTAAAATGGTCTGACTTTACGATGGTGCAAAAGCGATACACGTTAAGTAGAGTACCCATACAGCCATTCTGTTTTTCACTTTCAATACAGCATTCGATAAATTACATGAGCTATTTAACGCTTTATCATGAAATAGGCTTTGCATTAGATGATTTTGCCCAGTGTGAGCTAATGTAAGTGTTCTGAGCACATTTAGGCTAGAGTAAGCTATGATATTCAGTAGGTTAGGTGTGTTAAGTGTATTTTCGACCTATGATTATGTAGGATGGATTTATCACGACGTAACTTCACCATAAGTTGAGGAGCATCTGTACTAAGGTAGTAAGAAAACAGCTGAAATCAATTTGAAATTATGGTATCACTGCCACTTTTTCAAGGAATAAATCGGTCTTCTTCCTTAAGTACTGTATAGCAGATAAAATGCTGTTGGCATTAAATAAGTCAGAAAGATTTATAACAATTTGAAAGCCTACATACAGATAAATCCCAGCCAAAATTCCATTAGAAATCAATGACAGCCTTTTTTTTTTTTTTTTTTTTGAAATGGAGCTTCCCTCTTTCATCCAGGCTGGAGTGCAATGACGAGATCTTGGCTCACTGCAGCCTCCACTTCCTGGGTTCAAGCGATTCTCCTGCCTCAACCCCCCAAGTAGCTAGGATTAGAAGTGTGCACCACCAAACTCAGCTAATTTTTGTATTTTTAGTAGAGATGGGGTTTCACCATGTTGCCAGGCTGGTCT
Organism: Rhinopithecus roxellana; assembly: GCF_007565055.1. Classification (NCBI taxonomy): domain Eukaryota; kingdom Metazoa; phylum Chordata; class Mammalia; order Primates; family Cercopithecidae; genus Rhinopithecus; species Rhinopithecus roxellana. Next base: position 9,956,652 of record NC_044557.1, on the reverse strand, counting down.
CGAACTCCTGACCTCAGGTGATCCACCGGCTTCAGCTTCCCAAAGTGCTGGGATTGCAGGCGTGAGCCACTATACCTGGCCCAGCGACAGCCTTATATAAAAAATAAATATTGTGTCTTCTCTATTTTCCCTTTTTCTTCCTAAACCCCCACCAGGTAGAATGTGTGTGTGCCTGAGTCCATGAGGGTGGCGTAGTGTTGGCTTACCTTCCCAGCAAGCTGTGGGACCCTGAATGAGATCCTCACCCCTCCTACGCCTCAGTTCTCAGGTGTGAAAGTATAGTAACTACTTCCTAAGACTGTCCTAAAGATTAAGTAATAGAAAGTTCTGGTATTTTAGTAAGCTCATTCATCTATAACAACACAATTAAAAATTAACATGTTATCTCCATTTATTGAGATTTTCTTTAATGTATGTCAATAAGGTTTTATGTTTTTTGTCATAAATAAGCAATTAATGAATCAACACTAAATTTATTCTTCAGTATACTAGTTAGAACAGCACAAATTTAAGAAGAGATACGTGGCCAGGCACGGTGGCTCACACCTGTAATCCCAGCACTTTTGGAGGCCAAGGGGAGTGGATGGCTTGAGGTCAGGAGTTTGAGATGAGCCTGGCCAACATGCTGAAACTCTGTCTCTACCAAAATATTTAAAAATTAGCCATGTGGTGATACATGCCTGTAATTCCAGCCACTCGGAAGGCTGAGGCAGGAGAGTCACTTGAACTCAGTAGGCAGAGTTTGCAGTGAGCTGAGATTTCACCATTGTACTCCAGCCTGGGTGACAGAGCAAGACTCCGTCTCAAAAAAATAATAATGATACATTTTTTAAAAAAGAAGAGATATGTGGCTGTACTAAGTTTAGGGAAGACAAAGAAACCAGAATTCATACACTGGTGGTTTAAGTATAAATTGGTACATTCATTTTGGAAAACAATTTGACAGTATTTTGGAAGTTAAACAAAAACACAACCTACAATTCAGCAGTTCCATTTCTAAGTTTGTACCCTAGATAGTGGCTGTCAAAGTGTGTTCTACAAAACTCTGGGGGGCCCCTAGAGATATTTTTTGAGTGCTCTACCGAGTCAAAACTATTTTTTTCATGATAATACGAATACATTATGTGCTTTTTACATTGTGCTGACATTTGCACGGCGTTGCAAAAGCCATGGTGGGTAAAACTGCTGGTGCTTAGCATGACCCAAGGCCATGGCACCAAACCACGCTAGTAGTCATGTGGCCACCACCACCAAGCGTTTGCAACTAAAAAATAAACAGTCAGTTTCACTTAACCATTTCACCCCAGTGAAATTGAAATTGAATTGATTTTACAAAATCTAGGGCCTGATTACATGTCTTTTTAATATTCTGTGTGACTAAATAGGAAGTACAGGGCACCAGCGTGTGCACAATGATTATATTGAGGAAAATTCTCTGTGCAACTGTTTGAGCTATGAACTGAACTAGGCTTTTTTTTTTTTTTTTTAACTAACCGTTTTTTTCAGTTTTTCATTTTAGTTGACAGAATGACTGGCATCTTTTTAAAAACCACCGAGCGAGCTCATCCCTTAAAAAAACAAAAAAACAAAAACTGGTGGCCAGGCGCAGTGGCTAACACCTGTAATCCCAGCACTTTGGGAGGCCAAGGTGGGCAGATCACAAGGTCAGGAGATCGAGACCATCCTGGCTAACACAGTGAAACCCCATCTCTACCAAAAATACAAAAAATTAGCTGGGTGTGGTGGCACACTCCTGTAATCCCAGCTACTCGGGAGGCTGACACAGGAGGATCGCTTGAACCTGGGAGGCAGAGGTTGCAGTGAGCCGAGATCGCGCCACTGATCCCCAGCCTGGCAACAGATAGTGGTTACTGAAAAAATGGAGGAGGGGCAGGGATTACAGAGGGGCCAGGGAGCTGGGAGGGCCTAACATGAGATTTTCCTTAAACAGGTGGGGATAGAGGGAAGTGTCCAGGTGTTCATTTAGTGATGATGAGGACTACAGTATTATTTATATATTTATATATGCAAATGCGTTTTAGTAGGTATCCAATATTTTATAATCAAAAATGTTTAAGGTTTGAAAGCAAAGAGAGAGACAAAGAGACACAGACCCCACGCTGTTGAAGGTGTTGTGTTGGCTCCTAGCACTTCGGCTACATCATTAGGAAGGCAGAAAACACTAGTGTCTTCTGCTTGGCTCCCTTGACAGCAGACGTCCTGGCCTCTTGTTTTGTAGACCAAGTGAGAGGGGTCACGTCGTGCTCCATGAATAAGGCTGAACCTGCGGGGAGGAAGCGCAAACCCATCTGACTGATTACCCCGCACGCTGTGCGCAAGTGCCCGCGGGGCTCCTGCCCTGGGTCGGCTCTGTGCATTTGAGAAAACAAATATTAGAACAGTCGTGAACACTATCCGTCTCTTTCGACAGAGAAGGCCGTCCCATGGGGGCTGCAGAAGGAGAGGCAGCGGCAAGGTGCGCCCTACGGAGCCCCTTGCAGCGTCGGAGACGCGCACAGTAAGGGTAGACTGAGGCAGGCTCAGCCTCGGGGGTCCGCCACGGCTGGGACAGTTTATGCAGAATCCGAAATAAAATGGTTGCCTTGCAGCTTTCATTTGTGTTAAGGACCCAAGTTTCTGGGCTGAAAACCTTTTCCACAAATTCATCAAAGAACCCTTCCCCGCACATCCTACCAGTCAAACTTTCGGGACTTCTGGGATGAGGGCCATACCAGCAAGGCGCTTGCCGCCCTCCCTCTCTCTCACCAAGGCAGGGGCAAGGAAAGGAGACCCTCAAGAGAAGATGAGGCGAGAGGCTGATCTGGGAAGGCTAGGGCTGCCCCCCACTGCCTAGGCGACGGCGCAGCTCCCACCTGTCTTCCCCTCCACAGAGCTGGGACCGTCCCCCCATCCCCCATCCTCACTCTGTGGGCGACGCCTGCACTCTCTGTAGCGCCAGGCTCTGCACGGTGTGGGGCTGGGACCTTTCGCTCCCTTTGGCTGGCTTTCTCCTCCTTTGTCATTTGTCTTTGTTCGCTGTGTGTGTCTGGTTCAAAGGGCACTCCTACCGAGCTGGATGGAGTAAAGAAAGAATCAGAAAGAGAAAGCGCTCAGTGCGTGTTGCTTAGCAGCACAGACTCAAAACAAGACAAAGCAATTAGAGAAAATGCTCACGGGCGGAAGGGGCAGATCGGTCCCCTGAGATCTTCAGATCATCCAGACAGATTACCCATTGGAAATGGGATAGAGACACACAGAAAGGGGAGGGAATAAAAGGACTGCTGGAAACACAGCCCTGGATTCTGGGGCTGTATGAAAAAAGAACACAGCTTTATCTCCCGGTGAAACTCAGATTTTCCGCTCAGGACGCTCACATTTCTTCTGCACTGGAAGTGCCAGCTGTTATTGATGCTGTTGTCTGTTTGATTATACTTCATTCCAAAAACTGGCTGGGACATCAGGCACTAATGGATGGGATGTATTTAACATGTCTACAGCTTATTATGTGCTGAGCTCTATTCTAAGGCCATATCTCACGCATTCCTAAAACAGCCTACCAGTTAGATACTCTTGTTATCACCATTTTACAGAAGTAGAAACAGTGGCACAGAGAGGTCAAGTTGCTTGTCTAAGGCCTCAGAGCTGGCGAGTGAGGGACAGAGCCAGGACTTCTGCCCAGGCCCTCTGTCTCCCTAGCACGGGCTCTGACCACACCACAGAGTGTGGTGATGCAGGTGACAGGGAGAGTGGGAAGATAGTCCTCTCACGGCCCTGTAGGTGGCAAATGCTGGCCACCTGCAGGGCTGTGAGTCACAGGACATTAGGGATATTAAGCTGTCTGAAGAGGCCCAGGATCTCAGGGCTCACTTTTGTGCATGCTCCTGAGTGTTTCCGAGTGGTTACAGTGAGGAATCCCTCGCACAAGGCAAGTGAAGCATATCTAGCTGAGCCTCCCTCCCTTGGCTGCCCAGAAACACCCTGGTCTTGAGCGTGCAGAATGTTTTGCATTCCAGCTGCTGTGACCTGGGAAGGACCGCTGGCCCCATCCTGGCCTTTTGAGCACAGCCATCCCACTCACCCAGATCCCACAGCAGCCTCCAGGGTCCATGCCCCACCCCAGGTGTCCCCTTTCTCCGCCGTAATTATCAGTCTCTTGGCTTCAAAAGCTGAATTTCCTAGACATGTTTCCCTGACACTTTGAAGACCCATTTAGACACCATTCCCTGGCTTTATGATTTCTGTTATCCCCTATGCCCACTCCCCTGCCAACACACACACACACCAGCTTTACCTAATCCCTTAATTTATTGTGGCACCTTATCCACATCCCAGACCTCCCCACCACTGCCCTGGGGTCATCTGTGCTCACTAAAGGAGTGAATGAGACAACCTCGAAGATACCAGAGATGCCCCGTAAACACTCTACAGCACTGAGGATGGGTGTGGTGGCCTGGATTTTATTGTGATGTTAGAAATTATTTCATGTGCTGACTCATAATTTGTCTTTATGAGTTGTTTGCTTATGAAGTTACAAGAGCATTAGCTAAGAATATCAAGCCAGAACAAGTGATTGTGATTCGGCCAAGAACCTGCCATCTTTACCTCCACCTTCGTCTGTCCTCATGTCTTTCACAGGAAAATCTCAAGGGAACAGGAACACGACTCAGCCAGACCATTTCTTACATTGGTTTGCCCCAGTTTTCTATCCGTGCTGCTCACAATTTTTCTTCCTCTACTGTGAAGATTGACTTAACAATTCGAATGATGTTTATCTTCAATGCACCTTTGAAAATTGTAAGAAAGTGCTGCTTTCCACTCCGCTTTCAACTTGTCCGGATGCACACATAAAAGCAAGAAAGCAAGAGCACAGAGTGTCATTCCATTGTCTCTCTCACTGAAAGGAATTGCAGAGGCGTCACTTGCGGGTCAAAGTTCCAGAACAAAACAAACCTGCTATTGGAAATGACATTTCACAATGTCCACCCACCAATTAGTGACCAAAACAAGACCATGATATTCACTTCCAGAAACCCATTTGCATTAATGGAAATTTTAAAAAGAATTCTTTTGTGTTTTTTCACCTAAATTAGCATAGCAACGGTAATTGCCGAGGGGTATTCAAGGAGCGGATATTGGCAGGTAACTTGGAACCACTCTTTCTGAAAATTTAGGGCAAGAGGAAAGTATGGACAATTACAGGCCAGTGAATGCTTCAAGACAATGGCTCCCAAACTGGATTCTAGCTTAAATTGTACAGCACAATTCCCATCCTGGGAAGCCTCTCTTTTGTAGGGAGATGACCCCACAGAATTTGTTTCTGGTTACTAGAGTAAGTAAGTGAGCACTGACTTTGCATCAGGACCTGTAATAAACCCCTAACTAAAACACCCGATCTCATTTCATCTTCCTATCAAAGCTGCCAAACAGGCATTATTAATGTCTTAATTTAATTTAATGTAACTTAATTTAGGAGAGCTAAATAATTAAACATGAATTTAGGAGAGCTAAGTAATTAAACATGAGGCCAAAGTACATAAGAAAGCGGCAGCCCTTTATTGCAAATATGCACACACTCTCAGGGGAGGTTCCCCAGTCCTCAGGTTTGGGGCCAGGGAAGTCACCCCGGCGCTCTCTGGTGAGGTTCCCCTGTCCACGAATGCGGGCCGAAGAGGTCACACCGGCTCCTGCCTGCGGCGGACTTTTATGCATTGGTACTGGAAGGGGGAGGGCAGTGGGCGGGATAAGGGCATGATAGGGGCGTCTCCGTAGGCCTGGCCGGGTAAGTTTCGATCTCTTCAGATTGACGTCCCGGGTTTCGGCACCATCTGTCTTAATTTAATTTAATGTAACTTAATTTAGGAGAGCTAAATAATTAAACATGAGGCCAAAGTACATAAGAAAGCGGCAACCCTTTATTGCAAATATGCACACACTCTCCGGCGAGGTTCTCTGGTCCTCAGGTGTGGGGGGGCCAGGGAAGTCGCACCAGTGCTCTCAGGTGAGGTTCCCCGGTCCACCAATGCAGGGGCCGAAGAAGTCACACCGGCTCCTGCCGGCAGGGGACTTTTATGCATTGATACTGGAAGGGGGAGGGCAGTGGGCAGGATAAGGGCGTGATAGGGGCATCTCCGTAGGCGTGGCCGGGTAAGTTTCGGTTTACTCAGATTGAGGTCATGCGGCGCCTGCTCAGTTGATCTGCATTTTCCCCGGCGTGGCTGCATTTTCCCGCGCACAGGTAAGTTGGTGATGAAGAACCTGGAAGCAACATGGATTTTGCCTTCTTGTTCACCTTCCTCCATCTTGTCCTTTCTCCCTCACCCAAACAATTAACACCATTTTATAGATGGAAAAACTGAACCTCCAAAAAGGGTTTAGCAGTATGAACCACGGCTCCAATGTAAATCGCCACCCTTTATCAGGAGGCATCCCACCAGACCCTGGCACTGCCTCCCAGGCCCTCCTTGCGTGCACTCTTGAGGAAATCAAGCAACTCATTCCCTGCCTCTTGACTACTTTTTTAAAAGGCTGATTTAACCCCAAAGTGCCTCTCACTTTTCGTGGCTCAACCCTCTGCTATGCCATAGCCGAATTTGTCCATTCTTCTCCAGAGCCCAAGGGCCTTGGGGTACGGAAGGAGCTCAACTCACTCTCCCCTCACTCCCACCCAGGAGCCCATGTGCCTGCAAGGACCACCTCCACCCGGACCTTTCTGTGGTTCTGCAAGGGACCTGCCCAGAATCCTGAAATCTGTCCTGCCTTCATTGAAACTTCAGGGGGCGGGCGTTCTTTCCTTGGCCTTCCTTTTCTTAAGGCTTTTCTCTGATCTCAAAATTAATTAATTCTCGTTGAGAAAAATTGCAAAATACATAAATGTATAGACAGGAAATTCAATCAGTCCTGATTCAACCTGCCAGAGACCAGCGTTGTTGAATACGCTTACCAAGGCCTCGCCGGGGTCTGTTTACTGTCCACTCCGTGTGCACATTGTTCACACACACATTGAGCATCTATCATTTACCAGGCGCTGCGTGAGGAGCCGGGTGCAGGGGAGTGACTCTGGCTTCCTCTGATTTGCCTTGGGGAGGCCACAAGGTGAGCAAAGAACCACAATAAAAACCTCATAAACTGTCATCAAGTTTGTGAAGGAAGGGTGTGAGAGATTGCTGTGAAGGAGAAGAACAAGGGAGTACCAGTTAGATGCGGGTCAGAGAAGGCCTCTGGGAGGAAGAAGTAGACTCTGAGGAGTCCAGTGCTGAGGCCAAGGTGCCTGGCAGCTGACTCCAGGGGAGACGTGAGAGGCACGGGCCACAGCATGGAAGGAAGCTCTTCAGCTCTGAAGAAAGCGCCCAGGCCAGGTCCGCTAGCCCAAAGTCTGTGCTCCTCAGCCGAGAAGGCTTCCTGGGGAAGTCTGGGCGAGGAGTGGCCTGCGCGGAGCCCAGATTCAGAAGGTTCCTGGCAAACATGAGGAACAGGAGAGAAACCCCGCGGGAGGAAGAGATGGGTGTGGCCACCAAGAGGCCACATCCCAGATACATTTTGTAGGTAAAATATCACGGGATGTAGATGTGTATAAAGAGGGAAACATGAGCTCCAATACTCGTTTAGCCTTGGTTTAAATCAACCTTGTCCAATTCAGCCTGTGGTCCACTTGCAGCCCAGGATGGCTTTGAATGTGGCCCAACACAAATTTGTAAACTTTCTTAAAATATTATGAGATACTTTTGTAACTTTTTTTAAAGCTCATCAGCTGTTATTAGAGTTAGCGTATTTTATTGGTGGCCCAAGACCATTTTTCTTCTTCCATTGTGATCCAGGAAAGCCAAAAGAGTGGACACCTTTTATTTAAATCATCATTAAAACCCGAGGCCACAAGATCCAAAAGCAATTACAGTGGAGTTTTATAATTTTGAGGGTGCCAAGTGCTGACCTACCCATTAGAGAAAAGAGGGAACCTGGGAGAACATGAGAAGAGGCTTTGAAGACACTAAAAATTATCCGATGAGCCAAATCCAGCAAAGATTGTTTAAAGGCATTTGTATTTTGCATTTTCCACCATGAAATGGAGTGATTTATTTACAATCAATACCACTGTGAGTTTATACTGTAGTCAAAATGGTTTTTGTAAAACCCTTGATCCTGAGACTATAATACCTGTTCTACTTGTTTGTGAGAAATTTTATTTATTTATTATATAGGGTTATTAAAATTTAAAATTACTATGTAATTGGATCCAAACTCATTCTGCTCACTGCACCAGCCAAAAATTGAGAGACAAAAGTTAAAGCAAGGAAGGCAACGTTATTTTGACATGCCAGCAAACTGAGAAGATGGTAACCAATGTCCTAAAGTAACATCTGAAGTCAGTACAATTTCAGGGTCTTCTTATATTATAGGCAGGGGGAAGAGGAGGAAATTGGGATTGCAAGGTAATCGATGACGGCAGACATCTGGGCTCCAGCGAGGGTCCGAGGAGGCTGGGAAGTCTTTTGTTCCTGATCAGGTCACAGTGCACCCATAAATCTTCAACAAAACATTGTTAGTCGTTTACATACTTCCCCTTTAATCCCAGAGTTAGCTCCAAAAACTACGTAATTGTTGTTTCTGCATTTTTTCTCAGTGCTCTTCAATTATCCTAGCCTATGTGCAGCGATGAGTAAAGGTTACTTTTTTTTTTTTTTTTTATTATACTTTAAGTTCTAGGGTACATGTGCATAACGTGCAGGTTTGTTACATATGTATACTTATGCCATATTGGTGTGCTGCACCCATCAACTCGTCAGCACCCATCAATTCATCATTTATATCATGTATAACTCCCCAGTGCAATCCCTCCCTCCTCCCCCCACCCCATGATAGGCCCCAGTGTGTGATGTTCCCCTTCCCGAGTCCAAGTGATCTCATTGTTCAGTTCCCACCTATGAGTGAGAACATGCGGTGTTTGGTTTTCTCTTCTTGTGATAGTTTGCTAAGAATGATGGTTTCCAGCTGCATCCATGTCCCTACAAAGGACGCAAACTCATCCTTTTTTATGGCTGCATAGTATTCCATGGTGTATATGTGCCACATTTTCTTAATCCAGTCTGTCACAGATGGACATTTGGGTTGATTCCAAGTCTTTGCTATTGTGAATAGTGCCGCAATAAACATACGTGTGCATGTGTCTTTGTAGTAGAATAATTTATAATCCTTTGGGTATATACCCAGTAGTGGGATGGCTGGGTCATATGGTACATCTAGTTCTAGATCCTTGAGGAATTGCCATACTGTTTTCCATAATGGTTGAACTAGTTTACAACTGTTGGTGAACAGTGTAAAAGTGTTCCTATTTCTCCACATCCTCTCCAACAACTGTTGTTTCCTGACTTCTTAATGATTGCCATTCTAACTGGTGTGAGATGGTATCTCATTGTGGTTTTGATTTGCATTTCTCTGATGGCGAGTGATCATGAGCATTTTTTCATGTGTCTGTTGGCTGTATGAATGTCTTCTTTTGAGAAATGTCTGTTCATATCCTTTGCCCACTTTTTGATGGGGTTGTTTGTTTTTTTCTTGGATATTTGTTTGAGTTCTTTGTAGATTCTGGATATTAGCCCTTTGTCAGATGAGTAGATTGCAAAAATTTTCTCCCATTCTGTAGGTTGCCTGTTCACTCTGATGGTAGTTTCTTTTGCTGTGCAGAAGCTCTTTAGTTTAATTAGATCCCATTTGTCAATTTTGGCTTTTGCTGCCGTTGCTTTTGGTGTTTTAGACATGAAGTCCTTGCCCATGCCTATGTCCTGAATGGTACTACCTAGATTTTCTTCTAGGGTTTTTATGGTATTAGGTCTAACATTGAAGTCTCTAATCCATCTTGAATTAATCTTCGTATAAGGGGTAAGGAAAGGATCCAGTTTCAGCTTTCTACTTATGGCTAGCCAATTTTCCCAGCTCCATTTATTAAATAGGGAATCATTTCCCCATTTCTTGTTTCTCTCAGGTTTGTCAAAGATCAGATGGTTGTAGACGTGTGGTATTATTTCTGAGGACTCTGTTCTGTTCCATTGGTCTATAGCTCTGTTTTGGTACCAGTACCATGCTGTTTTGGTTACTGTAGCCTTGTAGTATAGTTTGAAGTCAGGTAGCGTGACGCCTCCAGCTTTGTCCTTTTGACTTAGGATTGTCTTGGCAATGCAGGCTCTTTTTTGGTTCCATATGAACTTTAAAGCAGTTTTTTCCAATTCTGTGAAGAAACTCATTGGTAGCTTGATGGGGATGGCATTGAATCTATAAATAACCTTGGGCAGTATGGCCATTTTCACGATATTGATTCTTCCTATCCATGAGCATGGTATGTTCTTCCATTTGTTTGTGTCCTCTTTGATTTCACTGAGCAGTGGTTTGTAGTTCTCCTTGAAGAGGTCCTTTACATCCCTTGTAAGCTGGATTCCTAGGTATTTTATTCTCTTTGAAGCAATTGTGAATGGAAGTTCATTCCTGATTTGGCTCTCTGCTTGTCTGTTACTGGTGTATAAGAATGCTTGTGATTTTTGCACATTAATTTTGTATCCTGAGACTTTGCTGAAGTTGCTTATCAGCTTAAGGAGATTTTGGGCTGAGACAATGGGGTTTTCTAAATATACAATCATGTCATCTGCAAACAGGGACAATTTGACTTCTTCTTTTCCTAACTGGATACCCTTGATTTCTTTCTCTTGCCTGATTGCCCTAGCCAGAACTTCCAACACTATGTTGAATAGGAGTGGTGAGAGAGGGCATCCCTGTCTTGTGCCAGTATTCAAAGGGAATTTTTCCAGTTTTTGCCCATTCAGAATGATATTAGCTGTGGGTTTGTCATAAATAGCTCTTATTATTTTGAGGTACGTTCCATCAATACCGAATTTATTGAGCGTTTTTAGCATGAAGGGCTGTTGAATTTTGTCAAAAGCCTTTTCTGCATCTATTGAGATAATCATGTGGTTCCTGTCTTTGGTTCTGTTTATATGCTGGATTACGTTTATTGATTTGTGAATGTTGAACCAGCCTTGCATCCCAGGGATGAAGCCCACTTGATCATGGTGGATAAGCTTTTTGATGTGCTGCTGAATCCGGTTTGCCAGTATTTTATTGAGAATTTTTGCATTGATGTTCATCAGGGATATTGGTCTAAAATTCTCTTTTTTTGTTGTGTCTCTGCCAGGCTTTGGTATCAGGATGATGTTGGCCTCATAAAATGAGTTCGGGAGGATTCCCTCTTTTTCTATTGATTGGAATAGTTTCAGAAGGAATGGTACCAGCTCCTCCTTGTACCTCTGGTAGAATTCAGCTGTGAATCCATCTGGTCCTGGACTTTTTTTGGTGGGTAGGCTATTAATTGTTGCCTCAATTTCAGAGCCTGCTATTGGTCTATTCAAGGATTCAACTTCTTCCTGGTTTAGTCTTGGGAGAGTGTAAGTGTCCAGGAAATTATCCATTTCTTCTAGATTTTCTAGTTGATTTGCGTAAAGGCATTTATAGTATTCTCTGATGGTTGTTTGTATTTCTGTGGGGTCGGTGGTGATATACCCTTTATCATTTTTTATTGCGTCTATTTGATTCCTCTCTCTTTTCTTCTTTATTAGTCTTGCTAGCGGTCTGTCAATTTTGTTGATCTTTTCAAAAAACCAACTCCTGGATTCATTGATTTTTTGGAGGGTTTTTTGTGTCTCTATCTCCTTCAGTTCGGCTCTGATCTTAGTTATTTCTTGCCTTCTGCTAGCTTTTGAATGTGTTTGCTCTTGCCTCTCTAGTTCTTTTAATTGTGATGTTAGAGTGTCAATTTTAGATCTTTCCTGCTTTCTCTTGTGGGCATTTAGTGCTATAAATTTCCCTCTACACACTGCTTTAAATGTGTCCCAGAGATTCTGGTATGTTGTATCTTTGTTCTCATTGGTTTCAAAGAACATCTTTATTTCTGCTTTCATTTCGTTATGTACCCAGTAGTCATTCAGGAGCAGGTTGTTCAGTTTCCATGTAGTTGAGTGGTTTTCATTGAGTTTCTTAGTCCTGAGTTCTGGTTTGATTGCACTGTGGTCTGAGAGACAGTTTGTTATAATTTCTGTTCTTTTACATTTGCTGAGGAGTGCTTTACTTCCAATTATGTGGTCAATTTTGGAATAAGTGTGATGTGGTGCTGAGAAGAATGTATATTCTGTTGATTTGGGGTGGAGAGTTCTATAGATGTCTATTAGGTCTGCTTGGTGCAGAGATGAGTTCAATTCCTGGATATCCTTGTTAACTTTCTGTCTCGTTGATCTGTCTAATGTTGACAGTGGAGTGTTGAAGTCTCCCATTATTATTGTATGGGAGTCTAAATCTCTTTGTAAGTCTCTAAGGACTTGCTTTATGAATCTGGGTGCTCCTGTATTGGGTGCATATATATTTAGGAGGGTTAGCTCTTCCTGTTGAATTGATCCCTTTACCATTATGTAATGGCCTTCTTTGTCTCTTTTGATCTTTGATGGTTTAAAGTCTGTTTTATCAGAGACTAGGATTGCAACGCCTGCTTTTTTTTGTTCTCCATTTGCTTGGTAGATCGTCCTCCATCCCTTTATTTTGAGCCTATGTGTGTCTCTGCATGTGAGATGGGTCTCCTGAATACAGCAGACTGATGGGTCTTGACTCTTTATCCAGTTTGCCAGTCTGTGTCTTTTAATTGGAGCATTTAGTCCATTTACATTTAAGGTTAATATTGTTATGTGTGAACTTGATCCTGTCATTATGATATTAACTGGTTATTTTGCTCGTTAGTTGATGCAGTTTCTTCCTAGCCTCGATGGTCTTTACATTTTGGCATGTTTTTGCAATGGCTGGTACCGGTTGTTCCTTTCCATGTTTAGGGCTTCCTTCAGGGTCTCTTGTAAGGCAGGCCTGGTGGTGACAAAATCTCTAAGCATTTGCTTATCTGTAAAGGATTTTATTTCTCCTTCACTTATGAAACTTAGTTTGGCTGGATATGAAATTCTGGGTTGAAAATTCTTTTCTTTAAGAATGTTGAATATTGGCCCCCACTCTCTTCTGGCTTGTAGAGTTTCTGCCGAGAGATCTGCTGTTAGTCTGATGGGCTTCCCTTTGTGGATAACCTGACCTTTCTCTCTGGCTGCCCTTAAGATTTTTTCCTTCATTTCAACTTTGGTGAATCTGGCAATTATGTGTCTTGGAGTTGCTCTTCTGGAGGAGTATCTTTGTGGTGTTCTCTGTATTTCCGGAATTTGAATGTTGGCCTGCCCTACTAGGTTGGGGAAGTTCTCCTGGATGATATCCTGAAGAGTGTTTTCCAACTTGGTTCCATTTTCCCCCTCACTTTCAGGCACCCCAATCAGGCGTAGATTTGGTCTTTTTACATAATCCCATACTTCTTGCAGGCTTTGTTCATTTCTTTTTCTTCTTTTTTCTTTTGGTTTCTCTTCTCGCTTCATTTCATTCATTTGATCCTCAATCGCTGATACTCTTTCTTCCAGTTGATCGAGTCGGTTACTGAAGCTTGTGCATTTGTCACGTATTTCTCGTGTCATGGTTTTCATCTCTGTCATTTCGTTTATGATCTTCTCTGCATTAATTAGTCTAGCTGTCAATTCTTCCACTCTTTTTTCAAGATTTTTAGTTTCTTTGCGCTGGGTACGTAATTCCTCCTTTAGCTCTGAGAAGTTTGATGGACTGAAGCCTTCTTCTCTCTTCTCGTCAAAGTCGTTCTCTGACCAGCTTTGATCTGTTGCTGGCGATGGGCTGCGCTCCTTTGCCGGGGGAGATGCGCTCTTATTTTTTGAATTTCCAGCTTTTCTGCCCTGCTTCTTCCCCATCTTTGTGGTTTTATCTGTCTCTGGTCTTTGATGATGGTGACGTACTGATGGGGTTTTGGTATAGGTGTCCTTCCTGTTTGATAGTTTTCCTTCTGACAGTCAGAAGGACTGTCTGTTGGTCTGTTGGAGATTGCTTGAGGTCCACTCCAGACCCTGTTTGCCTGGGTATCAGCAGCAGAGGTTGCCAAAGATAGAATATTGCTGAACAGCGAGTGTACCTGTCTGATTCTTCCTTTGGAAGTTTCCTCTCAGGGGTGTACTCCACCCTGTGAGGTGTGGGGTGTCAGACTGCCCCTAGTGGGGGATGTCTCCCAGCTAGGCTACTCAGGGGTCAGGGACCCACCTGAGCAGGCAGTCTGTCCGTTCTCAGATCTCAACCTCCGCGTTGGGAGATCCACGGCTCTCCCCAAAGCTGTCAGACAGAGTCGTTCGCGTCTGCACCGGCCCCCACTGCTTCCCCTGTTGGTCTTCAGCTGTGCGCTGTCCCCAGAGGTGGAGACTACAGAGACAGGCAGGCTTCCTTGAGCTGCTGTGAGCTCCACCCAGTTCGAGCTTCCCAGCGGCTTTGTTTACCTACTTAAGCCTCAGCAATGGTGGGCGCCCCTCCCCCAGCCTCGCTGCTGCCTTGCGGATAGATCGCCGCAGACTGCTGTGTTAGCAGTGAGGGAGGCTCCGTGGGCATGGGACCCTCCCGGCCAGGTGTGGGATATATTCTCCTGGTGTGCCTGTCTGCTTAAAGCGCAGTATTGGGGTGGGAGTTACCCAATTTTCCAGGTGTTGTGTGTCTCAGTTCCCCTGGCTAGGAAAACGGATTCCCTTCCCCCTTGGCTTCCAGGTGAGGCGATGCCTCGCCCTGCTTCAGCTCTCGCTGGTCAGGCTGCAGCAGCTGACCAGCACCGATTGTCCGGCACTCCCTAGTGAGATGACCCCAGTACCTCAGTTGAAAATGCAGAAATCACCAGTCTTCTGTGTCGCTCGCGCTGGGAGTTGGAGACTGGAGCTGTTCCTATTCGGCCATCTTGCTCTGCCCCCGAGTAAAGGTTACTTAAACAAAAATGGAATTAGTTATGTTCATTATTTTGCTGTTCCACTGTGACACCTGTGAGACCTGCAGTGCTTAATTCAACTTTGACTTTACTGGCCTTGTTTTAGTTGACCCAAATCACAGTATGAACATGTATGGATTCTCTTAAAAGTTATGAAAACCCATTTGTGAGGTTTCTTTCTTCCTAACGTAGGATTTATAAGTAAAAGTAACTAGTAATCATAGCACATACAAATTTTACATACAATGCATTATTGTACTTAAGATTTTAAAGTAAATTATGATCTTAATAGGCCCAAATTTTAAATACAATGCAGAAATTTGTTATTCTACAAATATACATATATAAGCATATATCAATTCACCTAATCAAAATTATAATTTATTTTATTCTTTTTTAATTAAAATATCTTGAAAAGTTGTTTAAGAATTCTTAAACAAATTGACTTCCAATGTCAGCATAGTAGCCTTAAATATAAATGTGTCTGACTGATGTATTAATTTTCTCATTAATCATTTAGAGCATTTTTCCAAACTATATTGGTCTAGCTATTCCCTGAATAGTTATATGAATCTCTGGGAGCATCACTTAGGATTTAATTAAACTAGATTCCTATAAATGGAGTGACAATATTAGAAGGTACATTTTTAAAGATCTTGAAACTTATTGCTATATTGCCTTTTAAAACAGGATCATTTTACATATTCTGGATACTAAATCTTTGTCAGATGCATTGTTTACAAATTTTTCTCTCATTCTGTAGGTTGTCTCTTCACTCTTGAATATTTCCTTTGCTGTGCAGAAGTTTTTAGTTTGATGTAATCCCATTTGTCAATGTTTGCTTTTATTGCTTGTGCTTTTGAGGTCTTATCCAAAGCATTCTTGCCTCGTCCAATGTCATAAAGCATTTTCCCTGTGTTCTTTTCTAGTAGTTTTATAGATTTGGGTCTTAGGTTTAAGTCTTTAACTCACTTTCAGTTTATTTTTGTATATGGTGAGAGATAGGGGCCTAGTTTCATTCTTTTTCATGTGGCTATTCTATTTTTCCAGCACCATTTATTGAAGAGGCTATCCTTTCTCAATGTGCATTCTTGGCACCTTTGTCAAAAATCAGTTGGCTATAGATGCATGGATTTATTTCTGAGTTCTCTATTCTGTTCCATTGTTCTATGTGTCTGATTTTGTGACAGCATCATGATTTTGTGACTGTTTTGGTAACTATAGCTTTGTAGTATATTTTGAAGTCAGGCAGTATGATCGCTCCAGCTTTGTGTCTTTATTTATCAAAAGAAGACATACAAATGGCCAACAGGTATATGGAAAAATGTTCAACATCACTAATCATCAGGGAAATGCTAAACAAAACCACAAGGAACTATCACTTCACTCCAGTTAGAACGGCCATTATCAAAAAGACAAAAGATAACAAGTGTTGGTGAGGATGTGGAGAAAAGGGAACCCTTGCATACTGTTAGTGGGAATGCAAATTAGCCTTTATGGAAAACCATATGGAGGTTCCTCAAAAATTAAAAATAGAACTACAATATGATCCAGCAATCCCACTTCTAGGTATATATCCAAAGGAAATAAAATCAGTACTATCTGGCTAAGAGTTACCTGCACTCTCATGTTTATTGCAGCACTATTCACAATAGCCAAGATTTGGAATCAACCTAAGTGTCCTTCTACAGATGAATGGATTAAGAAAATGCAGGACATATACACAATGGGATACTATTCAACCTTTAGAAAGAATGAAATTCTGTCATTTGTGACAGCATGGATAGACCTGGAGAACATTATGTTAAGTGAAATAAACCAGGCACAGAAAGACAAATAGCACATGTTCTCACTCATATGTAGAATCTAAAAAAGTTGATCTTACAGAAGTAGTGAATAGAACAGTTGTTGTCAGACCCTAGCTAGAGTGGTGGGGGGTGAGAGGTTGGTCAATGGGTACAAAGCTACAATTAGGAGGAATAAGCTCTGGTGTCCTATTGCACAGTAGGGTGAAAATAGTCAACAATAAGGTATTGTATATCTCAAGATATCTAGAAGAAAGGATTTTGTATGTTCCCACCACAAAGAAATGATAAATGTTTGTGGTGATATGTATGCTAATTATCCTGATTTGATTATTACACAAATAATCAAATATACAATGTGATAATTACACAATGTAGACATGTATCAAAACATCACACTGTACCCCCTAAATATGTACAATTATTATGTCAATTAAAAATTTAAAAAATTATTTCAAAATAACATATATATTTAAAAATTAAAAAATCAGAAAGCATTAAACATTTTTTATAAACAGGGTCACCAATTAACCCTACCCCACCCCACCCCAACCCCGCAGTCATGAGCATCAGCTCATCTTGCACTTGCCTTCTCCTCCATCCTCCAAGCTGCTGGTGCTTCCCTCCATCCCCTTGGTGCTGTTCTGGTGACAATGAGTAAGTCTCCCAAGACCTGGTTGTTTAAAAGTGTGTAGCACCCACCCCCTCTTCCTGCTCCCTCTATGTGATGTGGCTGTTCACCTTCACCTCCCACCATGATTGGAAGCTTCCTGAGGCCTCTGCAGAGACAGAGCAGATGCCAACATCAGGCTTCCTGTACAGCCTGAGGAACCCTGGGCCAATAAATCCTCTTTTCTTTATAAATTACCCAGTCTCCGTTATTTCTTTTTTTTTTTTATTTTCAGGATTTTTTTTCGTTATTTCTTTATAGCAATGCAAGAATAGACTAATACATTGACAAATCCCATGAAATAGTAAGTGTGTGTATGTGTGTGTGTGTGTGTGTGTGTGTTTGTGGCATTTTGGGGGGAACAGGATTTATAAAATCTATGCTATTTTCAAAGGGGTCTGTGACACCATAAAATGCTGAGAAGCCCTGATTTAGACCCATCAATTCTGTGTCTTTACTAAATGGGATGACTTGCCTGAAATAGAAGTGGCAGATAAACAACAGATTTAGACAGCAGAGATGAAAAGACAGGCTTCAGAAAGTTTCCACAAGTTGGGAAAGAGGACCAGGAGCAGAGGGAAGAGCTCAGATGGCCCTACCTCCTGCGCACCCATGGGAGAAAGGCCCAGCCCCAGCAGGGTGCACAGAGGGTGGAGGCTCAGAAGGGAAGAACCGACCTCACCATAGGCTTGCAGGATCAGAGAGAAAGCGTTGCTCATGAAGGGCTGCCAGGGGTGGCAGGTTTGCAAGGAAGCTCTCTGCCCTCCATTTGCCTAAAAGCAGGACAGAGATTTACAAAGCTAAAGGCATCCCCTTCTCTCCACCCTCCACCCTCCCACCTCCCCAAGATCAAAGTTTAACCACTGAGCACAGCTTTGGACCTTCATTGCCTGGAGACAATGTCTGGAGATGATACCAGAGGACTCTACATTAACTAAACTTTATCTGCCTTGTGTCTGCCTCCCCAGGTGTGGGGCAGCAGGACTGCCACAGCAGGAAAGGGATTGCACAGCCCGGGCATAGCGCAGAAAGCACCTAAGCGGCTCATTGCCCGGCAATGAAGAAAAAAATGAGTACCAAAAATGGGACTCCATCACAGTGACAGGGAGGGCCGGCAGGCTGCGGTGGCCGCATCTGAGGACCCAGAGTGAGCAGGACTGCGGTCCCTCTCCACAGATGCCAGCACAGGAGGAGGAGATGACCACTGCTGCCCAGGGAAGAGCAGCTCCAAAGGGAAGGAGAAAGGGGATCCCTGCACGGACCCAGAAACCCTGAATGAACGGCCTTGAGCTGAATTTAATTTTCTGCCTTCAGTAGAAGAAAGGCTCAAAACAGAACTGAGTTGAGTTATTTTAAGAGTGCAGGATTTACACCCCGAGTTTGTGGCCTGCGAGTGGCCAGCTTGGTCCAGACCCTCACCATCACCCCTTCCACGCCACAGAGTGAAATAATTAGCAATCCACATCTGAATCTGAGATTCTCATTGTACCAGAGAAAGGTGAGTGCTGGGAATGTCAAATGATTTGCCCAAAGTACATTTAATGGCACAGCGAAAATCTTTTACTTGAAAACTAACAGCATAATGCATGCAATCTGCAGGTTAGTGCAGGACCAATTATATCCCATCTCTTAATCCAGAGACCTATCCTGTACCAAACTTCTCTGAATGTCATTAACACAACCCAGAACCTAATGGCCCACTTCAGTCTTCAGGCTCGATTCCGATTCGATTGTCTAACCAAAGGGTCTGGCATGTAACAGACATTCAAGAAATGTCTTAAGGAATGAGTGAATGAATTTTATACAGTATTTTTTTACTATAATTTTCCTCTTTTCAGACCTTTATTCCATATACAGCATTGATATCCGGCTGTCTGACGACACTGCAAAGAAGTCAAGTTCCAAATGCGTACCTGGAAAAGTATCCACTGACAATGGCCAGGGCGTCGCTGTGGAGAGTGCAATGACAGCCCACAGCGCATGCTGTGTGCTCACTTAAGTCTCACAGTCACCCTCTGAAGTCAGTACAATTATTATCCCCCAAGTTCTAGTAGACAAAAGGAACTTCTCACAAAGTGAAGTGGCTTGCCTGAGGTCACAGCCTGGGAGTTGCCAAACAGAGACTCGTCTGTTTCTGAAGGCCGCCTCCAGGCTGCCATCCCAGTTGGAGCTCTTGAAATTACATTATGGTCAAGTATGTTCTGACTTCATGCGCAATTGATGCTGCGGACTACCTGCCCTATACTGCAAGGCACCTTCAGTGGCTGGCCTTCTGACTGTTTCCAGTGGAGAGAAACTGCACCATCATGAGGACAGCAGGGGACCCAGTCTTGTTGGGTGTTTCCTGCTTTCAGCAATCTATGCTGCAGTTCTGCATCCTCGGCACAAACAGGCAGGAATCCACTGTATCATACAAGAAGGATTAGCAGCCAGTTTGTGTGTGTGTGTGTGTGTGTGTGTGTGTGTGTGTGATATAATACACATAACATTTACCATCTTGACCATTTTTAAGCACACCATTTAGTTTTTACTTTTAAATGTAGATAAGCTGCTTAAATGCCCCTTACCTTGAGCAGGCTGACTCCTCATAGCAGAGAGAGAGACTCAACCTCACTTCTAGTTTACAGTGTAGCAGACAAGCCAAAAGAAAAAATCATATCCCATAGAGATGTCAACATAGCAAAGTCCACTGAGTTTAGGAGGAGCCAGGAACTCCCCTGCATGGTCCAGCGTCAGACTGAGCACAGTGCACCATAGAATGTTCCCCAGAGATGGGAGAACAGTTACCAGCTGCCTGCAAGGGTCACCTCCCATGAGTTCAGCCAGCAGGCCTCAGAGACATCACCAACAGATGGGAGGCTGAGGGATGGCAGATACCCCTCCATGCCATTCTTTCCAAACAGTTCATGGGTTTCGCTGTTTTTAAACTTGCAGAGTAAACTAAATTCCAGTTACTTTTGCTGATAAAGTTTGATTCTGGAATTTGTACCATCTCTCCTTGAGGCTACTATAAAGTTAAGAATAAACTCTATGTTATAACTTCTAAATTATAAGCCATATAAGTTAGAGTTGAGAATAGGGTTAAAACTTTTCTTAACTAAGACTATACTCTTACCTAGCCTCCTTACTCTTACTGCAAAAAGACATAAAAGTAAGACATGTCCCATAATCCTCACAAGATCAAGATGAATCTTATGTGTTGCAAACATGTGGGATGAAATGACTCATGAGGAGTGTAACACTTAGTACCTCCAGACGAAGCTACAACTTATTAAGAGAGAATCCTAACAAGCTATGTTCTTTATTTGAAAGGTTAGGAACTGGAATCTTCACTTTAAAATTCAGGAAAGATCTACACCGCTCACACCATCTGCATATGAATCTAAAACAATCCCTCAAAGCTTTCCTGACTTGGGGATTAATCAAGGAGCAAAAGGATGCACTGAGAAGCTAGAATCCCCACTCAGGGTTTTACATGCTTATATCAAAGGAAGCAAAGAGCAGTGGTTTGCCAACATTTTTGCTTTACACACCTCCTTCTTCATTTGTTTGTGGTGCTATAACAAAATAACTGAAACTGGGTCATTCATGAAGAACAGAAATTTAGATTTCACAGTTATGGGGGCTGGAATTCCAAGATGGAGGTGGCAGCAGATTTGGTGTCTGGTGAGGGCTGTTCTCTGCTCCCAGATCGTGCCTTGTGCTGCCTCCTCAGGAGTGGGGAGAATGCTGAGTCCTCACATGGTGGAAGGCAGGGGGTGAAAGGGAGAAATTCCCCCTCCAAACCCCTATGAAAGGTTAATCCCATTCACAAGAGAGGAGCCCCCATGGCTTAATCACCTCATAAAGGCCCCAACTCTTAATTAACGGTAATGAGTTTTCTGAAGTTCAAGCCTAGTTCATTATATCCCAGACTGAGTATGGGAGATGTTTTGCCTCTAACTACATAAGGAGGTCTGCTCTTTTTTTTTTTTTTTTTTTTTTGAGACGGAGTCTTGCTCTGTCGCCCGGGCTAGAGTGCAGTGGCTGGATCTCTGCTCACTGCAAACTCCGCCTCCCAGGTTCATGCCATTTTCCTGCCTCAGCCTCCGGAGTAGCTGGGACTACAGACGCCCGCCACCTCACCCGGCTAGTTTTTTGCATTTTTAGTAGAGATGGGGTTTCACCGTGTTAGCCAGGATGGTCTCGATCTCCTGACCTCGTGATCCGCCCATCTCGGCCTCCCAAAGTGCTGGGATTACAGGCTTGAGCCACCGTGCCCAGCCGAGGTCTGCTCTTAAGAGTATAATTTAGGCGGGGTGTGGTGGCTTATGCCTGTAATCCCAGCACTTTGGGAGGCCAAGGCTGGTGGATCACTAGAGGTCAGGAGTTCAAGACCAGCCTGGCCAAGATGGTGAAACCCTCATCTCTACTAAAAATGCAAAAATTAGCTGGGCGTGGTAGTGGGCGCCTATAATCCCAGCTACTCAGGAGGCTGAGGCAGGAGAATCGCTTGAACCCGGGAGGCAGATGTTGCAGAGAGCCCAGATCGTACCACTGCACTCCAGCCTGGGCAATGGAGCAAGACTCTGTCTCAAAAAAAAAAAAAAAGGAGAGAGAGAGTATAATTTAATCTTCTCTGTGGAAATAAACAGCAAAAAGAAGAGGTACTACTGTGTTACAAGTAGCTATGGAACTTATAAAATATGTATTAGTAATTCTTATTAAGTGCAGTATACTCACAGTCTCCAATAACCTGGCAAACATGAATGTAAATATTTTTCCCTTGGGTCTGAATAAAGGTTTGTGAAAATATAAAATAATTATGTATATGTGCTCTACGTGGCTTTTCTTTTTTTGCAAATTTATAACACCAGAAGAAAACATGAATCTTTTCACATTCTCCTCTTTGAAACCATGCAAAATTGGAACTGAGTCACAGTCCAAGAAATAAGCCCGTGAGAGGGGTCTGTCTCATGTCTGAGGGGAGGAATTACTGAGGGCTCCTTTGGAGGCAGAGAGA
Organism: Rhinopithecus roxellana; assembly: GCF_007565055.1. Classification (NCBI taxonomy): domain Eukaryota; kingdom Metazoa; phylum Chordata; class Mammalia; order Primates; family Cercopithecidae; genus Rhinopithecus; species Rhinopithecus roxellana. The sequence goes on along the minus strand of NC_044557.1, from coordinate 9,934,315 downwards.
TGCTTCCTTGTGTGCTTTTTATAAATCTTTAGTATTTGATTCCACGGATACTTCAAAAAAAAGCCTGGAGCTTTGCTGTGAGCCTGTATTCGGATGGATAAGTGCCTTGCCCTCATGGCCTTCATGCTTTTACTGATACTTGCCAAGATTTGCTGTCAGGAAACTGTCCTGAAAGATGGATGCACTGCTCAGCAACAGTCAGGACAGGAAAGGTGAGATCACAGAATCAAAAGTGGCTTTCTGCACTGCCCCACTGGGCAATATTTCAGAACTCAGAACCTCCCAATAGTGACCAAATGCTGTTTCTAATGTCTTCTTTACTCTGAACAGAAACATGTTTAAGACAGCAATGCAGATGACAATATCTCAGATTGTTCCTTTGTTTTGTGAAGTGGAAGAAAGGCTGTCCTTACAGGGGCAGGGAGAACGAAGAACAGCTGTGACTGTCAACGCAGGACCCGTGTGAAGGCTGCTGTCCTGAAGGATTCAGGTAGATGCCAAGACACCTGCTGGTTCCTCCTCCCTAGGGAACTATTTGCTCTTTCACTTGTTGCTCTGCCGGCTCAGTCTGAACCCCCTTCTGTGCGTTCCACGGTGGCCCCGTCCCAGATGATCTGGTCTGATCTCCAGAATGCCCATTTCTAGTTGATGCATTTTTTCTAGGTGCCATTTTTCACAGCTGCAGCTTTGCTAAGTGATCTCACGAGTGGCTCTGCGAGGCTCCAACAGTACGTCTTTCTCTCCTGAGTGGGTGGGAAAGTCTCATCCTGGTGGTACCAGAGATAAAACTGAAAATGGAGCATCCTTCAAAGAAAGCAGGGATAATGAAGTCTGGTGGATAAGGACCAACGAGTACCTGTTGAATTTAGCAGCAAGGTAAAGTATTTGAGAGCAGTTACATCCCAGGAGTGCCACAGGAGGCAGCTGGCAGTGAGCTGAGCACGTGCTAAAAGATCCCTGGAAAGGCTGCGTGGATCTCCAATCTCATCCTTTCCTCTGTGAAACTTTCCCCAGTTTCTCCAAACCACAGCAATGCATCAGTCCTGGAAGCCACATGAAACATTTTTAATTTTTCTTAAAATATTCATCACATTTTGCCTTATGTTGAAGCCATGATTTCTCTCTCTTCCTATATCATGAACTCTCCGAAGACAAAAAGTAGCATCAATCACAGATTCTCTTATTCACCCATGACACACACACACCATACACCACACACACATATATATACACACCACACACCACAAACACACACCACACACTCTACACATACACACATTACACATATACACAACACACACATACACACTACACGCACTCTGCATATACACAACACACACATACACACTACACGCACTCTGCATATACACAACACACACTACAACACATCACACACACTCTACACATACACATACATCACACAATATATACACACCACACACCACAAACACACACACACTCTACATTTATATGCATACACACCACACACATCACACCACACACATATACACACTACACACACTCTACACCTACACACCACACACATCACACACACTACACACACATACACATCACACACACTCTGCATACAAACACACACTCTACACATACACACCACACACGTTATACACACTACACATCTCACACATACACATTGCACACACCACATAGCTCACACACACTGCTTACACTATACACACACACTACACTCATACATACACAGCACACACACACCACAAACATCACAAATACTGCACATATAGACATACACACCTCACACATACAAACCAGACACACACACACACACAACAAACTTACACAGGCATATGTGCTTGGATTCATTCCAACACACAGTAGTTGGTTTAAAATGTTAATTTAAATTGAGTTAAAGTACTCTACCGTTTTTTAAAACACTCTATTCCACTGGTTTATTGTTGAATTATATACAGCGGTGATACAGAAACTCCTTTCTGATCATTTGATTTCTTTCCATCTCAGTGTCATGTTTTCACCTCCAAATAAAACTCGATTTGAATAAATCGACACCCAGCATTAATCGTGTGCTTACTAAATATTCTTCGGAAGCATGGATATACACAGCATGCCTTTTAGAGCTCAATGCTTGAGTTAGTTTTCACTTGGGATGTCAAGTGAATTTTAACATCCTTGGCAAACAGTGACTCCGTGTGTAATGTGAAGATTCATCATACACGTCTCAGCTTGTAGCAGAGCTTTGTCAAGGCAGACAGGCCTCTTCTAGACTGCACCTCTCTTGGGTACCCATCTGCTCCTCAATTTTCAAGTCCCAGAGCCATGATATTACCAAAAACACTGAAAGCTGATCAGCTTTTCAGATGCTCTGCTGAACAGAGTGTCATGTAAGCAAAACACTAATTCACCCATTTAGGAAGTGAGTGTGGCTGCCAAAACACCAGGAAGTGGGGTGTGCCTCAACTGCATCTTCCAGATCTCATCTAACAGGAAATCCTCATTCTCATCCAAAGCACTGGCAGCAGGTGTTTTAAATATAGTCTATTAATAGAAAATTTGAGGTATAGTAAGGCCAACAGATCAGGAAATGATTGCAATTTGGAAGATTGTTTTTCACTCACAACTCCCAAGAGGATGAAGCATGCCATGCCATGCAGGACCAAGGAGAATAACACTGAGGGTGGTCAAGGGTTGGGGAGCGGGAACTGTGGGCAAGAGCCTTTATGGTGGTTTCCACAGGAAAGAATGTGTGAGGCAGGGTGAGCAGGCTTAGGGCTGAATAGGTTGAATAGTTTCAGTAGGTTCTGGGGAGATAGGTACTTTCCCTAGCTGTCTGAGGTCATTAGGGTAGGTAGATAGTGGCCCAGATGTGAGATCCCAATAAAGCAGGCCTTTGAGGTGTGAACTTTAGATTGGTTGGCTTGTATTTGAAAAGCATTCTCATGGCAAGTGGTTTGCTATCTCTAGGAACTGGCAAGCCTGGGAGGGGCAGTCTTTCCAGGTTCAGCAAGGTTCCAAATGCCAAAGCATCAGAACACACACACACAAAAAAAATATGCTGAATATAGCAGGGAGTCTGGAGAGGGTAGCTTGGGCTTTCCAACCTCTGACATGAGGACACAGTCAGCAGTCTCAGTGGATGCTGAAGGCCAGGGGACCTGCTCGATGCAAGATCCTTTGCAAGGCTCAAGGTAAACATGACTCTCGTGCTCAGATACAGGCAAGAAAGAGACAAGAGAGAAAACAGCACACAACACTAATACAAGGCAAAGTGAGACAAGGGTCACTGAAGTGACAGAGTTTCCTACATGAATTACTGAAAGGAGTGAGCACACTCCACTGGGGGGACCAGGAAGGCCATGGCAATCGCATTGAGCTAGACTTTGACAGATTGGTAAGATTTGAAAGAATGAGGACAGCAGGAATTTCAGATGAAAAGAAGAGGCAGTGAGGGCTTAAAATAGAGTGTCCTTTGACTCATAAGTTGGTATGAAAGAAGAGCATGGACTCTAGGCCGGATCTAGAGTTCGAAAAAATCTTCTAACAACAGCATCCGGAATTGACTGGAGTAGTCAATTCAGACACTTCTGCAATTAACCAACTGACAGGTCATGAGACCCAAACTATAAGAGTGGCAAGTGAAATGGCATTTATAAAGACAGGCTGTTTTTTAAGTTGAAATGACAGATCTTGATGGCCAGACTAGGAATTCTTCATAGACATGATTAAGTCCTGTGTATCTTATTAATGTCCCTGCTTTGCACAGTGCCTGGGGAAGACGGGCAAGATTGTAAAACAGGATCTACATGACTTGGTAAGTTGAAGACATGTTGACAGTGAGTCACAAGGTTGTGAACCTTAATGGCAGAATGCTGTACTCCCGACTGTGGTCGCAGGGAAGCCACAGGGATGTCTGAATGAGAAGTGAGCCTGACTTGCTGAGATCAGGGGAGTAGCAACACTCATACTAAACCTAAGAAAGATCACAGTCAACAGTTTGGCGGCCAAATATGAAGCAAGAAACAGAGAGCAGAGGGAAGCTTTAGAGTACAGCCTTGAGGTGAAGAAAGAGGAAGAATCAGGAGCAGACAGAGCCAGAAGAAGGCCTGGATCAAGCAGCATCCTGGAAACCAGAATCTGAAGGCCAAGAAAGACGTCCTGTACCATGTCACAAAAGGCTTAAGGGACAGTGGGGAAAAGCAATTGATTCTGTGCCTGGGAGGTGATTGGTGATGTCTGAGGGAGCACTTGCAATAAAGCAGTAATCCCCAACCTTACGTTGTTCACTGTACTCTCTTGGAAATTTAAGAAGTTTCTTGCCTCAAGTCCATCCCTAGAGATCCTTGTCTAAAAAGCCTGGGTTAAGATCTGGACATCAGGATTTTTAAAGCTTCTCAGGAAATTCTAATGAGCTGCCTGGCTAAGGTTGAGAATCATAGCAGTAGAATATTGACAGAAGAAGCCACATTACCCGAATTAAGAAGAATATATCGGGAAGGTGCCGGCCTTGTGCAAAGCACTGCTCCTCAGATGCAAGGGTGCATCAGAATTACCCGCAGAGCTTGTCCACCACAAAGCGCTCGGCTTCAGCCTCACTCACCCAGAACTTCTGATTGAGTAGGTCTGAGTGGGGACCAGGAATTTGCATCTCTAACAAATTCCTAAGTGATGCTGATGCTTCTGGTCTGGAAATCACACCATGAGACTCACTGGTATAGAGATTATGCTTCAAAAACTTTAGTAGTGAGAAAATAAGAAAAACATTGTAGTCAGTGGATGGGAAGATTGACTCAAAAAATTTACCTCTGTAAAACAGCCTAAAATCTGTTACTCACTAATTCAGCAGGCTGAGGGAAATCATTTCACCCAGTCCCGTTCGATGCTGCCTTACCTCACTATCACCTGGGAAACCTCAAAGACATGCCCATGTTCAGGCTTCACTCACAGAGATTCTGGTTTTCTGACCTGATTTGGGATCCAGGGTTTTATTTATTTTTTATTTTTTATTTTTAGAGACATAGTCTTCCTATGTTGCCTGGACTGGAGTGCCGTGGCTATTCACAGGTGCTATCATTGTGCACTGCAGCCTCACATTCTTGGGCTCAAGTGATCCTCCTGCCTCAGCCTTCCCAGTAGGTAGGACTTAGAGGCACATGTCACTGTGCTTGGTAGTGTTGGATATTTTTTAAAGCTCATTAATTCAACTTACCAGTCTCACTTTTCTTGATGAATAATAAGAATCATATCACTGTGTGGTCAATTTTCTCATTTAAAAACTAAAGGTAAATTATACTTAATGGTGAAAGATTCCCAAGAGTGGGAACAAGACAAGGACGTGTGCTGTCCCCACTCTTGTAAACAGAATGCTTGACATTCTGGTCAGTGAGTAAGGCAAGAAAAGAAACTAAATAGCACATATATCAGAAAGGGAGAAATAAAATAGTTTCTATGTGCAGATGACATGACTGTCTCTATAGAAAATCCCAAGAATTCTTTTTAAAACTATTAAAACTAATAAGTGAGTTCAGCAGGATTGTAGGATACAAAATCAACATTAAACATTAATTATATTTCTTCATACTAGCAATGAACATATGGAAACCAAAAATTAAAAACACAGTACCATCTATATTCACCCAAAGAAAGTGAAATACACAGGTAGTATAAATCTAACAAAATATATATAGATTCTTATGCTAAAACTTACAAACTGCTAATAAAAAACAAATAAGACTTGAATAAATGAAAATACAAATTACGTTTACAAATTAGAATACTCAACATCATAAAGATGTCCATTTTCCCCAAATTGATACACGGGTCTAAAGCATTTTCTATCAAAATCTAAGCAAACTTTTGTAGATATTGACAAGATTATCCCATAATTTATATAGAAAAGCAAAAAACAAAAAACCTAGAATCTCTACAATTTTGAAAACAAAGAATAAAGTAGGGAAAATGAGTTTACCCAATTTCAAGAATTACTGTATAGTACTGATAATCAAGATTGTATAGTATTTGTGAAAAGATAGACAAAGATCAATGAAACATAATAAAAAAAAAATGTAGGCCTAAACAAATGTGCCAATTTATTTTTGGAAACGGTGCAAAAGTAAATCAGTGGGAGAAAGATAGTCTTTTTAACACATTGTCCTGGAGGAGTTGGACATTCATAGACAAAAAGAAATCAATAACCTCAATATAAATCTCACACATTATACAGAACTTAACTCAAATTGGATCATGGACTGAAGTGTAAAATGTAAGAAAAAAAATAGAAGAGACATCATAGAAAATGGTGCAGTAGAGAGGACCAAGGTTTAGTTTCCTCATTGAAGCAACCATTAAGTTGGCAAAAAGAAAAAAAGAGAGAGAGAAAGAGAGAAACAAGAGAAACAACTTTTTCAGGACTTGGTAAATCTAATTTTAAAGAGTCAGGTGGGGCATGGTGGCTCACGCCTCCCTTTGGGAGGCTAAGGCGGGTGGAACACCTGACGTCAGGAGTTCAAGACCATCCTGGCCAACATGGTGAAACCCCATCTCTACTAAAAATACAAAACTTAGCCAGGCATGGTGGGTCGCACCTGTAATCCCAACTTGGGAGGCTGAGGCAGGAGAATCTCTCGAACCCAGCAGGCAGAGGGTGCAGTGAGCCAAGATTGCTCCATTGCACTCCAGCCTGGGCAACAGGGCAAGACTCCATAAAAAGAAAAGAAAAAAAAATACAGAGAAGTCCGAAATAAATAGAAAATGGTTACTACATTTTGGCATTTGGGGAAAACTCTGTTGGGTCACAAACTTACTGCTAAAATAACCGAAAAGAGATCAGTGACTACAGATGACAAGGAATGCAATCTTTGCCAAAATAGTTTAGAAAGGTCATTAAACAAATGGACTATTGCAGCCCTCAACAAGAACCAACAGCAAATGATGGGGAGCGCAAAAATTTGATTTCCACACTTACCACATGATAGCATTCAAAATGTCCAGTTTTCAGCAATTACAAGGCATAAAAAGAAACAGAAAAGTATGACTCGTATGCAGGAAAAAGGTCAAAAAGAAATGGACAGAAACCACTCCTGAAGAAGCCCAGACATTAGACTTCTTAGACAAAGACTTTAAATCAACTGTCTTAAACATGCTCAAAGAACTAAAGAGAACTAAAGGCAAATAACCAAAGGAAACAAAGAGAATAATGTGTGAACAAATAGATAATATTAATAAAGGGAACCAAATAAAAAATGTTGTGCTAAAAAGCACAATAACTGAAATAAAAAAAAATCTGTAGAGAGGTTTAACAGCAGATTTGAGCAGATAGAAAATTCAGTAAACTTAAAGATACAACAATTAAAAGTATCCAGTCTGAGGAGCAGAAAGAAAAAAGAGTGAAGAAAAGTGAACAGAGCCTGAAGTATCTGTGGGAAACCATCAAGTACACCAACATGCACATAATAAGAGTCCAAGTAGAGAAGAGAGAGAAAAACAGACAAAATGAATGTTTGAGGAAATAGTGGCCCAAACCTTCCCAAATTTGATGAAAGATGTGAATCTATACAACCAAGGAGCTCAACAAGTTTCAAGTAAGATAAAGTCAAAAAGAAGCACACTGATACAAGTGATAACTAAACTGCCTAGAGACAAAGTCAAAGAATCTTGAAAGCAGCAAGAGAGGAGTGATACAAGGGATGCTCAATAAGATTAACAGCCAATTAATCTTATTTAATTAAGATTAAATAAGAAACAAAGGAAAAACAAACCTGTCAACCAGGAATTCTACCTCAGACAAAACTATTCTTCAAAAATGAAAGACAAATTAAGATTTCCAGATATAACCTCAGGAGGTTTATTACTAGGAGATTTGTCTTACAAATAATACTTAAGAGACTCAGGAAGAAATGAAATGACACTAGACAGTTACTTGAATCCATATTAAAAAAAAAAAAAAAAACACCAGTAAAAGTAACTATGTAGGTAAATATATGGCCAGTATTATTGAATTCTTTGTCTTTAACTTCTTTTTTAGTTTTCTATATGATTTAAAGAACAAATGCATAAACAGTAATTATAAATATGTCAGCTGACAAAATGTATAAAGATATAATGTTTGACAACAAAAATATAAAGAGTGAGTGTATGGAGTTGTATAGAAGCAAAGTGTTTACTGCTACTGAAAATAAATTAGTACTGATGCAAAGTAGATTGCTATAAATTTAGAATACTAACTGCAATTCCGAGAGTAACCTCTAAAAAAAAAACACTTAAAATATACAGAACGAGGAATGAGGAGAGAATCAAAATGGTATACTACCAAAAGAATCAATCAAACACTAAATAAGGCCATAATTGAGCAATTGAGGAACATAAAAGATAAGACACACAGAAAACAAATAGCGAAATGGCAGAATTAAGTGATTTCTTTTCTATAATCATTTTAAATATAAATAGTTTAGACTCTGCAATTTAAAGAAAGACATTAATGGAATGGACAATAAATATGATCCACCTCTAAGCTGTCACTGTAGATCCAAAGACATAAAGAAGTTGAAAGTAAAAGGATGAGAAAAGTCTTTTTCCACGCAAATAGTACTATTTTTTTAATATGAAAATTGTAACCGAAATGAAGTTTGAATGGCTATGATAATATCAGACAAAGTAGACTTTTAGTTAAATATTGTTACAAAGGTAAAGAAGAACATTATATATGGATAATTATAAAGTTACATACATCAAACAGCAGAGCCCGAAAATATATGAAGCAAACATTAGCAGAATTGCTGAGAGAAGCAAACAGTTTTAAAGAAATAGTTGGAGACTTCAATACCTCACTTTCAACAAATGGATAAAACATTGAACCAGAAGGTCAATAAGGAAAATAGAAAACGTGAACAATATTATAAAACAACTAGACCTAACAGACTGCTATAGAGCACCACACACCAAGAGCAAAATAAACATTCTTTTCAAATGCCCATGAAGCATTCTGCTGAACAGCCCATATGTTAGGCCACAGAACAAGTCTCAATAAGTTTTAAAGACTGAAATCATACAAAGCATGTTCTCCAGCCACAATGGAATACTAAAAGAAGGAAAACTGGAAAATTCAAAAATGTGTAGAAATTAAACAACACACTCCTAATCAACAAGTCAAAGAAGAATTCACAGGGAAATTAAGAATATACTTAGAGATGAATGAAAATAAAACACAAAATCCTGAACTTATGGGATGCCACAAAAGCAGTGCTCAAAGGGAAGTTCATTGCTATAAATACCTACATTAAAAAGAAGAGAGATATTGGATCAACAACCTAACTTTATTCTGTAAAAGGAGAATAAATCTTGGGGCCCTCAAATCACTAAGCTAAAGGGAAAAGTCAAGCTAGGAACAACTAGGGCAAACCTGCCTCCCATTCTATTCAAAGTCATGCCTGTACTCACCAAGATAAATGCATATCTGACTGCCTCCCTTAAAAAGGCTAATCAGAAACTGAAAAAAAATACAATTTGTCACTTATCTACCTATGACCTAGAAGCTCCCTCCCCACTTTGAGTTGTCCCGCCTTTGCTTCAAGTTGTCGCACCTTTCCAGACCAAACCAATGTTCAACTTACACATATTGATAGATGTCTCATATCTCCCTAAAATGTATAAAACCAAGCTGTGCTTGGACCACCTAGGGCACATGCTATCAAGACCTTTTGAGGCTGTGTCACGGGCACACATCCTTAACTTTGGCAAAATAAGCTTCCTAAATTGACTGAGACCTATCTCAGATATTTGGGGGTCACAATATCTTAAGAAACTAGAGGGAAGAGAGTAAATTAAATGTGGAGCCAACAAAAAGAAGGAAATGACAAAGATTAGAGAAGCAATAAATGGAATAAAGTATAGAAAAACAACACAGAGGATCAATGAAACCAAAAGTTGGTTCCTAAAGAAGATCAACAAAATTGACAAATTTTAATGAGACTAATTTAAAAAAATAAGGAAGAAGACACAGATAATTAAAATCAGAAATGAAAATGGGAACATTACTATAAATATTACAGAAATAAAAAGAATTATAATAGAATACTGTGAGCAATGCTACACCAACAAATTGGATAACTTTGATAAAAGAGCCATATTCCTAGAAATACACAAATTGCCAAAAGTGACTCAAGAAGAAATAGAAGATCTCAACGAACTTATAACAAGTAAAGATATTGAGCCAGTCAAAAACTCTTCTGACAACGAAAAGTGCAGGATCAGATGGCTTCTTGTGAATTCTACCAAATCTTTAAAGAATTGACATTGATTCATCTCAAACTCTTCCAAAAAATAGAAGGGAGAACACTTCCTAGCTGACTCTATGGTACCAGTATTACCCTTATATCAAAGGCAGACAAACAGACCACATGAAAATAAAACTGAGACCAATATCCCTTACGAATAAAGATGCAACAATCCACAACAAAATAAGAGCAAACTAAATCCAGCAGCATATTAAAAGGATTATAAAATATGACTAAGTGAGATGTATCCCCAGAAAGCAAACATGGTTCAGCATTCTAAAATCAATCAATGTAATACCACCACATTAATAGAATGAAGGGGTTAAAAAAAAATGACCATCTCAAATGACACAGAAAAGGCATTTGACAAATTCAACAGCCTTTCATAGGAAAAGCACTCAGGAAACTGGAAATATAGAAGATCTTTCTCACCATGATAAAGGGAATTTATGAAAACTAACAGTTAACATTGTACTCCACAAAGAAAATTAATTCCATTTACCTTACTTATACAGTATCAAAAATAAAATAAAATAAAATAAAATACCTAGGAATGAATTTAACCAAGGAGATGCAAGGCTCATACACTGAAAACTGTGAAACACTGGTACAAGAAATTTTAAAAGACCTAAGTAAATGGAAAGACATTTTGTGTTTATGAATTGAAATAATAAATATTATTAAATTGACAATACTCTTCCAGAAAACAATCCCCTACAGAGTTAAGGCAATCCTTACCAAAATCCAACTGTTCATTTTGCAGAAATAGAAAAGCTGATCTTTAAATTTAAGCATGTAAGAAACCCTAAGTAGCCAAAATAACAAAGTTGAAGTTTTCACACTTCTCATTTTCAAAACTTACTATAAATCTACAGTAATGTAGATTTATAAAGACAATGTGGTACTAGTATAGACATAGATATATAGAGCAATGGAGTAGAATTGAGAGCCCAGAAACCATACTCCTTGGTCAGTTGATTTTCAATAAATGTGCCAACACCATTCAATGGAGAAAGAATAGACATTTCCAACAAATGGTACTAAGACAACTGGATATATCCACATGCAAAAGAATGAAGTTGGACCTTTATGTCACATGATACATACAAAATAACTCAAAAAGTACCAAAGATCTAAATATAAACTAAAACCATAAAACTCTTAGAAGAAAGCATTAGGCAAATCTTCATGACCTTGAATTTGTCAATGGTTTTTTTAGACGTGACATCAAAAGCACAATAAACAAAAGTAAAAACAGATAAATTGGACTTCACTAAAATTAAATTTAAATTGGACTTCACTAAAATTTGCCCCAAAGGACACTTTCAAGAAAGTGAAGGCCGGGCGCGGTGGCTCAAGCCTGTAATCCCAGCACTTTGGGAGGCCGAGACGGGCGGATCACGAGGTCAGGAGATCGAGACCATCCTGGCTAACATGGTGAAACCCCGTCTCTACTAAAAATACAAAAAACTAGCCGGGCGACCTGGCGGGCGCCTGTAGTCCCAGCTACTCGGGAGGCTGAGGCAGGAGAATGGCGTGAACCCGGGAGGCGGAGCTTGCAGTGAGCTGAGATCCGGCCACTGCACTCCAGCCTGGGCGACAGAGCGAGACTCCGTCTCAAAAAAAAAAAAAAAAAAAAGAAAGTGAAAAGACAACCCACAGAATGAAAGAAAATATTTGCAAATCACGTGTCTGATAAGGACCTAGTATAGAATATATAAAGAATTCTCACAGTTCAACAACAAAATAACAAACAACCCAGTTTAAAAATGGCAAAGACTTGAATAGTCATTTCTCTGGAAAAGCTATAAAAATGGCCAATAAGTACATGAATTGAAAGCAAGTATTCAAACAAATACTTATACACAAATGTTCATAGCAGCACTACTCATAATAGCCAAATGCGGAAACAACCCAAATGTCCATCAATTGATAAATGGATAAAGAAAATGTGGCACACCAACATGGCACATGTATACATATGTAACAAACATGCACATTGTGCACATGTACCCTAGAACTTAAAGTATAAAAAAAAAAAAGGCCGGGCGCGGTGGCTCAAGCCTGTAATCCCAGCACTTTGGGAGTCCGAGACGGGCGGATCACGAGGTCAGCAGATCGAGACCATCCTGGCTAACACTGTGAAACCCCGTCTCTACTAAAAAAAAATACAAAAAATTAGCCGGGCGAGGTGGCGGGCGCCTGTAGTCCCAGCCCCTTGGGAGGCTGAGGCAGGAGAATGGCGTAAACCCGGGAGGAGGAGCTTACAGTGAGCTGAGAACCGGCCACTACACTCCAGCCCGGGTGACAGAGTGAGACTCCGTCTCAAAAAAATAAATAAATAAAAAATTAAAAAATGTGGTACACCCATACAGTAAAATGGTGGTCATAAAAAGGAATTAAGTATGATACATACGTCAATATGGATAAACCTTGAAAACACTATGCTAGGTGAAATAAACCAGACACAAAGGCCACCTATGATATTATTCCAATTATCTGAAGTATCCAGAGTTGGCAAATCCATAGGGATAGAAAAAAGATTAGTGGTTGCCAGAGGCTGGGGGAAATGGCAGTGGAGAGTGACTGCTTAATGGGCATTGGGTTTCCTTTTGGGGAAATGAAAATGTTTTGGAACTAGATAATGGTGACAGTTGCAAAACATTATGAAGGTACTAAATGTCACTGATAGTAAATTTTATATTATATGTATTTTAATTGCACTCTAACCGCCCCCAATAAAATAAGAGACAGCTTCAGGATCTAGGCCTAGGCAAAGAGTTCTTAGACGTGACACCAATAGCTTAATTTATAAAGGGAAAAAGTAATAAATTGGACTTCATCCCAATGTGAAACACTTACCCTGTGAAAGACCCTTTTAAGAGGTGAAAAGACATGCAAACCATATACCTGTCAAAGGACTAGTATCTAGAATATATAAGGAACTCTTAAAACTCAAATTGTTTTTAAAAATCCAATTAGAAAATCAGTAAAAGACATGAAGACATCTCCTAGAGAGACTGTACAGATGGCAAATCAGCACATGAAAAATGTTCACCACCACTAGCCATTAAGGAAATGTGAATTAAAACCATGATGAGATAACACTTACCCACCTATTATTAAAGTGTCTAAATTCAAAAACAGTGACAATACCAAAAGCTGATGAGGATGTGGAGAAACTGGATCACTCACACATTGCTGATGGGAATGTAAAATGGTGCAGCTATTCTGGGAGCCCGTTTGGCAGTTTCTTAAAAAAACTAAACAGGCAACAACCATTTGATCCAGCTATCAATTGCACTCTCCTAGACAATTATCCCAGAGAAATGAAAACTTATGTTCATACAAAAATGTTTGCACGAATGTTTAGAGCAGTGTTATTCAAAATAGCCCCAAACTGGAAACATTCCAGATATCTTTCAATGGGTAAACAGTTAAAGAAACAAAACTATTGATAACATGCAACAACCTTTATGAATCTACAGAGGATGACACTGAGTTAAAAAAAAAAAAAAAAAAAAAAAAAAAAGCCAATCCTGAAAGGTGACTTACTATATGACTCCATGAAATGCAAAATAAAAGAAATAGAGAACAGATTAGAGATTACCACAGGTTAAGGAAGGAGAATGGAAGAAGGTGGGTGTGGCTACCTAAGGAGGGATCCTTCAATGGTGGAAATGTTCTTGACTATATCAACGTCAATCTCCTGGTTTTAATATTGTACTAGAATTTTACAAGGTGTTATCCTTGGGGAAAACTGGGTAAATTGTACACAGAATCTCTCTGTATTCTTAAAATTGCATATGAATCCACAATTGCTTGGGAAAGAAGTTTAATTTAAAAAAAAAAATCCTTTAGTAGCCTGGGCCATTGAATTCTGATCTCCTCAGCTGCTTTCTAGCTTTCTCCACCTGATTCCTCTTGCACCACTTCTCACGCCCATGAAAACAACAAGATTATTAAAAGGCACCTAATTCAGAAGTTTTTCAAACTTTGCACAGGTAAGTCCTAAGGATTTTCAAAGATGCTCGAGGTTCAGGCAGCATAGGGGGCTGGGAGAGAAGGTGCAGTTATATCCTGTTAATACAGAGCAAGTCCACTATTGTCTGTGATAAATACTGGGATTCCACTCCCTTAAAGTCAGGCTTTACTGCACTATAACCTTTGAAAGTTGCTCATTCCATAACATTTGATATTTATTTTGACTTTAGAACATCTTTGACATGTTGTTATCCCTGATTTTCCTGACCCCAACCAAGTAATTGTGAAAGCTAAATTCAAATCCTGTTAGCTTGGGCAAGTCACATCAGCTTGCTAAGACCCATTTCCTAATGTCTAAAAAGAACATAAGAATCATCTGCTCACAATACAGCTGCTCTGAGCTTTAAATGAGATAAGGCATTTAAAGCATTTCACACAGTGCCTCCCACAAAGTAGGACTCATTGTGTACTAGCTAATTTCAGAAATACTACCTCTCAGCAACACTTTATCCTACACAACTCTAATAGAAATTTCTTTCTTTACATAGGGCCAAAAATCTATTACCTGACAATACTGAGGAGTCCAACCTTCCCTAATTTCTTTCTTCCCCTTTCGTATGACCCAGTTTTAAGTGCTGCTCTCGCATCACTCAGTGTTCTCTGGTTTCCAGGTTTCTCACAAATCACGATGCCCAAGCCTGAGCACAGTGCTCCCAATGTTACCATGCCCGTCTTTGGGACGCCAGTTCCCTCTCCTTCTGCATCCCGCATGCTCTACTGCACTCGTGCAACTCACATGGCCTGTCGATGACAGCCACGCGCCACTGCTGATCCATGGCAGGGACGCTCTTCTTGAAAGTCCCTGAGCCGGTTTCCCACATCTCACTGTCAAGACACATCAGCCCAGGCCAGGCGCGGTGGCCCACACCTGTAATCCCAGCACTTTGGGAGGCTGATGGAGGGCCGATCACCTGAGGTCAGGAGCTCAAGACTAGCCTGGCCCAGATGGTGAAACCCCATCTCTACTAAAAATACAAAAAAATTAGCCAGACGTGGTGGCAGGTACCTGTAATCTCAGCTACTCTGGAGGCTGAGGCAGGAGAATTGCTTGAACCCAGGAGGCGGAGATTGCAAGTGAGCCGAGATCCTCTAATTGCACTCCAGTCTGGGCAACAAGAGCGAAACTTTGTCTCAAAAAAAAAAAAAAAAAAGACATATCAGCCCAGTTACTTAAGTTGCTGGGAATTCTTGGACTATGAGTCTCAGGTGAGAGCCACAGTTGAAGGTAGAAAACAAAGCCCACTCCACACACTTAACCTCTCCAGCTTCATCTTACATGTCCCCCAGTCCACCTCACTTCTTAGGAAGCTTGCATTATTTGTTCCTCACACAAATAGGGCTGTTTCTTGACCCCAGGCCCTTACACCATAATGCTCTCTCAGGCAATAAGAGTCCTCACACCCTCTCTCCTCTCCTTTTGGCTGGTGAATCTCTGCTCATGCGTTAAGGTTCAGGTCTGGGATCATGCTTTAAAAAGCCTTCCCTGAGCCCCAGGCTAGGTTAGGGGTTCCATTTCTGTTCTCTCCTCATAGGTATTCTTACTGTAGGTATCTTTGAGGGCCCTGATAAATGACATTCATTTCCCTAACAGATACTGAACCCATTGAAAATAAGGCCAAAAATCATCTTTATTACTAACGTAGCTGTTGTTGGCTTTAAGCAAGAAGTTTCACAATTCCAAACTCCAGACCTTGGCGGGCTCATCCCCAGTCATGGCTGTGATAAACCAACTCCTCCCAACACGGTCAACTTCCCTACAAGCAGCTTCCTCCAGTGAACTGGAAAAGAAGAACCTGAGATCCACATGCCAAGTTTCTCCTCCCAAATTCACTGTTAGCTAAATCACTCCCTCTCTCCTGGGTGAGGTGAGTGAAGGGCTCAAGAGAGGCCAGGTGAGTTATCACTTGGAAAAAGTGCCTTGCTTGGTTTTCCTCTTAGCAAAACTAGTGTAAATTTTCATCTACAGCTGACTCTTCTCAATGGACTGTAAGCTACTGAAAGACAGAGTGCCCATTGTCTATGCAGGCCACATAGAGGGAAGTTGCCCAGTAAGGGTTTACTGAGCTAAACAGGGCTGGATTCCCTCCCATTGAGATTTGTCTCCATACCCTCTGCTCGCTGATACTGATCAGGGATCCTCCAGGTGAGCCTACCCCATCCTTAAGGAGAAAAGGCTTGCCACCTAGGAGATCTCTTAGAAGGACTTGTGTCCACTTTGAAAAGGGCAGCAAAGTCAATAGACATTTATATGTGATGGTAACAGTTAAATTATCTGGAGATAAATAACGTGAATCATCATTGCAGGGCAAGCAAATAACGTCGAGGTAAAATTCTACATGCATGACAGTTCCAATGGTCATTGAGATCCTACTTGCTTAATCCAGTTTGTCGAAAAATAAAGCCACACTGAAATGCAACCTCTGTGCATGTGATTATTGTGTTCCAGATCAATGGTAAAAATGAGATTGCCTTGGGCGGGCATGGTCACTTACGTCTGTAATCCCAGCACCTTCTAAGTCTCCAGCGAGAAAGTTAGGAGCTGCTGTGGTTTGAATATATGTGTTTCCTCCAAAATTTATGTGTTAGAATCTAAACTCTAATGTAATAGTATTAAGAGGTATTAGTATCAAGAGGTGGCGACTTTAGGAAGTGATTAAGTCATGAGGGTAGAACCCTCACAAATGAGATTGGCACCCTTATGAAAAGGCTGAACTAACGAGGCCCCTTTTGCCCTTCCATCTCTGCTGCTGTGCGAGGGCACAGCATTCCAGCAACAAGGCTCCATCCTGGAAGCGAGACCAAGCCCTCACCAGACTCCAATGCCGGTGCCCGATCTTGGACTTCAAGCCTCCGGAGCTGTGAGAAATCAATCTCTCTTCTCCACAAATGACTCCATCTCTGTTATTCTGTAATAGCAGCACTAATGGACTAAGACAGGAACCAGTGTAGGAACATAAGCTCTGGGCCCAGCCTTTGAGGTGCTAAGAGGGAGCAAGGCATGCAAAGGAGGGGTCGTGGTGCCTGTGGTCAGAGGAAAATAAGTAGACTTTAAATACTCAGAAATGTGATGGTTTCAGGTTTCACATTCAGGTCAATAATTTAGTTTGAGTTCACTTTTAAAAAGATGAATATCCAATTGCTCCAGGAATATTTGTTAAAAAGATTGTCATGTCTCCACTGAATTGCCTTTGCACTTTGACACATCAATTGCCATATCTGTGTGGGTCTGTTTCTGGACTCTTCCTAAGAATAGAGATTTTTAAATTGCGTTAATTTCTATACTTATTCTTATGCCAATACCACCCTGAGCAATTGCTGTATCTTTAAAATAAGTCCTTACGTCAGGCACTGTAAGTCTCCAACTTTGTTCTTCCTTCCCAAAATTGTTTTGACTGTTCTAGGTCCTTTGCATTTCCTTATAAATTTTAGCATCAGGTAGTCATGAGTTCACTCTAACTTTTTCCTAACTTAATATATTTTGTTTCCCAAACCCTGCCTTTTCATATAGTATGTGTGTCATTGATTGCAAAGACTTTAATATGAGTTTCACTGATAGCTAAGACTTTGACATAAGTAATATCAAGGAACTTTTGAGTCCATGGTACTATGCAAAAGGCTGTGTAAGTACCATATTAATCTTTTTGATAATGTGTATTCAAAATCCAACTCACCTAGCATTTATTATCTCTTCCATGCCAGATATTTTGCATGTATGATCTCCTTCAACCCTCAGAACAGTCATAAGCGGCTATCATGGTGGCACTGCTTATCAAAGGTAATGCCACAAACCCAGCAACAGTAAGTCTGTGTCTTGCAAAGCTGGCCCGAACAACTCAGGCTAGGGGATTCCCAAGGAGGAAATGAACCTTTACAGAGCCAGTAGATGGCTTTCAACCATCCTCCCCCTGCTCTTCTGCCTGTCCTCTGGCTGTTGCAGATGGGTTGGCCTTTGTCAGGATGGTGCCCATGACCCTGGCCACACAGGCAGCATATCTCACCTGTGTCCCCAAACCTCTCATAATCATAATCATCTAGGAAGCTTCTGGCAAAATAAAATGTAAAAAGAAACGGATTCCTGGGCCTCAGACCAAATCTATTAAGTGTGAATTTCTAAGGATGGAATACCCAATCCTAACCTAACTCCGGTACTGAAGGGGAAATATTGCTATAAGGGATATTAAGTCAAACTAAAAAACTTAAGATAGGGACAGTAAATCAGATAAAAGTAAATACACACTTATTTAGTTGGTCATTGTACTGTGGTTATATAAGAGGATAGTCCTATTCTTAGGAAATACACATTGTAATATTAAGGTCACCATTAAATGGTTTAGGAAAAGAAGGTATTTGTGTGGAGGGAAGGAAAGAGAGAAGAGAGAGGATGTGCAAGTAATAATTTAGCAAATGGAGTAAAATATTTTTAAAAGATGAACCTATGTATAAAGGTTCTTTGTACTATTTTTGTTTTAGCAAACTTGAAATTATTTCCAAACAATTTTAAAAATTAATTTCATGTTAATTTTTAACACCCCTTTGCATCAGTCAAGCTCTTCACTCTGAATAAACTCAGAATCCCTGGGAAATATTCTCCATCCTAAAGGAATTAAACGGAACCACAAGTTCCTGTGCAATACACTTGTATAAATAGAACAGTGTGAGGTTACTAAGCAACTCAAGGCACCTTGCACTCTATTTAAAGGCTAAGTCAGGTTTTCCTTTTTAAAACCTATTTAAATAGAAACCCAACTGTTTTATGCGCTTTGATTCTTTTTTCTTATTTTCAAATCCTCCAGAATTCTTCCCGAGGGCTGATTTGCAGATGCACATCTCATAAAAACCACCAATATTTACTAAGCGACTACTCTGTGTAGGAGATCGTGCAAGGCGCTGGGAATACAAGGCCTCTTAACAGTCCGGCGTGCACACTCTGTGAGGAGACCTGCTCATAGGGCCTGCTCGCCCGCCTGGACAGTCAGGCCTGGAGGACAGGGACAGGAGTGCAGACACACTCACACACACACACACACACACACACCCCATCGGAGAGTAAACTTGTGCAGGGCTCGGAGGACCAGCACGCTCCTTCATTTACTAGAAAATCCTGGAACGGCCTTGGCAGCTCAGGAAGGAGCCCGGCCTAGAGTACCGCAGGTGGGACCCGGGAGCAGACAAAGACCAGCGCTCCCTGCGCATGCGCCAGGCTCTGAGCTAATTCCTCCCGCCTGATGGTCACCAGCCCTGTCTCATTGGAACACGTTTTGGGGACCAGGTCTCAAAGCTGATGGGTGGGTGGGGGAGCTGGAATTTCAGCTTCTCTCTATCTGACCTCGACAGTCATGGCTTGGTTTTCTCTTATTTTTATTTTAAGAATTATCCTAAATATGCCACCATGAATATTTAACATAAAACTTAAAAGTTAAGCAGCATCAATTTCCTCCTTCCAAACAAAGCGAGGACCTTAGAACACAAAGTCAGAACACAAATCTCGAAAATCGGTCTATTGTTGTCTGATTTTTTATTTTTTATTTTTTTATTTTTTGACAGAACCTCGCTTCCTTGCCAAAACTGGAGCGCAGTCTCGGCTCACTGCAACCTCTGCCTCCCAGGTTCAAGAGACTTTCATGTCTCATCCTCCCGAGTAGCTGGGATTGCAGATGCGCACCACCATGCCCAGCTAATCTTTGTATTTTCAGTAGAAATGGGGTTTCACCATGTTAGCCAGGCTGGTCTCAAACTCCTGGCCTCAAGTGATCCTCCTGCCTTGGCCTCACAAAGTGCTGGGGTTACAGGTGTGAGCCACCACACCTGGCCTCCATGTAAATTTTAAAATCAGCTTGTCAGTTTCAAACAAAAAAAAACTGAATGCATTTCTATTGAGATTGTATTGAATCTATGGATCAAGTGGGGAGAATCGACATCTTAAACGTACTGCATCTTCCAATTCATGATCATGATATAATATCTCTCTTCATTTATTTCATCTTAATTTGTCTCAGCAATGTTTTATGGTTTTCAATGTAAAGGTTTTGCATCTATTTTGTTGAATTTTGTTGAGCATTTCATATTTTTACACTCTTACATTTCAATTTCTAATTCGCGAAAATAAGTGCATTTGATTGTTATATATTGACCTTATATCTCATGTATAAGTTCTAGAAATTTTTATACATTACTTCAAATTTAAAATTTTTTTTGCTTTCCAACCTACATGCTTTCTTTTTTCTTGTCACCTTGTGCAGGCTTGGACTCACATTATGATGTTGAATAGAACAGCCATCATTGACTTATTCCTAATCTTAGGGGAAAAGCATTGTCTTTCACCATTTAGTATAATGTCAACTGTAGGTTTCCAGCATATGTCTTTACTAAGTTGAGGAAGTTTCCTTTTATCCTTAGTTTGCTGGAAGTATTATCCTTTTTATAGATGGTTGAATTCAGTTGCTAAAATTTTGTTAAGACTTTTATATCCACATACATGAAGGATATTAGCCTGTAGTTTTCTTTTCTTGTAATTTTGTTTTCTGGCTGTATGTCATGGTAATTTGGGGCTCTGAAAAATGCACTGGGAACTGTTCCCTCTTCTTTCTTTGCCTGGAGAAATTTATACAAAATTGACATTGATTTTTTTTCTTAAATTATGGTACATAATTTAATTATTTCTTCATATTTTTACTGTCTCCTCTCCTCCTCATACTTTATGACACTGTAGACCACTTGATATTATCCCACAACTCATTGAAACTTATTTTTTTAGTCTTTTTTCTCTCTGTGCCTCGTTTTGGATACTTTCTTGTGCTATGTTTTCAGGATTATTATTCTTTTCTTCTGCAGTGTTTAAACTGCTGTTAAGCCAATCAAGTGCGTATTCATTTCTGATTATATTTCTTTTATCTCTAGACATTCATTTTGAGTCTTTCTGAATATCATTTATTTCTCTTTTCATTATATTCATGTTTTCCTCTACTCTCTTGAGCATTTGGAGCACATTCTAGTAGTCGTTTTAACCTCCTTGTCTGTTAATACTCTCTTTTTGTCATTTCTGGGTTTGTTTTCCTTGAATGATTTTTCTCACAATTGCGGGTCATTTTTTTTGTTTTGCTTCTTTTCATGCTGTATGATTTTTAATTGGATGTTAGACATTGCGCGTTTTCTATTTCATTGTATTCCTTCAGAGGAAGTTGGCACACAGGTTACTTAGGAACAGCAATCCTTCCGAACCTTATTTTTAAGCTTTGTTAGGGCAGGCCCAGGGCAAGCCTTTAGTCCTAGTTTAGCCCCACAACTGAGTGTCATTTTCAAAAACTCCATCTGATTGTCCATGTATTATGAGGTCTCTCTGTCCTACTGGTGGGAACACAGACTCTTCTCAGCCCTGTGTGAGCTCTGGGGATTGAGTGTTCAGCCTGCTGCCCTTCAGCTTCATGGAGGTTCACTCCATGTGTCCACAAACCAGTATTCACCAAAGATTGCAAGGGATGCTTCTTTAGATTTTACGAGTTAGTTCCATAAAGGTCCTAAAATTCTAGCTGCTTTGGTCTTTACAAGTGCTAATATGTTTTTCCTCAACTAAGCAGAATCACTAGTGTCTGCACTGTGACCTGGACCCTGCCTCCAGGTAGTCAGCCAGGACAATCCTTTCAGGAATTGCATTCCCGCACTGCCTGTTGTCCAATGTCTGGAAGAGCTGTTTTACAGGTTTTGTCCAATTTTCTAGTTGTTTACAGTAGGGAACTATGACAGACAGACTCTAGAGTGGCCCCAGGACCATCATATCCTGTTGTCCCCCTATAGCATGTATTATCTCCCCTTGAGTGTGGACAGGCCCTGGGACTTTTTTCTAACTAATAGAATTTGGGAAAGGCAGTGGGTTGTATGTGATTATGTTACATAAGATTGTAATCCTCATCTTGGGTGGAGTCACTCTTCTTTGATGGTTTTGAAGAAGCAAGTGGCCTTGGTGTGAGCTGCCAGTTGGAGAGAACCACATGCCGAGGAGCTGAGCATGGCCTCTGGCCACAGCCAGCAAGGAAAGGAAGCGCTCAAACCAGCACCCTGCAAGAAACCGGACTCTTCCAATAACATGTGAGTTTGGAACTGGATCCCTCTCCAAACTTCAGATGAGCCCACTGCCCTGGCCAATATCTTGACTGCAGCTTTGTGAAACCCTAAAGCAGTAAAACCAGCTAAGGTATGCCCAGACCTGACCCACGGGAACTGTGATGTAATAAATGTGTGTTGTTTAACTTGCTCAGTGTGCAGTGCTATTGTTAATGCTGCAAGAGAGAACTAATACAGAAGGCAGTTCCCATAACAGTTAATACTTCAGGGGCAGAAGCAGAAATCCTGCTCTACGAGTCCATAAACATATTGCTTTCTATAGAAGAGATCATGAGTGTCATTAAAATAAAAACAAATGTAAGAGAATGAGTGATGGCTGCTCCAGACATCAAGATCCTTTACAAGGTGGGGATTAAGAACATCCTGACTTGAGTTTAAATGCTGGCCTTGCCCCTGGGGACTTGCTACTCCTTACCTCTCATGGTTGTTGTTTCTTCATCTGTACAGTGAGACTAACACCTGAATCACAGCATTCCTGCAGGGTGATGGGCCAGTGCAAGTAGAGTGCTTGCCACAGTGCCAAGCACAGAAGAGTTCAAGACATTTTAGGTGCTATATTTGTTATTTCAGTGAAGTGAGCAAGATTAAATAACACTTTCATAACCTCTAGTGACCAATACCAGGGCCAGTGGCGTGATGTCTCACGACTGTAATTCCAGCACTTTGGGAGTCTGAGGCAGGCAAAACGCTTGAGCCCAGGAGTTTGAGACCAGCCTGGGCAGCATAAGGAGACTCCATCTCTGAAAAAAAAAAAAAAATAGAACGGTCAGAACAGATCCTGAAGAACATTCTGAAACAGCCATGCAGCAAATATTTACCAAACTGTACTTTGTACAGGACTTCAATAAATACTCTGGTGAATAAATTAGATGTGGTCTCCAATCCCATGATGCTTACGATCTTGTGTGGAAAACATTAGATAGGTAGATACATAGATAAGAATGTGATTGGTTCGGTTGAGGAATCCTACTGTAATACATATATTAATTAATACTATTTTTCTGGAAACTATTCTTATATTAATTTGCTTAATCAAAGTCCTCCTTTCTCTGGAGTGCCCTTAATGACCTTTCAGTCTGATTCCATGTTTTTCGGTCACTTTTAATGATTAAAACAACCTCGTCAACATGTCGATCTCCTACTCAATTAAAATTACTCTTTCAGTACAAGTTTCAGTTAGACAGGAGAAATCAGATTTAGTGATCTACTGCACAGCATCATGACTATAGTTAATAATAATCTGTTGTATATTTCAAAATTGGTAAAAGAGTAGATCTTAAATGTTCTCAAAACAAAAGAAATAAGCAGGGGAGGTGATGGATATGTTAATTTGCTTGATTTAATCTCTCTACAATTTATAACCATATCAAAACATCACTGTGTGCCCCATAAATATATAGTTATCGTTTGTCAGTTGAAAATAATAAACAAGGCCGGGTGTGGTGGCTCACGCCTGTAATCCCAGCACTTTGGGAGGCCAAGGCGGGCGGATCACCTGAGGCCAGAAGTTCGAGACCAGCCTGGCCAGCATGGTGAAACCCTGTCTCTACTAAAAGTAGAAAAATTAGCCAAGTGTGGTGGCGGGTATCTGTAATGCCAGCTACTTAGGAGGCTGAGGCAGGAGAATCGCTTGAACCTGGGAGGTGAAGATTGAAGTGAGCTGAGATTACCCCATTGCACTCCAGCCTGGGAGATAAAGTGAGACTCCATCTAAAAAAATTAAAAATAATAATAATAAATAAGTAAATACATGTCTAAAAATGACTCTCTCTTTTCCGCAGCATTCACTCCTGTTGCATGGGGCGCTGCTGTCACCAGGAGCAGAGAGGCTCTGCTTTGCCTCTCACACACCTCCGCTTGCCCCTTTGCAGTTGGAAAAAGGATGAAGAAGAAGATGCTATTTCCCTGCATGATTCTGTACCTGCTGAGTTTACCAAGTTGGCTATAACTGCTAATCCAGTATATAAGCAAGAACATGGTGAGAATGAGGCTGCTGCTGTGTTATTATTGATTATGATTGTCTAAAATTAGTTCCTTGTGTGTAGAATTGATGAGGATGGGACCTCCACCAGACCCACTGACAGCTGAATTCCAAGCCGCCCTCTAATGTCTGAGAGGTAACTGGCAAGAGCTGGTGTGTCTTTCAGCTGGCCCCACCTGGTGGCATCATGCAAAAATTCTCAAATGTGTCTCCTTACTTTTCCCACGCTGAGATGCTCTCCAGTAAACCTACAGCCTCCAGTCTCACCCGTTCCCCAGCCAAGTCCCTCTCCCTAAGGGAAATCTGGCTCGTCCTATGCTGTCTGACAGCGGCCTGTCACTCCATCTCTCACCATGCACTTTCCCCGGGTCCAGCTGCCAAAGGGCAGATCAGCCAGCACCACAGCTCAGGGAACATCCAAATAGGAACATCCAAATGGATCGCCACTATCCCCTGCTTCCAGCACCCACACATTTTGGAGCCTCATCTAACTCGGCTTTAGGGAGGGGAGCTGGTTGAGGGAGCCCTTCATCTGTCCTATGGGCCTGCCTCTTTTCATAAATACTGCAGTCTCCCTCAAGGTCACTTGTCTCCTGTGACCTCTCACAGCCCCCGTTTTCGTCTCTTAATAGTAAAGAGTGAAGCATGTACCCTTCCTGATTGCCAAGGTAGAGGAAGAGATGCTAGAGCTGCTCTGTCATGGGCTTTGCACAGCCTCAGCCTGGAAGTGACATTCGCCACTGCCCCTCAGCCTACTCTGTGTGCCCTCTTCAACCTGGGAGGGCTGGCAGGGGCAGCCTTCAAGGGCCCGGAGGGGAGAGCAGTGTCCACCTCGCAAAGGACAGGAAGGTGCTTGCTTCATGGTAATGGCCCTGAACCTTTCCAATTTAGGTGGCATTTAATGGTATCCTTAAATTCAAATCACGATTTCCAGCATTCTAGAATAGTTCTACACCTCTTACTGGGATGCGAGATGTGTGTCAACATAGTTGCAATCTTTTTCAGAAATGCGGATTGCCTGTTTTCCTTTGCTTTGGTTGTAGGTGATTCCCCTTAATATGAGGGTTCTCAGTGTCCTGCCAGGTAAGGTTCGTCCCATCCTCTGTTGATGAAAATGCCCAGATGTGCACCAGGGATTGGGAGCAAGCACAGGAGGCAGACCCCAGAAAGCATAGAAAAAGGCAAGGACTTGAGATCCAGAGAAATAGACAGAACAAGGAAAGCATGGATGGTGGAGAACCCTTTCCACATCCACGGCCAGTGAAGCACCTCCTCCCATAGCTGCCGGCCAACATGGGGCTTCATGCCCCTAAAGGGTCCATCAGCCCATCAGAGAATGAACCAGCCATAAAAAGATCCTGGTCAACAATCTTTTATTTTCCTTAATTCATGGCTTTTCCACACCATCAATTTTCCTAGGGAACCATGGCCTGGGAAGCATACAAGTGGGCATTGCTTCTGAAGCAGCTGATCACTTCCAGTGGGAGTTAGGTAGGAGCTCTTGGGCAGTGCCTTGGACCTTTGGAGCATGGTTTTTTTGGTAACAGATGCTACTAGTGTTATGATCCTTGGCCTGGTGTGGACCAAACCCAGACCCTTAAATAATGGAATTCCCAAGGAATTGTTTTCCCACTTTTACCTTTAGTAAAAATAGTAAAGCTGTTATTGTCTGAGAGGTTAGGTGACGTGGAGGTTTACTAGGACAAAAATAAGACAGAGAGAGCAAGAAGGGCAGGGACTTCAAACTGAATTGATGTTGAGACTTCTGAGCTGATGGGAACACTGACATCTCCTTACTATTAGCAAGGGTATGCAGAGCGGGGCCCTGGTAGAGCTTCCTGCAACAATTTATGAATCACCCTGACTCTCATTTAGTGGCCCCACAGCTCTGTGTGATTATACGTAGCATAGCCTCAGCAGTAACCTCTTGACAAACTTGAAATATGTGTTGAAACCTGATTTTTAAAAATTGACATGTAATTGTACATATTTATGGGGTACACACATAGCAAGTTTCAATGCATATGCAGGTAAAGTGACCAAATCAGGGTTATTAGCATATCCAGCACCTCAAACATTTGTCATTTGTTTGTGTTGGGAACATTCAAAATCCTCTCCTCTTGCTCTTTCAAAATACATAATAAATTATTGTTAACTATAGTCACCTTACAGTGCTATCGAATACTAGAATATATTTCTCCTATCTAGCTGTAATTTTGCATCCTTTAACTAATCCCTTCCTATCCACCATCTACCCTCCCCTTCCCAGCCTCTGGTAACCACTATTCTACTCTCTAGCTCGATGAACTCAACTTTTGAAGCTTCTGCATATGAGTGAGAACATGTGGTATGCAACTGTGCCTGGCTCATTTCACTTAACATAGTGTCTTCCAGGCTCATCCCTGTTGCTGAGAATCACAGGATTTTATTTTTATGGCTGATTAATATTCCATTGTATACATATATACCTGTTTTAGTTTACTTTTCATTTTAAATTTTTTTACTTTTAATTTTAAAAGTGGGTGTATATATTTATGGAGTACATGAGACATTTCAATACAGGCATACAATGCCTAATAATTACATCAGGGTAAATGAGGTATTTATTATCTCAAGCATTTATCATTTCTTTGTGTTACAAACATTTCAATTATATTCTTTTAGTTACTATTTAAAGTATAACAAATTACCATTGTCTGTAGTCACCCTGCTGTGCTATCAAATACTAGACCTTATTCATTCTACGTATAACTTTGTGCCCATTAATCATCCCACTTTTCCCCCAACACCTCTCACAACTACCCTTCCCAGCCTCTATCTATTCAGATCATTTGTCTATTTTTTAATCAGATCATTAGATGTTTTCCTAATGAGTTGTTTGAGCTCCTTAATATATTCTGGTTATTAATCATTTGTCAGATGGATAGTTTGCAAATATTTTCTTCCATTCTGTGGGTTGTCTCTTCACATTGTCAATTGTTTCCTTTGCTGTGCGGAAGCTTTTTAATTGGCTGTGATCCCATTTATCCATTTTTACTTTGGTTGCCTGAGCTTATAGGGTATTATTACTCAAGAAATTTTTGCCCAGATCAATGTCCTGGAGAGTTCCCCCAGTGTCATCTGGGAGTAATTTCATAGTTTGAAGTCTTAGATTTAAGTTTTTAATCCAGTTTGATCTGGTTTTGTATATGATTAGAAATAGGTTCTAGTTTCATTCTTCTGCATATAGAGATCCAGTTTTCCCAGAACCATTCACTAAAGAGACTGTCCTTTCACCAATATGTTCTTGGCACCTTTGTCAAAAACGAGTTTACTGCAGATGTACAGATTTATTTTGGGGCTCTGTATTCTGTTCCATTGGTCTATATGTTTGTTTTTATGCCAGTACCATGTTATTTGGGTTACTATAGCTCTGCAGTATATATTTGAAGTTATCTAATTTGAAGTTAGATAATGTGATTCCTCCAGTTTTGTCCTTTTTCTCAGATATCTTTGGCTATTCTGGGTCTTTTTTTTTTTTTTTTTTTTTTTGATTCCATATAAATTTTATGATTATTTTTTCTATTTCTGAGAAGAATGAATGTCACTGGTATTTTGGTAGACATTCCATTGAACCTGTAGATTGGAGTAGCATGGACATTTTAACAATATGATTCTTCCAGTCCATGAACATGGGATATCTTTTCATTGTTTTTGTGTCCTCTTCAATTTCTTTCATCAATGTTTTATGGTTTTCACTGTAGAGATCATTCACTCATTTGGTTAAGTTTATTCCTAGGTATCTTATTTTATTTGAAGCTATTGTAAATGGAATTACTGCTTGATTTGTTTTTCAGATTGTTTGCTGTTGGCATATAGAAACGCTACTGATTTTTTGTATGTTGATTTTGTATCCTATAACTTTACTGAATTTGTTTATCAGTTCTAATAGGCTTCTAGTGGAGTCTTTAGGTTTTTCCAACTCTAAGATCATATAAACTGCAAATAAGGATAATTTGACTTCTTCCTTTCCGATTTGGATGCCCTTTATTTATTTCTCTTGTCTGATTGCATCAGATAGGCCTTCTAGTACTATGCTGAGTAACAGCTGTGAAAGTGGGCCTCCTTGTCTTGTTCCAGATCTTAAAGGAAAGGCTTTCAGTTTTTGCGCATTCAGTGTGACACTAGCTGTGTGTCTGTCGAATACGGATTTTATTATGTTGAGGTATGTTCCTTTTAAACCCAGTTTTTTGAGGGTTTTTATAATGAGTTTTATCAAATGCTTTTTCAGCATCAACTGAAATGATCATATGGTTTCTGTCCTTCAATCTGTTAATACAATGTATCACATTGATTGATTTGTGTATGTTAAACCTTGCCTACATTTCTGGGATAAATCCCACTTGGTCATGATGAATGATCTTAATAATGTGTTCTTGATTAAGTTTGCTAGGATTTTGTTGAGGATTTTTGTATCAATTTTCATTAGGGATATTGGCCTGTAATTCCATTTTTTTCTTGTTTGTTTGTTTTTTTATTGTTGTTTTTGTTTTTTGATGTATCTTTGTCTGGTTTTGTTATCAGGGTACTACTGGCCTCAGAGAGTGAGTTTAGAAATATTCTTTCCTCAAGGTGGTGTGCCCAAGATGGCTGAATAGGAACAGCTCCAGCCTCTAGCTCCCAGTGTGAACGACAAAGAAGAAGGGTGATTTCTGCATTTTCAACCATGGTACCGGGTTCATCTCACTGGGGCGTGTTGGACAGTTGGCGCTGGTCCGCTCACCTGGTAAGTGCAAGGGGGAAGGGAATTCCTTTTCTTAGCCAAAGGAAATTGAGACACACAACTCCTAGAAAATCAGGTAACTCCCACCCTAATACTGTACTTTACCAAGGGTCTTGGCAAACGGCACACCAGGAGATTATATCCCACACCTGGCCCAGAGGGTCCCACGCCCACGGAGTCTCCCTCATTGCTAGCACAGCAGTCTGAGATCTAACTGCAAGGTGGCAGCGAGGCTGGGGGAGTGGTGCCCACCATTGTTGAGGCTTAAGTAGGTAAACAAAGCCACCAGGAAGCTCGAATTGGGTGGAGCCCACCACAGCTCAAGGAGGCCGGCCTGCCTCTGTAGACTCCTCCTCTGGGGACAGGTCATAGCTAAACAAAAAGCAGCAGAAACCTCGGCAGAGGTAAAGGACCCTGTCTGACAGCTTTGAAGAGAGCAGTAGATCTCCCAGCATGGAGGTTGAGATTTGAGAATGGACAGACTGCCTGCTCAAGTGGGTCCCTGACCCCTGAGTAGCCTAACTGGGAGACATTCCCCACTAGGTGTAGACCGACACCTCACACCTCACACCTCACACACAGGGTACACCCCTGAGACGAAGCTTCCAGAGCAAGAATCAGACAGCAACACTCGCTGTTCAGCAATATTCTATCTTTTGCGGCCTCCGCTGCTGATACCCAGGCAGACAACGTCTGGAGTGGACCTCAAGCAAACTCCAGCAAACCTGAAGCAGAGGGTCCTGACTGTTAGAAGGAAAACTAATAAGCAGGAAGGACACCCACACCAAAACACCATCAGTACGTCACCATCATCAAAGACCAGAGGCAGATAAAACCACAAAGATGGGGAAAAAGCAGTGCAGAAAAGCTGGAAATTCAAAAAATCAGAGCACATCTCCCCCTCCAAAGGAACACAGCTCATTGCCAGCAATGGAACAAAGCTGGATGGAGAATGACTTTGACAAGTTGAGAGAAGAAAGCTTCAGTCGATCAAACTTCTCAGAGCTAAAGGAGGAACTAGGCAACCAGTGCAAAGAAACTAAAAACCTTGAAAAAAGAATGGATGAATGGGTAACTAGAATAATCAAAGCAGAGAAGACCTTAAAAGAACTGATAGAGATGAAAACCATAACATGAGAACTACGTGACAAATGCACAAGCTTTAGTAACCCACTCAATCAACTGGAAGAAAGAGTATCAGCGATTGAAGATCAAATGAATGAAATGAAGCAAGAAGAGAAGTGTAGAGAAAAAAAGAGTAAAAAGAAATGAACAAAGCCTCCAAGAAATATGGGATTATGTGAAAAGAACAAATCTATGTCTGCGATGTCTCCCTGAAAGTGATGGGGAGAATGGGACCAAGTTAGAAAACACTCTGCAGGATATCATCCAGGAGAACTTCCCCAACCTAGTAAGGCAGGCCAACATTCAAATTCAGGAAATACAGAGAACGCCACAAAGATACTCCTCGAGAAGAGCAACTTCAAGACACATAATTGTCAGATTCACCAAAGTTGAAATAAAGGAAAAAATGTTAAGGGCAGCCAGAAAGAAAAGTCGGGTTACACACAAAGGGAAGCCCATCAGACTAACAGCAGATCTCTCGGCAGAAACTCTACAAGCCAGAAGAGTGGAGGCCAATATTCAACATTCTTAAAGAAAAGAATTTTCAACCCAGCATTTCATATCCAGCCAAACTAAGTTTCATAAGTGAAGGAGAAATAAAATCCTTTACAGACAAACAAATGCTTAGAGATTTTGTCACCACCAGGCCTGCCCTACAAGAGATCCTGAAGGAAGCACTAAACATGGAAAGGAACAACAGGTACCAGCCATTGCAAAAACATGTCAAAATGTAAAGTCCATCAATGCTAGGAAAAACTGCATCAACTAGCGAGCAAAATAACCAGCTAATATCATAATGACAGGATCAAGTTCACACATAACAATATTAACCTTAAATTTAAACAGACTAAATGGTCCAATTAAAAGACACAGACTGGCAAATTGGATAAAGAGTTAAGACCCATCAGTTTGCTGTATTCAGAAAACCCATCTCACATGCAGAGACACACGTAGGCTCAAAATAAAGGGATGGAGGAAGATCTACCAAGCAAATGGAAAACAAAAGAAAGCAGGGGTTGCAATCCTAGTCTCTGATAAAACAGACTTTAAACCGTCAAAGATCAAAAGAGACAAAGAAGGCCATTACATAATGGTGAAGGGATCAATTCATCAGGAAGAGCTAACTATCCTAAATATATATGCACCCAATACAGGAGCACCCAGATTCATAAAGCAAGTCCTTAGAGACTTACAAAGAGACTTAGACTCCCATACAATAATAATGGGAGACTTCAACACTCCACTGTCAACATTAGACAGATCAACGAGACAGAAAGTTAACAAAGATATCCAGGAATTGAACTCATCTCTGCACCAAGCAGACCTAATAGACATCGACAGAACTCTCTACCCCAAATCAACAGATACACATTCTTCTCAGCACCACATTGCAATTATTCCAAAATTGCATTAAAAAATCAGGAAACAACAGGTGCTAGAGAGGATGTGGAGAAATAGGAACACTTTTACGCTGTTGGTGTGACTGTAAACTAGTTCAACCATTGTGGAAAACAGTGTAGCGATTCCTCAAGGATCTAGAACTAGAAATACCATTTGATCCAGCTATCCCATTACTGGGGATATACCCAAAGGATTGTAAGTCATGCTGCTACAAAGACACATGCACACTTATGTTTATTGCGGCACTATTCACAATAGCAAAGACTTGGAATCAACCCAAATGTCCATCAGTGACAACTGGATTAAGAAAATGTGATACATATACACCATGGAATACTATGCAGCCATAAAAAAGGATGAGTTCGTGTCCTTTGTAGGGACATGGATGCAGCTGGAAACCATCATCCTCAGCAAACTATCGCAAGAACAGAAAACCAAATACTGCATGTTCTCACTCATAGGTGGGAATTGAACAATGAGATCACTTGGACACAGGAAGGGGATCATCACACACTGGGACCTATTGTGGGGAGTGGGGGAAGGGATAGCATTAGGAGATATACCTAATGTAAATGACAAGTTAATGAGTGCAGCACACCAACATGGCACATGTATACATATGTAACAAACCTGCATGTTGTGCATATGTACCCTAGAACTTAAAGGATAACAAAAAAATAATAATAATTTTAAAAAAAGAAATATTCTCTCCTCCTCTGCTTTTTGGAATAGTTTGCATAAAATTGGTACTAGTTCTTCTTTAAATGTTTGGTAAAATTTGGCAGTGAAGCCATCAGGTCCCAGGCCTTTCTTTGCTGAGAGACTTTTTATTATGGCTCCAATCTCATTACTTGCTATTGGTCTGTTCAAGTTTTGAATTTCTTCTTTATTCAATTTTGAAGATTGAATGTGTCTAGGAGTTCATCCGTTTTTCCAGGTTTTCCAATTTATTGGCATATAGTTGCTCATTGTAGTCTCTAATGATCCTTTGAATTTCTGTGGCATCCATTATAATGTCTCATTTTTCATGTCTGATTTCATTTCGGTATTCTCTCTTTTTTTCTTAGTCTGGCTAAAGGTTTGTCCATTTTGTTTATCTTTTAAAAAAATAACTTTTCATTTTTTTCATCTTTTGGGTTTATTGCATTTAAATTTCATTTATTTCTCTTCTGGTCTTTACTATTTCTTTTTTTCCACTGATTTTGGGTTCAATTTGCTCTTGCTTTTCTAGTTCTTTAAGATGCATTGTTAGGTTGTCTATTTGAAGTTTTTCTGCTTTTTGATGTAGGCACTTATTGCTATAAACTTTCCTCTTATGACTGCTTTTGCTGTATCCCACTAGGGTTTGGTATGTTGTGTTTCCATTTTCATTTGTTTTAAGAAATTTTTGAATTTTCTTCTTAATTTCTTTTTTGACCCTTTGGTCATTCAGGAGCATACTGTTAAACTTCAGTGTGTTTGTGTAGTTTCCCAAGTTTCTTTCTCTCTCTCTCTTTTTTTTTTTTTTTTTTTTTTAAGAGTCTCACTCTGTCACCCAGGCTAGAGTACAGTGGCACAATCTCAGCTCACTGCAACCTCCGCCTCTGAGGCTCAAGTGATTCTTCTACCTCAGCCTCCTGAATAGCTGGGATTACACGTGCCCGTGACCACACCTGGCTAACTTTTGTATTTTTAGTAGAGACAGGGTTTCACCACGTTGGCCAGGCAGGTCTCAAACTCCTGACCTCAAGTGATCCGACTGCCTTGGCCTCCCAACGTGCTGGGATTACAGGCATGAGCCATCACACCTGGCCTTTTTTTATGATTTCTACTTTTATTCCATTGAGGTCAGAGAAGATACTTCTCTGAACTTCAGTTTATTTGAATGTCTTAAGACTTGTTTTGTGGCCTGACATGTGGTCTATCATTGAGAATGGTCCATATACGCAGGAGAAGAATGTGTATTCTGCAGTTATTGGATGAAATGTTCTGTAAATATTGATTAGGTCCATTTAGTCTATAGTGCAGAAGAAGAAACAGTATCTGATATTTTTTCATCTGCACTATAGACCAACTGGACCTAATACTGCAGATTGAGAAGCTGATGTTTCTTTGTCGATTTTCTGTATGGGCAATCTGTCTAATGCTGAAAGTGGAGTGTTGAAATCTCTAGATATTATTGTACCAGGGTCTATCTCTCTCTTTATCTCTGATAATTTTTGCCTCCATCTGGTGTCCCCTCCTTCCCCATGCTGTGCTCACGGTTGTGTGTAAACGAGCATTCCAGAATGGAATCCAGGCCAGTGATGGGGGGATTGTCCTCGAGGAAGGCATCGGAGTCACACCTGCCAAGGACAGTATGTGTCCTCTTTGCATAAAAGGATGTTAAGAGCCTAGTCCAGTGAAACGTTTAACGTTGATGGGTTATATTCCCCTAACCTGAAATGTACCACTGAGTTGCTCCCCAGAAACCTGGGAATTGATTTTCCTCAGTGTAAGTGCGCTTTGTAAAAGACTTCAAAAGTTCAGACCAGTATTTTAAAAAACAAAGTCTCCAGCCTGGAGACTCACAGCCCCTGCCCAGCAGGGGCATTCAGGGAGCACCCTTCTTGGGGCCACCTGTTGGTGACAGGCTTAGGGAAAGCAGGCAGGGCCTGTGGAATCTGCTTCTAGGGCACCAGCATCAGCTTCTGAGTGTGCTCACAAGGGGACTCAGTCTTCCAAGGCCCAGGGTGGGTGCAGTCATCTTCAGGGTGAGCTGATGTGCTAGACCCATGCCCATTGCAGGGCTCTCCTTCTAGAACCCCTTCCTCCTGCACACCCACACTTCACTCTCCTAACCCCTGGCTCCCCAGCAAGCCACCCTGACAGAGAAACCAAGGAGGAGGTACTTTAGGGGAGCCCAACAGACCCAGACAGGCAGACTCACACTGAAAATCCTGTGGGATTTCTTGCCGGAGATGAATACAGCATGTACTGAATGATTATAAGCATCATTACAGAATAGCGATTTCATCTGACTTGCTGCCAACATAGGCTTGCTGGGGAAGGGCTGGAGAGCACATTGACGTTCCCTTTAAGTAGGAATTGTTTTGGTGCTTTTCTTACACTGGCAATGGTGTACATCCCAATCCAGGCCTCGCACAGAACCCTGACAGAGCGCCCGGTTACTTCCAGTCCTCCAAGGTCTTGGGAAGTCACCCTCTGCGCCACCCCAGAGGGGTGATCCACAGAGGGGCTTGTGGATCCAGCTATACTGCCTTGGGCTTCTTTGCTGGTGGAATCCTGCTATGTTCAGGCACCTCCGCTCCTCCACCTGCTTCAGAGGAAGGTGGTGCTTGGCCAGATCCCGACTGATATGGTTTGAACGTGTGTGCCCCTCAAATCTCATGCTGAACTGTGATCCCCAACGTTGGAGGTGGGCCCAGTGGAAGGTGTCTGGGTCGGGGTTGCAGGGGGTGGGTCCCTCATGA
This sequence comes from Rhinopithecus roxellana, assembly GCF_007565055.1. NCBI lineage: Eukaryota > Metazoa > Chordata > Mammalia > Primates > Cercopithecidae > Rhinopithecus > Rhinopithecus roxellana. The sequence goes on along the minus strand of NC_044557.1, from coordinate 9,899,170 downwards.
ATGGGATAGTGCTGTCCTCTTGGTGATAAGTGAGTTCTTCCTCTACTAGTTACCGTGAGAGCTGATTGTTAAAAGGAGTCTGACACCTCCTCTCTCTCTCGGACACTCTCTTGCCATGTGACACACCTGCTCCCTGTTTGCCTTCCATCAGGAGTAAAAGCTTCCTGAGGCCTCACCAAAAGCTGAGGAGATGCTGGTGCCTTCAGAACTTGCCTGTATAGACTGCAGGCAAGTCTATAGTTGCCTGTATAGACTCAGAGCCAAATAAAACTCTTCTCTTTATAAATTATCCAGCCTCTGATATTCCTTTATGGTAACACAAAACAGATTAACCCACCAACTGTAAAAGCATGCAAGGCCATCCTATTTAACCTCACTGTCCTGCCATTGACCGCGCACTGCTTTCTGCCCATGAGAAGCAAGTGGGTGGCTATAGGGACCTGTAGATAAAAGACGTGGAGAGAGGCTGAGGCCTGGTGTCTGGGCCAGAGGGGAGCTGGCTGCAGCACACAGTCACAGGGCTGTGGGCCCAAGTGAGAGTCCGGAGACTGACATACCTGGGCTTCTTGTAGGGGACTCAGTTATTGTCTTTAAGTTACTTTCAGTCAAGTTTCCTACTGCTTGCAGCCAAAAGTATCTTAAAGATACACTTATGTAAGACTTAAAGGACTAGAGCTCATCACTCAACACTAAACACTCTGCAGGCCAAAGCTGTTATAACAAACCCAAAATTCCAATTCTGTTTACTATAGCCTTACCGATAATGAATTGTATAATAAAAAGCGAGATGAATCATAGAATTGAAGTTCTAACCTGAATGTTTGGGTTCCCTTCATGTATTTATATGTTCATGGTCTGGTATTTTAATCAACCACTTGGATAAGGACATAAAAGTTATAGTTATTAAATACAATGCAGATTGGCCAGGTGCAGTGACTCTCACGCCTGTAACCCCAGTGCTTTGAGAGGCTGTGGAAGGAGGACAGCTTGAGGCTAGGAGTTTGAGACTAGCCTGGGCAATACAGCAAGACCGCATTTCTACAACAAAATTTTTAAAAATTAGCCAGGCATGGTGGTACACACCTGTCATCCTAGCTACTCAGAAAGCTGAGGCAGGAGGATTGTGTGAGCCCAGGAGTTTGAAACTGTAGTCAGCTATGATTGTGCCACTGCACTCCAGCCTTGGCAACAGAGCAAGACCATGTCTCAAAGAGTAAAACACTAAATAAAATAAATGGGCAAGTGGCCAAAGCTGAGAGGCATTGATTAATAAACTAATCATAGATGAAGCATTTGAAAATATGGACAGAATTTATTTGTATTTTATAACAATAATTTTCCATGAGCAAATGTAATTTATTCCACAACTATAAAGATATCTTAGTATTAGGAAATTCATAGACTAATTTAGAGGTCACCTTAGGAGATTACATTGATAAGTCAAATATGAACATCTACAGAATTATTTCAATAGATGCCACAAGAGCACAGAGAGAATTCAACATCTATCACTGATGGGGAGAAAACTCAAGAGTAGACCGGGAGCAGGTATATCCCTCCTTCACATAAATATCTCAGACCGACAGTCGTATCTTGCAGGAGAGTGAAACGCCACAGGCATCACCTTTCAAACCAAGCCCCACAAAAGATGCCCCACTAAGCAGCAAAGCCCTGTGAATTCAGACCAATGTGATAACTAGGAAGAAACATTTTAAGTGCTTGTTATTTATGTACAGAGTGTTCTTTAACCTTCACAACTCTATGACATAGGTACTGTCATTTTTCTATTTTACAGGCAATGAAGCTGAAGTCTAAGCAAATGTGACAGTATTGAATTTACAGTATGAGGCAGAGTTTACTGAGCCTAGATCTCTCTATTACTGACATAAAACAGAAGTGAATTGCATTCCTATTGGAAAGGAAATAAAACTGTCATTACTTATAGAATATGTAATTTTATACCCAGAAAAAAAAGACTAAAAACTGTTAAAGTTAATAATAATATGGTAAATGACTAGATACAGGATAACTATTTACATATAATTATAAATAATGTTCCTATATGCTAGCAATAGTGGTTAGAAAATATAATGGAAACTCCTTTCATGACAATGACAAAAAAATTAAAATACAAGTAGAAATCACTTTAACAAGAATTTATGGAATTTTTATGTTGAAATTCCAATAACTTTAGACACATTGACTAAATGCAGAGACATTCAATTTTTTTGGATGGGAAAAGTTAGCACTATAAAAGTCTTCCCAAATTAATGTACAGATTTTAAAAACTCACATCAACATCTCAATGGAATCTTTTAAGACCTGAAAAAATGATTCAAATCTCATCCAGAAAAAGGAACTGACAAAAAATAAAAATTCTAAAAAGTGTTAAGGGGACAAAAGTTATTACAGGTGGGCCTACCAGATCTTACAAGTTCTCATAAAACAACAATAAAGCCAGCATGGACCCAAGTAGAGGCACACGGGAGCTCTTCTTCCTCTTCTTGCTACTTTTCTGTATGTGTGAAATAACATCAAAATAAGGAACGACATTGTATCGAAGTCAATATGGGTGCCCACAGCACCTGAGTCTATTACACCAGGGGTCCCCACCCCTACCCCCGCCATGGACCGCAGCCTGTTAGGAACCAGGCTGCACTGCAGGAGGTGAGCAGTGAGGGAGCAAAGCTTCATCTCTATTTACAACCACTTCCCATTGCTCATATTACTGCTTGAGCCTCACCTCCTCTCAGCTCAGGGGCAGCATTAGATTCTCACAGGAGCATGAACCCTGTTGTGAACTGTGTATGTGAGGGATGCAGGTTGCACGCTCCTTATGAGAATCTAATGCCTGATGATCTGTCACTGTCTCCCATCACCCCTAAATGAGACCGTCTAGTTTCAGGAAAACAAGCTCAGGGCTCCCACTGATTCTGCATTATGGTGAATTGTAAAATTATTTCATTATGTATTATAATGTAAAAATAATGGAAATAAAGTGCACAATAAATGTAATGTGCTTGAATCATCCCAAACCATCCCTCTCCTGGCCAGTCCATGGAAAAATCGTCTTCCACGAAACCAGTGCCTGGTGCCAAAAAAGTTGGGGACTGCTGTATTACACCACAGAGACTTATATCTCTGAATAGATCCCAATTGCAAGTCCCTGGAAGAGAGTCCACTGAGGCCCGGTCACCTCTGGGCAGGGTGGCAGGCCCTGGGAGGCCAGGGTTTCTGTCTCAGGTGGGGAGGGCTCCTGGAGAGAGGGACCTGGAAGTCAATTCCCTGGTGTGTTCAACCAGGCAAGGCTGACTGGACACTCACTGGGATAAAGCACTGTGTTCAGGAGTTAGGTCAGAAAGTCCACCTTTTAATCAGCCTAAGAAGACTGGAGGCCAACAAGTTCATCTTCACAATCACTGAAATGTCTCTGAAGCACTGAGGTCTCAGTAGCAATAAAACAGAACTGTGATAAGATGATGCAAGGGAAGGATGAGTGAATGGACAGATGGACGGGCAGATGGGCCTGTAGAAAGAAGGGTGGATTAACAAGGGAATAAACTTACCTGGATGTCCAGGAAGGATTTGGAACTCTTTCTACTCTGACCTTGCGTAGTTCACTCTCCTTCATAACTGGCCTGACCCTTCCATTTACAAGTACCAAAAAGGTTTTTCTCAGACAAGCTTGTCTCTTCTTTCATCACACAAGCTTCACTGCAGCACCTTCTCCTCTGCCAGTGGGAATTAACTCCATACAAAAGGCACTCTGTGTGTATCTTTCAGGAGGCCACCCGAGATGACGGTCAGCATCTCCTGTTTGCTGCCTGTGGGTGGGTCAGGATCCAGCCAGCAGTGCAGGCACAGAGGGTCACAGAGCAACCCTGGTGACATCGCCACACAAAGCCCAGACAAGCCCACTCCTTCAAGGGCAATGAAGGGCACGGCTGCCCGCCAGAGGGCTGGCCCTCAGAGGGTCAAGCCAGCACACAGGTGTTGTGTTGTGTGATAGTTCTGCAGCAAGCAGCCAACTCAAAACCTCACGTGTGTGATCGTTTCTCTAAACACTTCGGGAGGTGGGTCACAGCCACACGGTCTGATTGACATCACATGACACACATTTGCCTCACCTCCTTATGCCAAATTAAGGCATATTCAGTTTTATCTCCACTAATGGCTCTTTAGCTATACCCTGTAATTTCAGTTTATTGTTTAATGGTTGCTCTAGATAATATTAAATATGCATCCTTGACCTAAAATGTGACCTAAAATGTTTAACATTGAAATATAAACATTTTAAATGACAAAAATAAACAATTATTGTTTTAGAATAAACATTTTTTAAAAGTAGACTCTTAAATTTAACCCTTGCTCTTTATTCCAAAGGTAGGATTTGGCTCAAATATTGAAAATTACAAGAAAGTGACGCTGGTTCAAAATTAGAAACATTCTGACTGGACAGGTTGCCTGTTGCTGGTATCAATCAAGTAGAGAAGCAGGATATTCACTTGCTACATGAAATAATCATATCAAACACGTATAATGGTTACAATTTGTTTGTAATCCTCAACTCATACTAATTTTAATTCTCACAACTGCAGATGCTAAGGATTGTTAGAATGAATGGCCTTTATAATCTTTTCAACTGTGAGTCCATATACTCTGGTACGTCTGCCCCCCTTATTCCCAAATTTAATCTATGCTTATTCTAATATGGACCTTATACATTAACAATGATTAAAAATACCACCTTAGAGGCTGGGCGTGGTGGCTCACACCTGTAATCCCAGCACTTTGGAAGGCTGAGGTGTGTGGGTCGCCTGAGGTCACTAGTTTGAGACCATCCTGGCCAACATGGCAAAACCCTGTCTCTACTAAAAATACAAAAATTAGCCAGGCGTGGGGGCAGGGACTTGTAATCCCAGCTACTTGGAAGGCTGAGGCAGGAGAATTGCTTGAATCTGGGAGGTGGAGGTTGCAGTGAGCTGAGAACGTGCCACTGCACTCCAGCCTGAGTGGCAAGAGCGAAATTCCGTCTCAAAAATAACAAAATATCCTTTGGGATTTCAGTTTAATCATGATGAACTAAACACACATACTCATTTCTGCTTCCTCTGCAACCCCAACTGAAAGGCTAGAAGGGATTTTAAAAAAAAAGGTTGGGTGGGACAAACTAAAGGAATAAGCCCATGAGGACAAAGAAAACAAGATGACAGCAAATGCTATCAGGAAAATTTTGGTAGCAGGAGAGTTGGTGGACAAATGATAACTTAGGTTTCTGCTTTTTCCACTCTATTAGCAGCCTGCGAAGAGGTGGGCGTTTGGGAGTGGTGACAGAAATAAGCCATATAGCACGCCAGAAAATGTCCTCTCCACAAATCTGAGACCTAGAAGCAATGCGTTTCCTGGAGGTGGCCATGCTGAAACACTTAAAGTTCTGGATGCGTAAGGGCAGGAGTCCTGGATCCTTGCCAGTTACTGTAGCTATTGCTATTGGTGGACTTAAAGTCTACTTCATTGCTACTTATCATCTTTTTTTTTTTTTGAGACTGAGTCTCGTTCTGTCGCCTAGGCTGGAGTGCAGTGGCGCGATCTTGGCTCACGGCAACCTCTGCCTCTCAGGTTAAGTGATTCTCACGCCTTAGCCTCCGAAGTAGCTGGGATTACAGGCGCATGCCACCTCACCTGGCTAATTTTTGTATTTTTAGTAGAGACAGGGTTTCACCACATTGGCCAGGCTGGTCTTGAACTCCTGACCTCAGGTGATCCACCCACCTCAGTCTCCCACAGTGCTGGGATTACAGGTGTGAGCCACCACGCCCAGCCTCCCTGCTACTCATTTTCTATGTGTCTTCTCTCTCCCATGTTCTTCTCCTGCACTCTTGTGGGTTAATCAAGCATTTTTTGTATTCAATTTTATCTCCACCAATTGCTCTTTAGCTAGCTATACCTTGTAATTTCAGTTTATTGTTTCAGTGGTTGCTCTAGGGAATTAAATACGTATCCTTAACTCATCACAGTCTACTTCATATTCCTGTTATATCACTTCCTATCTGATGTAATCAGCTGTCTTACAAGAGCAGAAGTTCGTTGCCTCACCATGCAACCTTTGTGCTATTGTTTCAAATATTTTATTTCTACAAGTTAACAAACTTTATTATTTGGTGTTCTTTGTAGATTGGTTCTTTCAACCAACTTCCTGGATACATTTTTTCTTCCTTTGTAAAGGGAAAAAGACACAGGTCTACATAGTACTGAAAGATAAAAGCATCTCAGACTAGTATTCCTTCAATCACAGAAGTGTCTCTTCCACTTTTATCCTATTTTTAGAAGAGTAATCAACACTCGTTAAGAACTAAAAGAGAAGGGAACTCGCGTCAGATTTGCATACAATGTTGAAGGAATTTAAAATTATTTATAGCGCCTTTTTCTTTCCAACTGACTTTTTCATTGGAAATTTGTTCAGCAAGTTAAAGGCACATCTCTTAACCAGAACAGAACATTTTGTACAGCAAAACAAGAGAGAAATTTCAAACTAAAAAGAGATTTCATCACAAGGTTCGTATTTGGGAAGCAACTTTGCCACCTACCAACTTTGAGTGGTTTCAAAATTTAGTCTAAAATATTCTTATTTTCAAAGGCAAAGAATGAAAACAGAGAACTTTTTATTTTCAGATAAATCAAAAGCATCAAAATTTGGATCTGTGCTTTCCAAGATTTAAGAGCTAGAGGTTAGAAATTAAATTTTAATTATATGAAAATTAACACCAATTACTCTGATGCAGCTAAATAGAAAGCAGAAAAAAAATCTAACTGGAGACATTCTGTAAATTTAATATTTGTGCCTGGCTAAGGACGATGTGTGGGAATGAGCTTCACCTGCCAACGGGAGATGCATCTTTTTAAAAATTAGAGTCAACAAGACCCAAAATAAGAGTTTTCTAAGAAAATAAGATATAATTTCATTCTCCCTTTAATGAGAATGTCTATATGCTTCTCAAAATCTAAAAATCAGAAGTTTTCTTTTTAAAAATGACTATGTATACCTGCTCAGATTGGATATTTTAGCAATTGGTTTATTTAGTTTGGTTTCTGGTAAACTTTGTATAACCTATTATGCCGTCAACAAAAAATCCAGTAAAGCAATACCTCAACTCTACATTTTTTTTTCCTCAGTATTTTTTTAGTGACATTATTCCTGACAAATTGAGAAGAGGGTCAATGAGACACAATAGGATTTTAAGACAGAAAGGGGAGAGATTGCCTCCTATTGGAGAAGGCATTCAACACTTAAATCAGGGTTTTATCTATCACCGAGATGAGCAATATCCAAGAACTTAGAAACCTCCCTCATGCACTGGGTTGCAAAAAAAGAGACACATAGATAACAGATTCAAACCCAGTTGAAGAGCATGGATTTTTAACTCAACTGACAAAAAAAAAAAAAAAAAAAAAAAGACGTGGGGTGGGGGGGACGGGTGGAGACTGACCACAAAAAGAAATGTACCCCACCAGCATCTGGATGGTCACACCCAGGTCCTACGACTGCCAGTCTCAAGGTTTGTTGTTTAGTGCCTGTGATGGTCACCATAAAGTGTCACCCACAGTTCTGTGATCCATAGCAGTTTTACTCCATTAACCATGGCTGGCCTAAAATGCCCGGTCTTGGTCTAGATTAGGTGAGGACTTATGAAACCAATGAAAATGTCAAAATAAGTACAGAGAAAATGAAATTCAACAATCCTATACTGATCACATTGTGTAAATGGTGTTTATACCTAGGTATAATAACACATTTTGTAGTAACTGGGCTCTTTGTTTAGGCTGTTTTAAAGATGCATAAAAATGCTTAACAGTATTTTTACTACCTGTATCCCTAGGTAGAGTCACCTGTATTTGACTCATGAGCAATTTCTAAGATTTGGTTTATCATATTTATAAGTCTGCTCCATTCGGTGTTTGCAGTTTAATTGAACATGTAGGTGGTATTATAGTTTAAGGTGGGTTTAAGCATTGAATGTTAATCAAAAACATTGATAAGCAAAGGAAAAATGAAAGTGACTGCTTTCATAATTGCTATATGCTCTATAAGTTGAGTGTAAAGGTTTAAGGCAGAAAAAAGGTACCTCAAGGGAATTAATTTTAATATACAAGATAATAAGTAAAGCAAGATGACATGGGAGTATTGCTTCCCATGTACAAAAGCACTTCTTAGGAACTAAAGCACTAATACTTTCTACAAGAGTGACTGTCACTGATTTCTACTTTACAACTATAGCTATGGCTGTGCAAAATGAAACTAAAATCAGAAACTGTGACACCAAACAATCAATGCATTCTTATGAAATTCAGAAGATGGCCGTGTCTCTGGTTACTAGGACTTCTAGAAATTGAGTGCCTTAAAATCCTAAAGATTTTACAGACTATTAATATATTAACATGAAAACTGATCTTCTGCTAATGCAGTCTCTGTAATTACTACGAGAAAAGCTCTATTTAATGATTTTCCACATTTCGAAAAGTAAACTACATATAAGCAATGTTTAAACTTTTAGTAAAAGAAAAAATTGATCAGACTACCTCTTTTCTGGCAAACATGAACCCCTTTAAGGAAAATCATTCGAGTCACATGAACCCACTGACTAATTTATCCATATTTTTAACTAATTTCTCCCACAGGATTTCTATGTTGAAAATGAAACAATCTTTGATTCTTAAACAGGAGATGGATTCTACGAGTGGCTTTCTATAGGAGAAAAAACTTACTAGAATAAATGTTTTATTAGCTTTAGCACATCTACTCAACATTCATAGAACTGCTAGGAATAAAGAGTGAAAATAACATGAAAATGAAGGAAAAATGAGACTCAGAGAGATCAGCTGATGGGGTTAAAAAAACAAAAGCCTCAGAGGAGGCCTGCATGCCATATATGTACTGCTAAAGGGATGTGGTTCTAGAAACAAAAGGGGAGAGAATAAAATATCTATTGGCAATGCTTAAATCAAAATGTAATAAGACAAAACAAACTTCAGGAACTAAAAACCAAGGATAAAAGTATTGAAAATAAATCTAACACTAAAACTTTTCACTGAACTCCAAAAGCAAGTCTTTTGAACCACAGTATCATGTTAAAAACTAAGATTTTAAAGCTATGCTACCACTAAGGAATAGTTGCAGACTGTGTGTGTGTGTGTGTTTATGTGTGTGTGTGTGTGTGTGTAGATACATAGATGATATATAGATGAACAGAGAGCTGGATAGAGCCATAGATCGATAGAGATTGACAGGTCGATAGATTTTAAAAATTTATTTGCCATTCACTACTTTGCAACAATTCTCCCAATTTGGTTTGAAAAGAGACAACAGGTGACTTTTGTTTAAAGTCCAAGTAAAGAGAGAAGCCGTGTTTGGAGCGAGAATCCTTTAATAACTATATTTATTTCCAGAGAACAATAAATACAGAAATTGCAAGCAGTATATATAACAGTAATATCTTTTTTAAATATAGAATCACCTACTTTTATACAACTTAACAGGCAAACATGTTTTTTTGTTATTGTTGTTTGGAAATTAGCATTGGGAAAAGCTACATAACAGAGGAAATACCAAGTAAAATCAAACAGTGTTCACTCTTAACTCTAAACACAGTGCTCCCACTACTGGTTCTGCATCGAGGCGGAGGGGAAGGCCAGAGGCAGGCTCAGCTTCGGGCGGCAGCGGTCTGGGGCTGCTCGGATTGGAGCTGCTTGCCAAGGTATTCCCTAAAAAATAAGAATGAAATAAGGAGAATGAGAATTTCAATAGCAAAGAATCACTTCCAAAATTGAAACACACTATGCACTGTCATATTTAACATCCAAAAATAATAAAATCCTACAAAATTAAACTTTTCCAAATTTCAAAAGTACTTGTACTGTATGACTTCTACTTCATGTATCATACACAAGTTATGACGACAAACTAGTCATTCTTGTATTTTTATGAATAACTTGTAAAGTTATTACAATTACACAAACAGGTGATTACAAGGAAGTGTAGTTACTTCCTGGGGAAAGACTACTTTCCTGTTCAGATAAAGGGGTCTTGTTTACTGCTACTGCCACTTCTGCAATCTAAGAAGTTCAAAATCACCTCAATTACGATTCTGAATGACCTCATAAATGAAAAACAAATGTCCTGCTGTTAGAGAATATGTGTATCTTCACCCTGGGATGACACAAGAGTACATGAAAATAAATCACCAAAACTAGCATTGGGAGTCCCCACACTAACAGGAGCTACTGGTCTGGGGCACTCACTCTGCCCCAGCACAGTCTAAAGCCCGCACAGAGACGGTCAGGCCAGAGCCACAGAACAATTCCAGGAGCTGAGTAGCAGCACTCACTCCACAGGTAGAGCAACTGGGGCTCAGAGCAGTGGTCCCCAATCCTTTTAGAGCACTCTCCTTCAGAAAATAAGCATGCGCCCACAGTATGTGCACACTTAGCTCTAAAGTACACACAGACACCACTGTGAATTCCAGGACAGAAAACAATCTTGTCCCTATTTTCCTTTGAGGCACTTGCCCAAACTTTTGTTTTAGAACCAATTAGGAAGAAAAAGAGGCTTTTCAAGAAAAAACTATTTAAAAGTTTTCCTCTTACAAAAAAGCATGAGTTTGGAATAGAGACGTAGGTTTACATTCCAGTTCCATAACCTCCCAGGTATTCCCATGGGGGCTCTAGGAGGCACTGGGTGTGCAGGCCCTGGCTGGGCTGCAAGCAGCAGGTACACTGTCAATGCCATCCTCTCTTGCCTATCGTCTATCAACTGTGTGAGCGTCACCAAGAAACCACCTTTGGGGGCCACCGATGTCCACAGGTAAATGTGACTCCGCCTCTCTCCACAGTGGTCCAGAAGAAGGCAAGCATTTCGCCTGCGCTGCTCTCCCCCTGCTACTGCAGCCTAGGCCAAAGCTGCAAAGATTTTAAGACAGAAAAGACAGAAGCACTGGGAATGCGGACAAGATGCCACGCAGTGGCAGAGCAGCAGGGAGGAGGAATCGGTGGCCCAAAGCATGTAAAGTGCCACGCCGCCCGCCCCAACCCAAAGGCTGCTCACTTTCTAATACCATGAGACTGAACAAAGCGTCCCAGGACACAGAAGTGGGTTATGATCTTTTCCACCCCTCAAGGAAAGTTCTTATAACTGACTCATTAATTTTGGATGTTATATTAAAGTGTTTAATATTCTTGTGCTACCAGGAACTGTGCTGACACACACAGACAACGGGATCTTATTTCTAACCAGAAGTTAAGTAAATAGTCATGTCTACTTCATGGAAAGGCTGAAAGGGAAGACATCCTATTATCTTTGTTAGACAGGAAAAACAAGAGTTTACAGCCACTATCTATGCTGCTACTCTGGGAATGCCTGCAACTTGGGAGCATCTGTGGTCACACAGATTTGTTTTCTTGGTGGTGGAGGTAATAATATTTATGGCAAATTTCCAGATCTTATATTTTCCCTGCATATATGTGAGAAATCAAGCCTGAAGTTAGATATGCTTCATTTTAGAGAGGTCTTCAAATATTTCAATTTTAGACTACTTAGTGCGGAGCCTTAGAAAACATTTTAAAAGTGTACTTCAAAGACACTGTGCCACTCTTCAATGACAGTAAGACATGGTTCTCTCCCTGAAGGACTGATGTCAATGACCAAGTTTTAAATGTAAGTTTTCAAAAACGACTAGTAAGAATGTACGACAACGCCTCCAGGAGCTCAGGCAGGGAACTGGTAAGTTACCACAAAGGGTCCTGTGTATGTGGTCACAGACAGGCTCCCAACCTGCTCCATCCCTTCCAGAGGCATGAGGGTAGTTTGTTCCCTATATCACACTTCACTAATACTTAGGAGACAACAAGTGGTGAAGATAATTCTTTCTTCACAAAAGGAACACTCTTGTAGGGCCAAAGTAGGACAGTAAAACCCGGCACAGGTGGGCTGTTCCAGCAGAGAATGAAAAGACACATGCAGCCACGGCTTCCACCCCACCATCTTCCACTCGTTTTTTGTCTTCCTGATCAAAGATATACATTACAGGTAACATCCTCTCCTACACAATTTTTTTTTTTTTTTTGAGACAGGGTTTTGCTCCGTTGCCCAGGCTGGAGTACAGTGGTGAGATCACAGTTCACTGCAGCCTTGACTTCCTGGGTTCAAGCCATCCTCCCACCCTAGCCTCTTGAGTAGCTGGGACTACAGGTGCTCACCACCATGCCTGGCTAATTTTTTTAGTTTTTGTTGCCCAGGCTGGACGCTAACTCCTGGGCTTATGCCTGCCTCAGCCCCTAAAGTGCTGGAGTTACGGGTGTGAGCCATCACACCCAGCCAGGCTTTCACTCTCGTTTTTTCATACATACAAGGTAGCCCGGAGGCATCCACTTCTTCCTGACCTAAGTATGTGACACATAGAAAAATCAGCACCTCCTTTCTTCTGCCTAGTTGAGGGTTTATGTAATTTGGATTTGGGGGAAGAGCAAGGACTCATATAGATGAAAAAGGGTCCAACTAAGAACCTGCACATCAGCGGCCCCACGTGGAACTTTGTGAGCCTGGCTTGAGTGTTGTAGGTCAAAATGCCAAAAGCCCAGCAAGAGAAGAGCCCAGACAGGATTCATGGAAAGAATCATCCAATTTTCTCCTCAAGCTTTCCTGAAATTGCTGTTTGTTATGGCATGTGGGGTGTTAGATGGCTTGCTAACATACCAGGAGGAACTGAATGGTGGCTCCACTGAAAAGGGTATTAAAAACACCTAACCTATACGAACTTTGGGAAAAATCCACTCCTTTGAACTTGGCTTTTATTTATTTTATTTTATTTTATTTTATTTTTTGAGACTGAGTCTCACTTTATTGCTCAGGCTGGAGTGCAAAAGGAAAAACTAGTATAGATTTTACCTCAGGGGATAATAATGTATCTAGAACAAAGGATGCAAGGAGATCTTTTGTCAATTAATCTTGATATTGAGTCAGCCTTTCTCTCTATACACGAAGATCAATACAAAAAAATTTCAACTTATAATTCAGTCAAAAGGTGCCTGACTTGTACAAGCAACTTATAGGAATGTGACATTAAATCTGTGCTTCTGCTACCTAAGATGCAAAATTTGTGAGGTGCAGTATTTTTCTTCTTTAACTTCATCTACACCTGAAATCTCCTGAGATCTCAACATCTCTGCAACTGAAAAAAGGGCAGTCTGAAAACCTACTCCCCTTTTTAAAAACCCAAGTACATAAACAGCTCACAAAAGAGATCATACTGCTGCAATAGAGTTTACGTCTGATGAAGAAACCCTGAAAAACTGACTTTCACTTCCCACAAGGCACCACTGCGGCGGCTGAGAATTGACGGGGGCATTCTGAAGGTGACTAACTATCTGGGTTCTATTCTGTTAGGAGCTAGGGCACCAGGAAGCACTTACTTAGCTATAGTAACTCTTCAAACAACAGAAAGACCATTACCCATTCTAATCAAATGCCTCACCATCACAGTATATTTAGTTGCTTAAAGACTCAAACATTATAGATGTTTCTTTCTTTAAAACTGTAATTGAAGACACTCTAATAGTATTTCAACATTTTACAAACTTTACCTACATAATTTGAAATACATGGTAACTTCAGCTGTGTAATTTAGTGACAGGAAAAAAGTGATTTTCTACTGACGAATATATTAATCAATGAAAACTACTAAGTCTTTTTTATTTTCCTTTATTGGCCTTGCCTGCCCACCAAGTCAAGTAGAAAACCCATTGTTAGCAGCATTTTTGTACTGTTTTCTCTAGTCTTCCTTTGGTATGCAAATTTTTCATAATTAAAACCATAATGTTATTAGAATTCTACAGCCTGCTTCTTTCAGTACGTTTGTCATAATGATCATTAAAATTACATCTGAGTCATAATTACATGTTTCTTACTCTTTACCTATCCTGTTTTGGAAAACAAGTTGGTATAAAATAAATCATTAACAAACTATTCTTTTCTAAATATATAAACACAATTTATCTTAGAAAATATAAACTTTATAGTTGTTTATAATACAGATTTATATTTGGTTAAGGGGAAAAATAAATCATCAATAATTTTATATAACTCTGCTTTCTTTAATGCTAACTCACTATAGTTTAGTTATACATTCAGTGATTCCTCTAGCTTTTATCATTTTTAACACAAAGCAAACTTTGTTTTATGAACTGAAAAAAAAAAATTTTGTTTTATGTAAAAACAAATTGTGTTTATATGAAAACCGCAGTGCCCTCTCTCATCTGTATCTAATTTACAAAAACATTTAAATTCCAAGAGTAAGTACTACATAGTCCAACTCTTTCTACAGTATTTTGATCTCAGCCTAGGAAAAACAGTATTTAACATCACAACATGTACCATTTTTTAGTGCCTGCTAGTTACTAAGCAATGCACTAGCTGCTTGACATACATTTTCTTACGTACTCTTCACAAGAATACCCATAAATGTACAGAAGAGCCCCATTTATAGATATGTAACTCGAGTTTAGCAATGATAACTAACATGTTGTAAGGTTAGGACGACTAGATTAGTGGGGAGTGTATTGGTACCAAGTCTGATTTCAAAATTCACAGTTTTAATGACTAATAGTACAACCTCATGGTACATTATTCTTCCTCTCACTGGCTAGAGATACATTATTGTACAGCTGTGAGAATAAAAAAGATTAAGAACATCACAGTGCAAATCCTCAATTTATTTTCTCAAACATATTTTCATGATCACTAGACACTTCACTTTCTAACAGCATCTAAATCCAAAGACTAATAGGTTAGCAATCTCCCTAAAGAGGTGATTCATGGAATTAAAAAGGAAAAAAAAAGAGATCAGTGATTCTAAAAGTCTATTCTAGAGTCTGTTTATAGGATTTGTAGTTCTAAGAAACAAAAATGTACATTTTAAAAGAAATTGCATTAAAGAGTGTATTCTAAAAGCAATTTACGTAAAATTTGCAATAACAAAGTTATTTTTCCTACAGGAATTCCACTAATCAAATCTTTTTATTTTTCTTTTTAATAAGCTGTAAAATCTAAATGCCACTAAACAGTTTAAACCTGCATTTCTTTATTTCTGGCTATGCTCAAGAGTTGTCCTCTTCCCCTGCTGCTACCAGCTCTGTCACAGATAGGCAGTATCTTCCATGTTTCATTGCTTTTCCAATGCGTGATTATGATGGGCAAGCAACGCACTGAGCCACTCAAAGAATTGGAGTTGGCAGCAAACACTCCTTTACCTTTTAAATGCTGGTTCCTGATCATCAAGTACTTATAACCAAAAGCAACCTGCACAACACAGGGCACACCCCTAGCCAACTGCACTGCATACAAATCCAGTTATGCAATGCGCAGTGTGGGAGAAATGCCTGTGCAGTTACAAGAGCTTCTAATAAGAATATTTATTTTCTATTTATTACAACGACAGCATGTAAGCGAAGTCCACATTTAAGACTTATTGCAGATTTCTTTTTCTCAAATTATATTTAGGAAGACTGAGAGCATATGAGAGTGGAGATGGTATCCCATTTATCATCTTCCAGTTTTCAGATCAGTCCCTGGTATAAACTAAGAGATCGATGACTGTTGAATAAAGGGTACTTGAAGAGTCCTCCAGGAGAGTTAGACCCGGAAAAGGATGCATCTTTCTCCTAAAGGAAAATGTGCTGCAACACTGTAGAGCCAGTCTTCAGCAGTTAAACCTACCAACTACTCCATAATCTAACTGCAGAATTGCTCAAACAAAATTTAAAAGTTATTTTTAATTAGAATCTGCATATAACATAAGAAAACTCAACTAAATCCACAGTAAAGAAATAATATTTTAGAAGATTAGTTCAATGTTTTAATGACATGTAGTAGAAAATGAATTAAATCAGCTTTATAATTATACTTGAAGGATCTCCTAGCCTACAAAATTATTCTTTAGAGAATCCATTTTCCCACAAGATATGCAAAAACTAAAATAAACCAAAACACGTGGGCCAGATGTTTCTTCAATATGAATATAATCACCTGAAATGAGTCTCAGAGCTATTTAAAGAATAAAGCAGATTATACAACTTTGGCACACTACATAGAAGGTGACAGACGTTTTTGATTTGTGTGTGTGATTTTGTTTGGTAACTAAGAATGTCAAGGATAAACCTGGGAAGTCGCTGGCCTCCTCCCTCGGATTTCTCCTTCACATCCAACTGGTAACCAGCTCTCACAGATCCCCTCTCCTCCATACGCTGAATCTCTCCCACCCTACTCACCCCTGATCCCGCCTCTCACCATGGCTGGATTGGATCTCCAGCCTCTCTACTGGTCTTTTCCCTCTAGTCTTTTACAATCCAAAATCCAGTACCCTCCCCACAACCACTGTCTCTAAAGTGGCAGTGCTAAAATGACACTGTTATTTTACCTCTCGGTGGTTTTCTACAGCCTTCAGGAAAGAACTCAGAACATCAAAGCAGAGATGGTTTATCGTGATGTGGCCACTTTGCATGCCTCCTACTTTATTTTAGCTTCATAACAGACTCCAGCTGTCTGGTAATTCCCCAGCTGGGTGAGGATCTCCCTAACCGGATGTGTCTGCTTGCACAGCTCTCTCCCCCACTTCCTCCTTCTGTTCACAGTCCCCATCTCCTCTCTGCCCAGAACCCTCCTGGGCCTAAGCCTGCTCTCCATGTGGTCACGTGGCTGTGCGTCCTTCCCATGGGGTCACAGCGCAGCATGCGCTTGCTGCCTCACCGTGGGATGAACCATCGATCTCTCTAGCTTTCCCCAAAATGGTAAACAGAAAAGTTAGACATGTTGAAATTTGTAAATCCAATATAAACTTTATAGGGAGGTGATGAATGGACCTACTATCACCAACCCTCTCTGTCAAAAACCAGTTTTTAAATTAAATTAAATCTCATTTAAATGTGATCTACAATTTACTATTTTCTAAGTAAGCTAATAAAAGTAGTATAACTACTTCAGTTGTTTTAATTTCTTTTTTTTTTTTTTGTTTTTTTTGTTTTTTTTTGTTTTTTTTTATTTTTATTTTTTTATTTTTATTATACTTTAAGTTCTAGGGTACATGTGCATAACGTGCAGGTTTGTTACATATGTATACTTATGCCATGTTGGTGTGCTGCACCCATCAACTCGTCAGCACCCATCAATTCATCATTTATATCATGTATAACTCCCCAATGCAATCCCTCCCTCCTCCCCCCTCCCCCCCCCCCATGATAGACCCCAGTGTGTGATGTTCCCCTTCCCGAGTCCAAGTGATCTCATTGTTCAGTTCCCACCTATGAGTGAGAACATGCGGTGTTTGGTTTTCTCTTCTTGTGATAGTTTGCTAAGCATGATGGTTTCCAGCTGCATCCATGTCCCTACAAAGGACGCAAACTCATCCTTTTTTATGGCTGCATAGTATTCCATGGTGTATATGTGCCACATTTTCTTAATCCAGTCTGTCACAGATGGACATTTGGGTTGATTCCAAGTCTTTGCTATTGTGAATAGTGCCGCAATAAACATACGTGTACATGTGTCTTTGTAGTAGACTAATTTATAATCCTTTGGGTATATACCCAGTAGTGGGATGGCTGGGTCATATGGTACATCTAGTTCTAGATCCTTGAGGAATTGCCATACTGTTTTCCATAATGGTTGAACTAGTTTACAATCCCACCAACAGTGTAAAAGTGTTCCTATTTCTCCACATCCTCTCCAACACCTGTTGTTTCCTGACTTCTTAATGATTGCCATTCTAACTGGTGTGAGATGGTATCTCATTGTGGTTTTGATTTGCATTTCTCTGATGGCCAGTGATGATGAGCATTTTTTCATGTGTCTGTTGGCTGTATGAATATCTTCTTTTGAGAAATGTCTGTTCATATCCTTTGCCCACTTTTTGATGGGGTTGTTTGTTTTTTTCTCGTATATTTGTTTGAGTTCTTTGTAGATTCTGGATATTAGCCCTTTGTCAGATGAGTAGGTTGCAAAAATTTTCTCCCATTCTGTAGGTTGCCTGTTCACTCTGATGGTAGTTTCTTTTGCTGTGCAAAAGCTCTTTAGTTTAATTAGATCCCATTTGTCAATTTTTGCTTTTGCTGCCGTTGCTTTTGGTGTTTTAGACATGAAGTCCTTGCCCATGCCTATGTCCTGAATGGTACTACCTAGATTTTCTTCTAGGGTTTTTATGGTATTAGGTCTAACATTGAAGTCTCTAATCCATCTTGAATTAATCTTCGTATAAGGGGTAAGGAAAGGATCCAGTTTCAGCTTTCTACTTATGGCTAGCCAATTTTCCCAGCACCATTTATTAAATAGGGAATCCTTTCCCCATTTCTTGTTTCTCTCAGGTTTGTCAAAGATCAGATGGCTGTAGATGTGCGGTATTATTTCTGAGGACTCTGTTCTGTTCCATTGGTCTATATCTCTGTTTTGGTACCAGTACCATGCTGTTTTGGTTACTGTAGCCTTGTAGTATAGTTTGAAGTCAGGTAGCGTGACGCCTCCAGCTTTGTCCTTTTGACTTAGGATTGTCTTGGCAATGCGGGCTCTTTTTTGGTTCCATATGAACTTTAAAGCAGTTTTTTCCAATTCTGTGAAGAAAGTCATTGGTAGCTTGATGGGGATGGCATTGAATCTATAAATAACCTTGGGGAGTATGGCCATTTTCACGATATTGATTCTTCCTATCCATGAGCATGGTATGTTCTTCCATTTGTTTGTGTCCTCTTTGATTTCACTGAGCAGTGGTTTGTAGTTCTCCTTGAAGAGGTCCTTTACATCCCTTGTAAGCTGGATTCCTAGGTATTTTATTCTCTTTGAAGCAATTGTGAATGGAAGTTCATTCCTGATTTGGCTCTCTGCTTGTCTGTTGCTGGTGTATAAGAATGCTTGTGATTTTTGCACATTAATTTTGTATCCTGAGACTTTGCTGAAGTTGCTTATCAGCTTAAGGAGATTTTGGGCTGAGACGATGGGGTTTTCTAAATATACAATCATGTCATCTGCAAACAGGGACAATTTGACTTCTTCTTTTCTTAACTGGATACCCTTGATTTCTTTCTCTTGCCTGATTGCCCTAGCCAGAACTTCCAACACTATGTTGAATAGGAGTGGTGAGAGAGGGCATCCCTGTCTTGTGCCAGTTTTCAAAGGGAATTTTTCCAGTTTTTGCCCATTCAGTATGATATTAGCTGTGGGTTTGTCATAAATAGCTCTTATTATTTTGAGGTACGTTCCATCAATACCGAATTTATTGAGCGTTTTTAGCATGAAGGGCTGTTGAATTTTGTCAAAAGCCTTTTCTGCATCTATTGAGACAATCATGTGGTTCTTGTCTTTGGTTCTGTTTATATGCTGGATTACGTTTATTGATTTGCGAATGTTGAACCAGACTTGCATCCCAGGGATGAAGCCCACTTGATCATGGTGGATAAGCTTTTTGATGTGCTGCTGAATCCGGTTTGCCAGTATTTTATTGAGGATTTTTGCATCAATGTTCATCAGGGATATTGGTCTAAAATTCTCTTTTTTTGTTGTGTCTCTGCCAGGCTTTGGTATCAGGATGATGTTGGCCTCATAAAATGAGTTCGGGAGGATTCCCTCTTTTTCTATTGATTGGAATAGTTTCAGAAGGAATGGTACCAGCTCCTCCTTGTACCTCTGGTAGAATTCAGCTGTGAATCCATCTGGTCCTGGACTTTTTTTGGTGGGTAGGCTATTAATTGTTGCCTCAATTTCAGAGCCTGCTATTGGTCTATTCAGGGATTCAACTTCTTCCTGGTTTAGCCTTGGGAGAGTGTAAGTGTCCAGGAAATTATCCATTTCTTCTAGATTTTCTAGTTGATTTGCGTAGAGGCGTTTATAGTATTCTCTGATGGTAGTTTGTATTTCTGTGGGGTCAGTGGTGATATCCCCTTTATCATTTTTTATTGCATCTATTTGATTCCTCTCTCTTTTTTTCTTTATTAGCCTTGCTAGCGGTCTGTCAATTTTGTTGATCTTTTCAAAAAACCAACTCCTGGATTCATTGATTTTTTGGAGGGTTTTTTGTGTCTCTATCTCCTTCAGTTCGGCTCTGATCTTAGTTATTTCTTGCCTTCTGCTAGCTTTTGAATGTGATTGCTCTTGCCTCTCTAGTTCTTTTAATTGTGATGTTAGAGTGTCAATTTTAGATCTTTCCTGCTTTCTCTTGTGGGCATTTAGTGCTATAAATTTCCCTCTACACACTGCTTTAAATGTGTCCCAGAGATTCTGGTATGTTGTATCTTTGTTCTCATTGGTTTCAAAGAACATCTTTATTTCTGCTTTCATTTCGTTATGTACCCAGTAGTCATTCAGGAGCAGGTTGTTCAGTTTCCATGTAGTTGAGCGGTTTTGATTGAGTTTCTTAGTCCTGAGTTCTAGTTTGATTGCACTGTGGTCTGAGAGACAGTTTGTTATAATTTCTGTTCTTTTACATTTGCTGAGGAGTACTTTACTTCCAATTATGTGGTCAATTTTGGAATAAGTGCGATGTGGTGCTGAGAAGAATGTATATTCTGTTGATTTGGGGTGGAGAGTTCTATAGATGTCTATTAGGTCCGCTTGGTGCAGAGATGAGTTCAATTCCTGGATATCCTTGTTAACTTTCTGTCTCGTTGATCTGTCTAATGTTGACAGCGGAGTGTTGAAGTCCCCCATTATTATTGTATGGGAGTCTAAGTCTCTTTGTAAGTCTCTAAGGACTTGCTTTATGAATCTGGGTGCTCCTGTATTGGGTGCATATATATTTAGGATAGTTAGCTCTTCCTGTTGAATTGATCCCTTTACCATTATGTAATGGCCTTCTTTGTCTCTTTTGATCTTTGATGGTTTAAAGTCTGTTTTATCAGAGACTAGAATTGCAACCCCTGCTTTTTTTTGTTCTCCATTTGCTTGGTAGATCTTCCTCCATCCCTTTATTTTGAGCCTATGTATGTCTCTGCATGTGAGATGGGTCTCCTGAATACAGCAGACTGATGGGTCTTGACTCTTTATCCAGTTTGCCAGTCTGTGTCTTTTAATTGGAGCATTTAGTCCATTAACATTTAAGGTTAATATTGTTATGTGTGAACTTGATCCTGCCATTATGATATTAACTGGTTATTTTGCTCGTTAGTTGATGCAGTTTCTTCCTAGCCTCGATGGTGTTTACATTTTGCCAAGTTTTTGCGATGGCTGGTACCGGTTGTTCCTTTCCATGTTTAGGGCTTCCTTCAGGGTCTCTTGTAAGGCAGGCCTGGTGGTGACAAAATCTCTAAGCATTTGCTTATCTGTAAAGGATTTTATTTCTCCTTCACTTATGAAACTTAGTTTGGCTGGATATGAAATTCTGGGTTTAAAATTCTTTTCTTTAAGAACGTTGAATATTGGCCCCCACTCTCTTCTGGCTTGTAGAGTTTCTGCCGAGAGATCTGCTGTTAGTCTGATGGGCTTCCCTTTGTGGGTGACCCGACCTTTCTCTCTGGCTGCCCTTAAGATTTTTTCCTTCATTTCAACTTTGGTGAATCTGGCAATTATGTGTCTTGGAGTTGCTCTTCTGGAGGAGTATCTTTGTGGCGTTCTCTGTATTTCCTGAATTTGAATGTTGGCCTGCCCTACTAGGTTGGGGAAGTTCTCCTGGATGATATCCTGAAGAGTGTTTTCCAACTTGGTTCCATTTTCCCCCTCACTTTCAGGCACCCCAATCAGACGTAGATTTGGTCTTTTTACGTAATCCCATACTTCTTGCAGGCTTTGCTCATTTCTTTTTCTTCTTTTTTCTTTTGGTTTCTCTTCTCGCTTCATTTCATTCATTTGATCTTCAATCGCTGATACTCTTTCTTCCAGTTGATCGAGTCGGTTACTGAAGCTTGTGCATTTGTCACGTATTTCTCGTGTCATGGTTTTCATCTCTGTCATTTCGTTTATGATCTTCTCTGCATTAATGAGTCTAGCTGTCAATTCTTCCACTCTTTTTTCAAGATTTTTAGTTTCTTTGCGCTGGGTACGTAATTCCTCCTTTAGCTCTGATAAGTTTGATGGACTGAAGCCTTCTTCTCTCCTCTCGTCCAAGTCATTCTCTGACCAGCTTTGATCCGTTGCTGGTGATGGGCTGCGCTCCTTTGCAGGGGGAGATGCGCTCTTATTTTTTGAATTTCCAGCTTTTCTGCCCTGCTTCTTCCCCATCTTTGTGGTTTTATCTGTCTCTGGTCTTTGATGGTGGTGACGAACTGATGGGGTTTTGGTATAGGTGTCCTTCCTGTTTGATAGTTTTCCTTCTGACAGTCAGAAGGACTCTCTGTTGGTCTGTTGGAGATTGCTTGAGGTCCACTCCAGACCCTGTTTGCCTGGGTATCAGCAGCAGAGGTTGCCGAAGATAGAATATTGCTGAACAGCGAGTGTACCTGTCTGATTCTTCCTTTGGAAGTGTCCTCTCAGGGGTGTACTCCACCCTGTGAGGTGTGGGGTGTCAGACTGCCCCTAGTGGGGGATTTCTCCCAGCTAGGCTACTCAGGGGTCAGGGACACACCTGAGCAGGCAGTCTGTCCGTTCTCAGATCTCAACCTCCGCGTTGGGAGATCCGCGGCTCTCCCCAAAGCTGTCAGACAGAGTCGTTTGCGTCTGCACCGGCTCCCGCTACTTCCCCTGTTGGTCTTCAGCTGTGCGCTGTCCCCAGAGGTGGAGACTACAGAGACAGGCAGGCTTCCTTGAGCTGCTGTGAGCTCCACCCAGTTCGAGCTTCCCAGAGGCTTTGTTTACCTACTTAAGCCTCAGCAATGGCGGGCGCCCCTCCCCCAGCCTCGCTGCTGCCTTGCGGATAGATCGCGGCAGACTGCTGTGTTAGCAGTGAGGGAGGCTTCGTGGGCGTGGGACCCTCCCGGCCAGGTGTGGGATATATTCTCCTGGAATGTCTGTATGCTTACAGCGCAGTATTGGGGTGGGAGTTACCCGATTTTCCAGGTGTTGTGTGTCTCAGTTCCCCTGGCTAGGAAAACGGATCCCCTTCCCCCTTGCGCTTCCAGGTGAGGCGATGCCTCGCCCTGCTTCAGCTCTCGCTGGTCAGGCTGCAGCAGCTGACCAGCACCGATTGTCCGGCACTCCCTAGTGAGATGACCCCAGTACCTCAGTTGAAAATGCAGAAATCACCGGTCTTCTGTGTCGCTCGCGCTGGGAGTTGGAGACTGGAGTTGTTCCTATTCGGCCATCTTGCTCCGCCCCCTAATTTCTTAAACATTTCAAACATTAAAACAAAAATTCTTGGCAATGCCTATGCCATCGGAATTACCAAATATTAACTTTCAAAAACCTACAAACAACAGATTACAAGACTTTTCTCAAACTCTGAAAGGAAGAGGGGCGTTAAAAGGTCCGGAAATCTAAGCACAACCACAGCATTCTAAATTATCTGCCAGTGGAAGTAGGTCATATGGCCCCCCAAAACCTAAGAATTAAAATCAAAGCAATTATTTATAATCTAGTACAGACGAGTACAGATTTATAACTCCTGGGGAAGAGATCGCTAATGTTCCCCAATATCCTTTTTCTCTCCTTCCTCAGTAACAGAACCCTTTCATCTTAGTAGGCCACATAGCCTATCAGAGGAAAGATTTCATTTCCCAGTTCCTTTGTAGCTACATATGGCCAGAAGACTGAGTAATGGCCAATACGGTATAAGGTGGAAGTGTTGAGGGGCAACTTCCAGGAGCCTCCCCATGGCCTGGAACATACCCCTGCTCCCTGGCTCCCTGCCACCCCGACAGCCAAGAGGACCAGGCCACGCCCCAGGGATGGCAGTACACTGAGCTGAAGGAGGCTGGATCTCTGTGCATTGTCTAGTTCTGGTCTGCCCAGCCCACCCCTGGATGTAAGATAACAACAAATCTCTCTCTTAAGTCATGGTATTTGGGGTTTCTGTTACATCATTAGATGAACCTATCCTTCCCATTACTGTTCTCTTGAACAAAAATAACTATCCTTGAGACATAACCTTGGCTGGAAAAACAACAACAATAGCACCTATACTAGATATACACTGGCTTTAGTGCAAGTATATGTGACTAGATCAGTCAACTTGGGATTTAAAATATATTTAGGTAACAGCTTACCTATAAACTTAAATAAATCTAGACATATGACAATAGAACCAATATTTTTTTTCCCAAATATTGGAATTCTGAAACTTTCTGCTATGGTTTGAGTATCTGTCCCCTTCAAAACACATGTTGAAATTTAATCCCCAATGTGGCAGTATTGAGAGGAGGGGCCTTAAAGAGGTGACTGGGTCATGAAGTTCTGCCCTCATGAGCGGATTAATCCATTCATGAATTAATAGATGAATGGCTTTTCATGAGAGTGGGACTACGGCTTTATAAGAAGAGGCTGGGCACGGTGGCTCACGCCTGTAATCCCAGCACTATGGTAGGCCAAGGCGGATCACGAGGTCAGGAGATCGAGACCATCCTGGCTAACACGATGAAACCCCATCTCTACTAAAAATACAAAAAAAAAAAAAAAAAAGAGGGAGAGAAACCCTAGGCTAGCATGAGCGGGCGTTTAACCCCCTGGCCATGTGATGCCTGTGCCACCTCGGGACTCTGTAGAGTCCTCACCAATAAGAAGGCCCTCAACAGATGCAGCCCCTCAACCTTGACTTCTCAAACTCCGTAACTGTAAGAAATAAATTCCATTTCTTCAGACATTACCCAGTTCAGGTATTCTATTATAAGCATCAGAAAATGGAGAAAGACACTTTGCTCAGTGGTTTGTCTGAGCATGCAGCAGTCTTGACACCATTTCCACCTGACAGCTCATCTGTCATCTAGGTTGCCCCATCTAATTCCCTTACACAGCGAAGAACAGAAAGACGGACTGTGATATCAGGCCAGAACCAACAAAATCAAGTGTAACAACATACGACAGAGAAAATCTTGAGTACCCAAAAGGACAGTCAGCAAGGTTAAAATACATTAGGACCATATAATACTATCATCTACCCCAACTGGGAGACTAGCACAATTCAAACAAAGAGAAGAAAGAAAGGAGAGGGAGACAGACAAAAACAGCTGGGAAAAAAATGCCAAAGAGTATGATGACTTGCTTGTGTGTTCTCCTTTATAAAGAGCTCTAAGTTTCAAACTGCATGTTAATGATGTTCCTAAAAGCATAATATATGAACAATTTGGTCTGAAGGGCACTGACCATTGACAAGAAATCATTTAGTGGGAGAAAACTAGGCAAAATTTTTAATTAGTAAAATGTAAAATAAATCAAAATTCTGTTTTAAACATTTTAGACCACAGCTTATACTCAAAACTATCCAAAGATTATTCCATTAAAAAATGTTAATACAAGCCACTCTAATAGTTCCCTATTCTTTGAAAAAGTTGTTACTCTTTCCAGTGCTATGCTGCAAATAAAAACACTTTCAACAACAGTAAATAATCTGTTGTACAGACACCCCTATACATTTACTTTTATATTTAATAATCAACCTTGATTATATACCCATACTTTATATTAGCTCTCATTTAACATGACATAATGGCAAAATAATTTCTAACAATTTTTTCCAAATTGGAAGCTTTTTTCTCTTAAAGCTTCAAATTAAAAATTTATTTCAGGAAACTAACTGGTCCCTAGCTGCCACAATATAAAAAGACTATTCTTATACAGTAACAATGTTTTTAAGTATATCATATTTTAAATCTAAGGTGCTTCACATTTTTTATTTTGACAGAGGTTTCAACAAGATTAAAGTAAATCATGCCTATCAAATTCTGAATAGATACTATTCTACCCTGCTACCCAGAGGAACTTCAGAACATTATCTGAAGAACAGAGATTCAAACAACAAATATATTCTATCACCACCAAGTTAGTTCTGTATATTTGAAACCCTAAGGCATAAAAAAGGGAAGGATCTCTAAAGAGGAGAACATCTACCCATCTACTGTAGAGATGTGTAAAGATTCAAAAGATAACATCCCTCGTTAGTGCCTCCTTAGTGCCTCAATAATCCGAATTCTCTTCCCTCCCATTATCTGAAATAGGACTGTCTTCCTCCGCTCTCTCCTGCTATCTGTGGCACACAAGATCATGGAGAAAGACCAGGGAATACTCTGACCATGTTTAAAGAATGGTTCTGCTTCCTCCCCACTATCTAGCCCCACTTCCACTTCCAAATCACAAGTTTGGACCATAACAAGTTAAATCTTTAGCTATGAGGAAAACATTTATTCAGCATGAATCAGACAGCTCACCCCACCCCTGAATTAGCAATTCCTTTTAATAAATACGTATTTGCTAAGTCAGTCGATCTGAGCTAGTCTGGACAGATGTTTTGGTCTCACTAGCTGGAGTATCGGCAGGAAAGTTTTCTACATTTTTAATGGTAGACAGTCCCAGCTGGTTACTTTCCCTAAGTAACCATCCCATCCTGGCTCTTCAGGGTCTTGCCTCCATCAATTACCTGGCCCAGGTGGCCAATGGCCTTCTCGCTGCCACACCCATTGCATACTTTTCAGTCCTCCCTTCCTCGTCCTCTCAGCTTATTTTACACTGCTCACTACTACTCTATCCTTCCTGAAATATACTTGTTTTCCTTTCCTTCCCTAACAGCACATGTTTCTGGTTTTCACCTAATTTTCCAGCCAGTTCTCCTTAGAGTTAAGCAGTTAAGGTCTTAACTGCTACCACCCCACCCTCCCTGGGTAAAATCTACTCCTTTTCTGTCAGCCCATTCAATGTTTTGTCAGAGTCCATGGCAGCAGGTGGTTCTTAGCCTTTCTTGGATCACACAGCTCTTTGAGACTCCTGTGGAAAGCATGGGCTCTTCCCCTACCGCGTACAATTTCAGGGAGTTAATCCAAAACCTCCCCAGTGAAGAGCCCCTGTTCTACACACACTTTTTCAGGTAATCTCATCCCCTTCCACGACTTCCACTCTCACTCCACTGATTACTTTAAATCTCTCAATCTAGCTTATGTCTTACTCCTGAACTCCAAACCTGTATTTCCAGCTTTTGAATTTCTCCTCAGCTAGAAAGCAGAAACATCAAATTCAATGTGTCTAAAAAATGAACTCCTCAGTGCCACCCCAATTCTGTTCCTCTGTCTACATTCCTGTGTGAGTCAATGGAAAACATCCAGCTGCAGGTCGCAAGCCAGACTGCCAATCTTGATGTGACTCATTCACCACCAGCTCCACACAATCAGTAAGCCCTGTCACTTCCATATTTTTAATAACTAAAAAAAACTGGTCTTTCCTCTGTCTTTGCTGTCACCATTATTACCTAGGGAACAACTGCCTCATCTCTAGAGTGATCTAAGAGTTCCCACCTGGTTTTCTTGCCTCTAAACTTGCCACGCAGCAGGAAGGGTGACATCAAACACGAGCCTTCTCACAGTAGCCCTCTGTTCAGTCCTCTGATTGCTTCCATTATTCCGGGAAAATGTCCACACTCCTTAACGTGACAAGGAAGGCTCCCCTACCTCGGCAGCCACATCTCTCCCAACTCGCCCCTTCAGCCTCTGTCCTCAGCCTCACAGGGGCCAAGAGCCACTCGGCATGGGTGGCTACTGAACCCCAGGAATGGGGCACATGCAGACTGAACTGTGCTGAGTGTGAAGAACTTGCCAGATTTTTCAGACTCCGTGTGAAAAAAGTGGAAAATATCTCATTAGAAAATTTTACACCGATTACTCGTTGAAATAATGTAGATATAGTGGGTGAAATAAAACATTATTAAAATTAACTTCACTTTTTTTTTAACTTTTAAAAATATGGCTACTTGCAATTTTTACATTTCTCCTGTGTCGCTTGCATTAAATTTCACTGGGCCGTGCTCCTCTATGCAACAGAACTCCATGGAGATCCCCTGCTTTGTCCCTTCTGGCAATGCCATCCACTCGACAGTATTTATTAGGTGCTACCCTGAGGTGGGCACCAAATGTGAGCTAAGAGAGGGCCAGCAGGGCACAAAGCCCCGCCCTCCCCCTCACCATCACATGGGTCAGCCCTGCTTAAGGCCTCAGCACAGGCCGCCTGCCTCCAGGAAGACAGTCCTGATTTCACCAGAACCAAGATAAACGCTTCACTCATCTTTCCTCAATGAACGAATTAATAATTAATACAATTAGTCTTGCGGTTCCAGTTCTGCTCTTGGCTGATGACTGACAGCTGGAGATTCGAGGGCAGAGGCTGAAAACCTTCGGGCCAGAGCAGCTGCCCTCCTCAAACCTCCCCACACCAAACATAAGAGACTAGCACCACATGATTTTTTTGGCCAGCCCAGTTTTTTTTTTTTTTTTAAGTTATACTTTTTGTCTTTAAAATTAGGACAACCAGACCAGAAAAAAGTTGTTAATATTTTGGAAGAGAGGAAGAAGAAAATATGAAACAAGTTCACTGTGCACTGGTTACCAACCTGGCTGAATTTGGAGAAACAGAACACCCACATACAGGAGGCTATATGAAGCCTATTTATTACTTACAGATAGGCAGGAAGGGACAACAGAGGCCTGGGATCCATGGCAAGCCAGTCCCCAAAACGTGCAAGAAAGTAGCCCAGGGCAGATGAAGTCTCATCTGTGCATGCCTCACTCGCAAGGCAGCTGAAGGACCCCAGAAAGTAGCCCACCCTGAGTTTTACACCCTGGGGGCCACGTGATGTGTTGGGCTAACGTGCTGAAGCTCACCCTGTTGCGGGGAGGAAGAGAGTACGGAACGGAGCCCAGGCTATTCCAGGCTGTCCTTCCCTATCTGAGGATATTACATTCCCAGCATATCTACAGTTATTCTTGTAAACTACAAGTGAGAAAGGAGACAGAATTGAGTCTGTCAAAGGACACCAGAAGAACTGCCCTGCAGACAGGGCAGAAAGTCCAGCTGCAGTTCTGTGGAAGTCCTGCAAAGTCCTCTGAGGAATGGGCCTCACGCACTGTACTAGTCCAGGTCATCCTCCCACTCTGGCTTCACTCAGCAGGTAAAGGGGAGACAACCAGCCAATGAACAGGCCAGGCAGGAAGCAAGAGAGCTTCCTGCACCCAGGAATTTGGAAGGGCATATCCAAACCATGCCCGCTGCATGTGGAAAGCTGAGCTAGAATGTCATGATGACAAAGCTCAGCCTGCGCCTCTCGAGCAATCATGACAGGGTCTTGGGCAGGAAAAGCAGTCTACAGAGAAGAAGTGAGCAGCCTGGCTATGAATGTGAGAAACCACGTGAGAATGGGAGGTGGAAAACACTGCTGCCTGCCGCGCTTCCCGCCAACTTTCTGGTCCCCAGTTTCAGTGGACTGTGTGACTTCACTTAACTTAGATTCTGTGAGCCACCTGATATCCTTGTCACCTGTCTCCTTATATTTAAGCTAACTCGGGTAGGTATTTGTTTCTTGTAAACAAACTATTCTTGGAGAAGAACAAGAAAAACATGTTTAGACTTAGTTTAACTAAGGTATTCTCACTAGCAGAATCAATTACATTCCTGTTTTGTTCTGATGGATCTTCTAGTGGCTACCTTGTTTCTATCATCTACATTATTTCTTAAGGTATAGCTTCTTGAGTTTATTAAAATATTGCAAAGTTTTTTTAGATTATCATTTAACAATCAATTTTACCAAAACCATGAGTCTGAGTAAGCACTATATATTGCATCAATGGACCTCAGTTATGTAAGAGAATATCCTACTTCTGAGAAGATCCGTGCCCACGTATTCAGGGCTGCAGGGCCATAACGTCTGCCACTTACTCTCAAACAGCTCAGAAAGATAAAGAGAACACACACAAATACAGCATAATGTCAAAGCTGGTGACTACAGATGAAAGCAGCTTTTCAGTAGTTAAAATTCTTTCCAATTAAAAAACTCAAAAACAAAAACTCAAGAGAACCTTTTTTCTTTCCACACTTCCCTTTTCCACCTCAACCAGGAGGACAAAAGCGCCATACTGAGGGGAGGGGAGCAGTAGGGTGAAAGACTCTGGCTTTTTTTTTTTTTTTTTTTTTATTTGAGATGGAGTCTCACTCTGTTGCCCAGGGCGGAGTGCACTGGCGTGACCTCGGCTCACTGCAAGCTCTGCCTCCCAGGTTCACGCCATTCTCCTGCCTCAGCCTCCCAAGTAGCTGGGACTACAGGCACCCGCCACTACGCCCAGCTAATTTTTTTTTTGTATTTTTAGTAGAGACGGGGTTTCACCATTTTAGCCAGGATGGTCTCAATCTCCTCACCTTGTGATCCGCCCGCTTTGGCCTCCCAAAGTGCTGGGATTACAGGCATCAGCCACTGCACCCGGCCGACTCTGGCTCTTTCATGATTTTGCTGGGCTCTGGATTCACCGATATCCACAGACCACATGACATGAGAAAGATAAACCTCTTACTTAGTAAAATAAAATCCAAAAAGAAGTAAAATTAACATTCAGGTGACTGTAATTTTATTAAGCCTTCACGCAACTTCAAAGGATGTCTTCTGATGTTAATTCCACTACTGGTAGAATCCGAGTTCCACTTCTGACAGCACTGCTGCGACTCCCTACACACAGCGTGCTCACAGGGCGCCTTTGCCCGAAGTCCTCCTGGTACCCCAGCCACATCTCCACCAACTCACTCCTTAACCCTTAACACCTCTGGCACTGCCTGCTCCTGCCTGTTCCCAAGCTCCTGTGACACCTACATACACTTCTGTCACAGCTCTCATGATAAGGAAGGAGACCACCTCTCTTAATGTCTCATACCTCAGAAAAAGAAAGAGGAAGTAAAAGCTAAAGAAAGGCAAAAATGAGATCAATAGTCAGACAGCCCGGTGCCACACCCCAGGCCTGGTTTGGTAGTTAAAAATCAACTCCTGATCTAACCGCTTGTATTAGCTATAGATTCCAGGCATTGTATAAGGAAGTATTTTGTGAAACTTTCTGTTCTGTCTTGATTAGTGATGCATGCAGCCCCAGCCACGTACCCCATGCTTGCTCAATCGATCACGACCCTTTCACATGGACCCCCTTAGAGCTGTAAGCCCTTAAAAGGGGCAGGCATTTCTCTCCCGGGGAACTCGGTTTTGGGACACAAGTCTGCTGATGTTCCCGGCCGAATA
Source organism: Rhinopithecus roxellana (assembly GCF_007565055.1). Taxonomy (NCBI): domain Eukaryota; kingdom Metazoa; phylum Chordata; class Mammalia; order Primates; family Cercopithecidae; genus Rhinopithecus; species Rhinopithecus roxellana. The sequence continues at coordinate 9,868,031 of NC_044557.1, read as the reverse complement.
AAGCCACTTCCTTCTTTAACCTGGTGTCTGAGGGGTTTCGTCTGCAGCTCGTCCTGCTACATTTCTTGGTTCCCTGACCGGGAAGTGAGGTAATTAACAGATGGTCGAGGCAGCCCCTTACGGGGCTTAGGCCTGCCCTCTGGAGCATCCCTGTGGGGACTCCAGCCAGCTTGAGCAACACGGATCCTGAGAGCGCTCCCAGGTAGGCATTTGCCCCGGTGGAATACCTCATCAGAGCGGTGCACGGCAGGCCCCTGCGGAGGATCAACACAATGGTTGAACACTGGGAAGGAACTGGTGCTTGGACTCGGACATCTGGAATACAGTAAGACGGTCTTAGGAACTTGCCGACTCCATTTGAGTGGAAGCATGGCCTGATCACCCACAGCATGCCTTTATTGGCACTTTGGTTTTGGTTTTGATTTTGACTTGGCTTGAATTGCTTGATGAACAGGCGTGCCTTTATCGACACTTTGGCTTTGGTTTTGATTTAGTGTGAATTAGACAAGTGAGTGACCTTTTACCCTTTCCTTCTCTTGTAGTGTGAGAGTTGTTTTGTCTCAAAAAAAAAAAAAAAGTTACACTCAAAGTAAGCCCACTCCGCTAGGAACTATGTTAAAAAACATACATATATAAAAAAATAAGAAAAAAGTCATCGAAACATCCAAAACTTATGCTATTAAAGTGCGTGTTACAGAACCTTAAAAAAGGTTTTGCAGGGGATTATAGTTAACCCCCAAGAGATTGAGAACTCTCTGTGAATGTAAATCAGAATTGCCCTCTTTTGGTGTTGGATGGCCAACCGAAAGAACTACAGACAGGGAACAACTGGCCATGTATTTCAGGTGGTGACAGAGGTCGGAGGGAGCCAGTGTACCCAGACCAAATTGCTTTATACTGATTCGTAGTTAAATATAACATAGACAAAACCAGCATAGATCCAGCCCTGTTTAACGGCTTATTGAGAAAAAAAAAAAAAAAAGCCAAAAGTAAAAGAGCAGCTTCGCCAGCAGACAGTGTTAAAAGAAGAAATCCCAGAAACAGCAAGAGAAACCAGTTTTGCAGGAGCTGCCAGAGGTAACAGAAATCTTTCCTTCATATGTCCCAGCCTACTCCTCCTTTACCAAGGCCAATAGCACCCCAGGAACCAGGTTTAGGAGCTAACACGTCCCAGGTCTCACCTCGAAGGGGAGGATCAGAGCCTTGAGAGGCCAGGGAAGGAAGTCAAGAGAGTCAAGCGGGCAGTCTCAAACCTGGCCTTGCTCGAGCTATGCAAATGCTCCTGAGGGAGCAGCGATATACTGGGGTAGACAAAGACAGGCGTATGGTAGAAAGGTGTGCCTTTGTGTATCAACCCTTCACCTCTGCTGATCTCCTCAATTGAAAGAACAATACCCCATCTTATACTAAAAAGCCTCAAGCCTTAACTAATTTGTTTCAAACTATTATCCAGACTCATAACCCTACTTAGGCTGATTGCCACCAGTTGCTCATGTACTGAGGACAGTTGGTTCACCTGCCTGGACTTGAAGGACGCTTTCTTTAGCATCAGACTAGCTCCTGACAGCCAGAAACTACTTGCTTTCCAGTGGGAAGATCCAGGGTCAGGTGTCACCACTCATACACTTGGACCTGGCTTCCCCAAAAGTTCAATAACTCCCACATTATCTTCGGGGAGGCCCTGGCACAAGACCTGCAAAAGTTTCCCGCCAGAGACCGAGGCTGCGTGTTGCTCCAGTGCGTCAGCAACCTCCTGCTGGGAGACGCCATGGCAGTCGGGTGCACCAAAGGAACAGATGCCCTGCTCCGGCACCTGGAGGACTGTGCGTATAAGGTGTCCAAAAAAAAGCTCAGATCTGCAGACAGCAGGTACACTACCTAGGATTTACTATCCAAAAGGGGGAGCGCAGTCTAGGATCAGAAACAACGCAGGTCATTTGCAACCTGCCGGAGCCTAAGACCAGAAGGCAGGTGAGATAATTCTTAGGAGCTATAGGGTTCTGTAGGTTATGGATCCCAAGCTTTGCAGTACTGGCCAAACCTCTGTACCAAGTCACAAAGAGGGGTGACCAGGAACCTGTTGAATAGGGGTGCTAGCAGCAAGCCTTCCGTGACTTAAAAGAAACTCATGCCAGCCCTAGCCCTGGGTCTGCCTGACCTGACAAAGTCATTTATACTATATGTGTCAGAGAGAGAAAAAAATGGCAGTTGAGGTTTTGACTCAGACTGTGGGGCCCTGGCTGAGGCCGGTGGCCTACCTCTCCAAACAACTAGATGAGGTTTCTAAAGGTTGCCCCCTGTGTTTGAGGGCCTTAGCAGCAACTGCCCTGCTAGCACAAAAAGCAGATAAACTGACTCTTGGGCAAAAGCTGAATATAAAAGCCCCCCAATGCTGTGGTGACTTTAATGAATACCAAAGGACATCATTGACCAACGAATGCTAGACTAACCAAGTACCAAAGCTTGCTCTGTGAAAATCCCCCACATAACCACTGAAGTTTGTAACACCCTGAACCCCACCACCTTGCTCTCGGTATCACAGAGCCCTGTCGAGCTTAACTGTGTAGAGGTGCTAGACTCAGTTTACTCTAGCAGACCTGACCTCTGGGACCAGCCTTAGGCATCAGTGGACTGGGAGCTGTATATGGATGCGAGCAGCTTCGTCAACCCACAAGGAGAAAAATGTGCGGATATGCAGTGGTAACCCTGGATACTGTCATTGAAGCCCAATCATTGACCCAGGGTATTTCAGCCCAAAAGGATGAACTCATTGCTTTAATTCAGGCTTTAGAACTAAGTGTAGGTAAGACTGTGAACATGTATGCTGACTCTCAGTATGTCTTCTTAACCCTCCAAGTACATGGGGCATTATACAAGGAAAAAGGCTTGTTAAACTCCGGAGGAAAAGACATAAAACATCAGCAAGAAATCTTGCAACTACTAGAAGCAGTGTAGAGGCCCCAAAAGGTGGCAGTCACGCACTGCAGGGGACACCAGTGAGCTTCCACTAAAGTTGCTTTCGGGAACTCCTGGGCTGACTCAGAGGCTCGGAAAGCTGCATCCACCCGCTCCCGGGCGTCAGTCACAGCCCCCCTTCTCCCTCAAGCACCTGACCTTGTACCTACTTATTCTAAAGAAAAAAAGGACTTTTTCCAGACAGAAGGAGGACAAATAATAGAAGAAGGATAGATCTGGTTACCGGATAAAAAGATAGCTGTGCCACAACTGCTAGGAGCCACAGCTATACTGGCTGTGCATGAGACCACTCACCTAGGCCAAGAGTCACTTAAAAATTTGTTAGGCCAGTTATTCTACATCTCACATTTATCAGCCCTTGCCAAAACGGTGGCACAGCCATGTATTACCTGCCAGCAGCACAATGCGAGGCAAGGTCCAGCCATTCTGCCCGGCATACAAGCTTACGGAACAGCCCCCTTTGAAGATCTCCAGGTGGACTTCACAGAAATGCCAAAGTGTGGAGGTAACAAGTATTTACTAGTTCTTGTGTGTACCTACTCTGGGTGGGTGGAGGCTTATCCAACACAAACTGAAAAAGCTCGTAAAGTAACCCGTGTGCCTCTGAGATCTTATTCCTAGATACGGACCGCCCTTACGAATCGGCTCAGACAATGGGCCAGCATTTGCAGCTGACTTGGTACAGAAAATAGCAAAGGTATTAAAGATCACATGAAAACTGCATGCCGCCTACCAGCCACAAAGTTCAGAAAAAGGTAAAATGCATAAACCGGACACTCAAGCAGCTACTGAAGAAATATTGCCAGGAAATTCATTTAAAATCAGGTTTTTGCCTATGGTCATCCTCCAAGTCAGGTGCACCCCCAACAAACAAACTAGGTATTTTCCCTATAAGATTTTGTTCAGTCACGGCTGGGCGCGGTGGCTCAAGCCTGTAATCCCAGCACTTTGGGAGGCCGAGACAGGCGGATCACAAGGTCAGGAGATCGAGACCATCCTGACTAACCCGGTGAAACCCCGTCTCTATTAAAAAATACAAAAAAACTAGCCGGGCGAGGTGGCGGGTGCCTATAGTCCCAGCTACTCGGGAGGCTGAGGCAGGAGAATGGCGTGAACCCGAAAGGTGGAGCTTGCAGTGAGCTGAGATCCGGCCACTGCACTCCAGTTTGGGTGACAGAGCGAGACTCCGTCTCAAAAAAAAAAAAAAAAAAAAAAAAAAAAAAAGATTTTGTTCAGCCAGCCACCCCCCAAATCATAAGTCCGCAAAATTGAAGGTAATCTCCAGGAACTAGGGGAATTGACCTTAAAAAAAAGGCAAATGCAGGCTTTAGGAATAGCCATACAAAGTGTTCATAATTAAGTACATAAAAATGCCTATAAGCCTGACACTCCTTTAAATCTGGTGACTCTGTTTAGGTCAAAAAGTAAAATCTAATTTCTCTAGGATCCGTATGAGATAGGCCCTATATTGTAATCTTGTTCACTCCCACTGCTGTTAAAGTTGCAGGTGTCGTGTCTTGGATCCACCACAGTCAGCTGACACCGGCAGTTCAGGACAAGTGAACCACCAGCAAGACTCAGATAGTCCAACCCGGCTAATCCTAAGGCGAGACTGAGCTGCTGCTGAGGAAACAACAAGCCCTGCTCTAGTCACACACCAGAAGCTGACTAGTCTAAGCACTGCCGAGCTTGAGGACTCGTCAAACAGGTAATGTAGTTAGACATCTTAGGACTAGTAGTATTCCTGAATACTGTTTTACTATTGTTCTGTCACTGTACTCAATCTTTTTCCCAGGTAAGGACCTCTTTTGTCCTTGCTAGCACCTATATAAAAGTGTTCCCACTGTACACATACTACTTAAATCAAAGAACCCAGACCCGTCTGGGCCAGCAGCATTTCCAAGTCTTTAAGTCATTATTTAAGCATATAAACCAAAAGTTACCGGAGCCTCCTCCCTTAGCTAAAAACATTGCCAGCAGCCTACGCATTTCCTCATGTCATGTTTGTGGAAAGACTAACATAGGAGACCAATGGCCTTAGGAAGCAAAAAAGTTAATGCCTCAAAATAAGTTTACTCTGACTAACTCTTTCCCCAAACAGACGCCCACAAGTTCAAACGTCTAGCTCTTAAAAACTTCTATTATTAAAAGTCAAACCCCATCTACATGCTCAATTAAATCATACAGTTGCAGGCCATCTTAGAAATAATCACTAATAAAACTGGCAGAGCTTTGACCATTTTAGCGTGGCAAGAAACCCAAATGAAAAATGCTGTCTATCAGAATAGATTGACCCTAGACTATTTACTAGCAGCTGAAGGAGAAATGTGTGGAAAATTCAGCCTAACCAATTGTCTGCACATAGATGATCAAGGGCAAGTAGTTGAAAATATAGTTAGAGACATGACAAAGTTGGGACACGTGCCTGTACAGGTGTCGCAGAGGTTTAATCCTAAGTCTTTATTTAAAAAATAGTTTCCAACTATAGGAGAATTTACAACCCTCATCGCATGTGTATTGCTAGTAATAAGAACTTGCTTGCTGCTCCCCTGTGTATTACCCTTGCTCCTTCAAATAATAAAAAGTTTTGTTGCTACCTCAGTTAATCAGAAAACCTCGGCACAGATGTATTACATGAATCATTATCAATCTGTCTTGCAGGAAGACCTAAGTAGTGAAAATGAGAATGAGAACTCCCACTAATAAGTCAGATTCTCAAAGGGGGGAATAAGGAAGGAGACTACTTCTCTTATTGTCTCATACCTCAGAAAAAGAAAGAGGAAGTAAAAGTTAAGAAAGGTAAAAATGAAATCAATAGACAGCCCGGTGCCACGCCTCAGGCCTGGTTTGGTAGTTAAAAATCAACCCCTGACCTAACCTCTTGTATTATCTATAGATTCCAGGCATTGTATAAGGAAGCACTGTGAAACTTTCTGCTCTGTTCTGTCTTGATAACTGATGCATGCAGCCCCAGGCACATACCCCATGCTTGCTCAATCGATCACGACCCTCTCACATGGACCCCTTAGAGCTGTAAGCCCTTAAAAGGGCAGGCATTTCTCTCCTGGGGAGCTCAGTTTTCGGGACGCAAGTCTGCCGATGCTCCCAGCTGAATAAAGCCACTTCTTTCTTTAACCTGGTATCTGAAAGGTTTTGTTTGCGGCTCGTCCTGCTACCACAGTGTACTGAAACTGTGGGCTACGCCTTTATTTTCTACTTCTTATTTCTCTACTTTAGCACAAACTGAATTTTCTAACAAGTATTTCTGTCCGTAACTAAATTAGAGACAATTACAGAGATAAAAGTAAATACTCCCATAACTCTCTTAACTGAGAAAAGAGCTGGATACAAATGGAACAGCATAGCGTTCAAACCAGACACTGAAAAGTTTTCTCAGAATACATTTCTGGGATATTTAGCAAGGCAGGAAATACTGTCATCCAAGAGACTGTTTTCATTTCAGGCTTCTAAATGCCTAGCCCTTAAGGAAAATAAGGCAAGAAGAGCACAGCTCCTACCAGTGTGAGAGGTGCCTCTAGGAGAATGCCGTACAGATCTGATACAGTGTGGTGGGAGAAATCTGGTCTTTTAGGAAAACCTCTGGCCCTGTACTAACACTTTGGCACCTTTATGCTGAATTCCTTTTTTAAAACAGAAGTAAAAACAGATGATAAACTTTATCTAATTCATCTAAGAGGATTTAGATTTTTAAATGTAACTGCTGCACTGCTGTACAATTCTTTTAAAATTTAAATGGAATAAAAATTCAATTAAAGAATATTTACATCAAAAGGTACCTTTCTTAAGACAATAGGCTGATACTTCTACCCCTCTTTTTGGTCAATTCCTTAGGTTTTTACTAATGACAAAAACCTGTCAATTCATTTCCATTAGCTATGAAATATTTTTCCCCCATCAAGACGTAACACCTGGGTGACATACATAAAGGGACACTGAGAAAATAATTCGAAAACTTAAATCTCTTAGAGAGTGAATATAAAGTTTGCTTAATCTTAATTAAATTTTTAGTATATTCTGCCAACCATTCTAGTGAGGTTTACTGGATTTAAAAGATGTGCCGTCTCTACTAAAAATACCAAAAAATTAGCTAGGTGTGGTGGTGGGCACCTGTAATCCCAGCTACTTAGGAGGCTGAGGAAGGAGAATCGCCTGAACCCAGGAGGTGGAGGTTGCAGTGAGACGAGATCACGCCACTGCACTCCAGCCCAGGCGACACTGCAAGACTCTGCCTCAAAAAACAAAAACAAAAACAAAAAACAGATGCATGCATGTGCACACACAAAGCCCATGAAATGAAATATGCCAACTGACCACAAATGTAACTGCTCCACCCACACAGAAGGAAGAGAAAGCAATGAAAACCAAAGCAAGTTAATTGATTTTTCTCTACTTCTCCTTACTAGACCAGCCTTTTCTTTCGTCTATGCTTTACTGATCCTTTAAATGCCACTTCAGGTACCTGTTTGTCTAAGAAGCCAGTCATAAGCAAACAAAACTAAAATATGAACTACATCCACAGATCCCCACACTTAGTCATGTGCACCTATGTGTGAAACCTGTAATTGATTTTATGTTTAATTATAAAGTCCACAGACTACATTATCCATCAGGGGTTTTCTTTACTGTCAAAATGCTTATTTTCCAGCTCTTCTGAATGTTTACTTAGGCTGATACTTTGCAACAATCTGAGATTTATGTTATGCTGGTATTTCCAAATCAACTGTAATTCAGTGGTGCATAGTGTCCAGAAAAGTTAAAGTTAATACAGTCTTAGGAAACATTTCTAACTTGCAAAGAAGCAGCAACCTTCAATTGGGAGGCTGAATTACCAGTTGATAGTGAGATAACAGCTGTAAAAAATTCCTCTTTTTACGGCTGGAATTAGTTTTCATATTTTAAAAAATCCAGTTATATTTGTTTTTTTCAAATACACAAAACATTTGACATTAAAAACATTTTCAAATGTTCCTCCACTAAAAACGTCGTAATAATGTGGAAAATTAGGCGGGCAGATCACGAGGTCAGGAGATCGAGACCATCCTGGCTAACACGTTGAAACCCCGTCTCTACTAAAAAAATACAAAAAACTAGCCGGGCGAGGTGGCGGGCGCCTGTAGTCCCAGCTACTCCGGAGGCTGAGGCAGGAGAATGGTGTAAACCCGGGAGGCGGAGCTTGCAGTGAGCTGAGATCTGGCCACTGCACTCCAGCCTGGGTGACAGAGCAAGACTCCGTCTCAAAAAAAAAAAAAAGTGGAAAATTTCAGGTACCCAGAAAGAGACCAGGGACCCAGAAAATTTCAGCTACCTAGAAAATTCCAGAAACCCAGAAAGAGAATCTAGAAATTAATTTAGAAATTAGAAATTAATTCTGGAAAACATTAAATCTAGAAATGTTATTTTTATTGAAAATCATGAGGAATGTTTTGGTAACTTTATTATTATCCAAAAAGTTAGCTAAAACACATAAGAGTTTTTTTCTCTCTCTCTTTAGTTCGTAACTCTTCTAATTACAGTATTTATGCCTCTGCACTTACAGAATAACTAAAATATGCAAAGCTGATAAAAATACCAGAGAACAAAGTAATATCATCCTCAGCCTGCTGAGTTTTTGTTACATTAATTCACCTAAGCATAAAAAATCGAGATGGTAACACTCTTATAACTTATTATGCTGCTTAAGAAAGGGCTGAATAAGAATCTAGAGACAAAAATAGAAAATTCTACATGAGATCCTCTACCTACAAACATCAGTGTTTCTTTCCTGAAGTCCTGAGCTGTTCATACGCACATATTATTGCTTCTGCATTAAAGGCTGATTACATTTAAAATCATTCTGTAGGAGAAAAACAATTGACATTTTATGATGTTAAATGGATGAATTAGGTGTATAAATACAAGTTCTCTAAGTTGTCACTGTTTATATATTCTGCCAAATTTATGAATATAAAAATCCAACACTGCACAAAAGAACAAAGGGCGCGCCAGGAATGCCATGGTGGGCACAAAAAGATGAGAGCTGTGGAGGCCCATGAGTAGGACTGGCCTGCTCAGGCTTCCCATCTGAGGGCGCCCAGTGGGTGCCACTGTCCCCTCCCTCCCCGGCAACTTTATTCCTCCCCCACCGCTCCTCACCCACTCTCAGTCAGGGTTATTTATAATCCATTGTTCCACAGAAATACAGATGTGATGTGGAAGGGGAGAAACGCTGGTATTCTAACACCTACAATTCAAGGATGCAGTTTTAAAATCAATCATAAAATAATTAAATAAGTATTTTCCCATTATATAACTCTATACTCCATGTGATATAAACTCAAATGTATCTCTACATTATCAAGAAACTTAATATTTAACTCCTTATAACAGAATCAAAATCAAAATCCATATCTGACCCAGTTCCATGATTTCTTAAGTAACATAAATTACACTTAAAATGTAATTTTGAAATTATAATTTTTTAAATTCATGGCAGAAAGTAATAAATGTTAACTTTATTGTATCCAAAGTTACAATGTAATCCGATAAACAAAAACTTCAGGAATAATGCAATACCAAAAACCTAAAAATCCTTTAGGGCAGAAAAGCCCAGGGATGCAGGCAAAGTGCTGCTGCTGCTGCTGCTGCCTGTTATGCAGACCTTCATGCTTTCATCTGTGCTTGCATTTTAATTATGTTCAAATAACTATTTCACTATGGAGGGCTAAAATACACCATTTATAATAACTCGTTTCCATTTAAATCAAGCCAATGCTAAAAGAAAAACTCCACTGTATTTCAAATTTTCACCTGATACAAAATAAAACAATTTAGAGAAATTTATAGATTCTTTATAACCCCAGTAACATATTTTAGGTTAAAAAGCCCCTATTTTAGGCAGGTAGAAAGGTAGTCTTTATAAGTATAGTTTAGTACAGACAACTAGGTTACCTGAAAAAAGATATTGATCCAAACCTCTTTTACATTTGGGGATATAATTTGCAAAAGACTACTTTCCAAATGGTATTCTATTTAGTCTCATATTAAACTGGTATTGTAATAAATTGTTATTACTTGAGTAACTTTCATTCTCTGGCACACGGAGCCACAGAAATTTATAAGTCACAATCAAATACAGAGATCACAGGTGAATTTTAATCTTCCTTTATACAAAAATTTCTCTATGAAGGAAGTGTGGGAAAATACTAACACTAAGCTTCTCCATTAAATGTAAAGGAAATAATCATAGCTAAAACATTAAAATTTTAAAAGTTTGGCATATAATTAGAAAGATAAAGGAAAAAAGAATACCCTCTCATAAAGAGCAAATAAACTAGTATTTCCCTGTAAAGACAGAATACTCTTCCTCTTACAATCATACACGGAGAAAGGTACTATGAGACTACACCAAGTTTCTAAATTCAAGAAAAAAGTCAAATTTTAAATATTTCACCTTCAATACATGATCATCTGAACAACAAAAATTCTCAACCAAAAAATTTCCTCCACTGGCAAACATCCTGTTTCACACACATCTTGCCTTTCATATTAGGAATATACATTTTTTAAAACAAGAAAACCACTAGATCCAACAAGAAAGATTTCAAGAGAAATAAATAAAATAATAATAATATTTCAATAGCCTTAATTTCGACACAATGGGAAAATAAGACTTTGACTTTCATAGAAACTTTAGAAAAACATCTGGCAACTATAAGCTCATTGGTTGCAATGGCCTCAAATTCTATTAAATGCCAACATCCTTTAAATTAAATTCCTGAAAGAGATCTAAACAAACCATAAAATATGAAATTACTAAATAATTGATTTATCTTGAAAAATCTAGCTTGGGGTAAAGTGAAGTAAGGAGAGAAATCCAGTGGTGTATCCTAAGTTTTACTGACAGACCTGAAGTTTTTCCTCCTGCTAAACAGATAAAAACCATTCTGGCATTTTTACCTTCTGTTTTGATCCCATTCTTCTTGCACTGAAGTTATGGAAAAAAGTAAAAACATTTTCAGCCCATCAAGTGCTGTCAGCACTAGCTGTGAATCTACCCCAAGTCCATCTACTTCTTATCTCAATGTTTATCGTCTATGCCAAGCCACCAACTATCTCAGCACCAGACTATCATGAGAACCAGTTCAAATGCTCTTCATTCTTTCTCACTTACCCTTCACAATCCATTCTCCAGGGAGTAGCCAAAGTGACCTTTTCGAAACATAAACCACATCTTGTCATTCCCCTATTTAATATCCTTGCAATGGTTTTCAACTCATCTTATTGGAGTCAAATTATAGCCTACAAGGCCCTACACGATCAGGTCTCTGCCTACCTCTCCTGAACCGTATTTTTCCCCTTGTACCGTCCTTCATGTCAGAGTTTGCCCTTGACCATCCTTCTTATCAGAGTTTCCCAACCTCGGCACTGACATACACTTCTTTAATGCTGGGGACTGTCTGCATTACAGGATATTACCAGCACTCCTGGTCTCTATCCACTAGATGCCAGCAGCACCTCCAACCCTGAGTGTTACAACCCACATAAGTCCCTATACATTGCTTTAAACAAGCCAACTTCATTACTACTTCATGGCCTTTTCACCTCTCATTCCCTCTACCTAAAATGCTTATTCATCCCAGTAATAGAGCTGTATGGCTGGTTCCTTTTCATTACTGTCATCTTAGCTCTGTGGCCTACTCAGGGAGGCTTTCTCTAATCATCTTATATAAAGTTGCACCCACTTCCATCATACCTAACATCATTTAACTTATCAGGGTACAAATTTGTACACTTATTAGAGTACAAAGTGCTCAAAAAGCAGTTGTAAGAATTTACATAAATGTCACTATTTATGATAAAAGTGTTAAGTGGCAGGAACATAATATTTAACACATGATACCACAGCAGCACTCCTGGATATTCTCCTACATTGTATTTGCCTGCATCCTCAAAACGCACCCATGCTAGTGCATCATTAATCCTCTCCTTTGGAAAGGCTGGTAGCATTACTGTCAGTTAAAAGCAATGTATATTTGTTCCTGATGCCTTAACAAAAATAGTCCAAAACAGAGCATCCTTCCAGAGGCTGGGGAATGGAGAGGCATTTGAACTGTTTAGGATAGTGATGAAGGCACTGAACACCCAACCTACAGCTAAAAGCAGCTATGCCAAGGGGAATCTTCATTTCTTCATTTCTTCTATTATGTACACAAAGGGCTCACCATTATGTCTAAGTAGTTACTCTTTAATTGATCTTGTTTTAAGTGGATACAAAAAAGTCACTAATTTTTATTTTAAAAATAAAAACAGGCAACAAAGAAGCACAACTTTAGTTACTTCAAAAGCATAAACTGTATGAATGAAATGTGAGAGCTGAATCTGAGTTTCATCAGCTTTTAGTGTTTTTATGTGAATTGGTAAAATTCATTCAATTTACCATATGCTGAATAGTTAAGCCTTGCAAAATTGTGGCATCTCTAAAGGAATCAGTAGTCCAACTGCATTCAACTCCAAAAAGAACTGACTGACTTATGTCACAGGATCCTTTGAGTTACCTCTGGAGTTGTTTTTGAAATTATTATTTTGAATATACACTTGAGACCTTGAGTGCAGCCCATCTTTTTAAAACTATTGTGTTATTGCTTTGAATTACTAAAACATATTTCTAAATTTTGAATCAAAATCACTGATTTTAAAAATGGTCATTCAAGGCATTTACATAAGAACTTTTAGAATGGCAAGTGAGGTTTTGCAGACTACTGTACGAGTGTGAGCAAAAAGCTGTGGCATACCAGTTGTGCACCATAAGCTTCTGCACGGCCAGCAGAGCGTTATAGCGGACCTGCTGGTCTTCGTGATGCATGTGGTTCATGACCAGCTGCTTCCCGCCAAGCTGCTCGATGACCCTGCAAACAGGAGAGACGTGGTGAGGAAGATGCAATTACTCTCAAATTCACAGTTTGTAAGCATCTCAAATACCAAAATGCTAAAAAGGAAAGTAACGATGTGCGTAAATAAACCAAACATGTGTCTTTTTTTTTACATCATTTTCCCTGAACCACAGATTTACAGTATTCAAATATTTTCTTTTTTGAATTCCTAATGATAAATCCAACAGTTGTTCTCATTTCTCATCCCTAATCCAGAAAAGTATGATCTGCCCAGATACCACCCAGTCACCAGCATTTTAGATCATGGTTTTCTAAGTGGTTGAGTATTAACGTTTTTATTATCAGTATTTCTTGCTTGTTTAAAATCAGTATTGAACACCATCTAATTTTCATCATAACATACAATCAATATCAAGCCCACCAGTGACTGTGCTGTGTGACAGATAGGGGCTTAGATGTAGATAGCAGGGAACAGAGGGTTAAAGAGCACCCATGCTAATTTTCTGGAAAAGACTACTGATTTTAAGATAACCACCCGTTTCTCAGAACAATGGGATATGCCATGTGACTTGGGCAGTGAGATGGAGGAGAACATTCATATCTTTGAGAGCACCGAGATGACTGACAACCGACACTGCTTTCTATCACCACACTTCCAACACCCTGAAAATCCACTTATTACATACACAAAGGAAAGTAAAAATGGTTATTTTCGTCATGCACAGAAATAGGTCCTCTGTTCCTTTGCAAAAGTGTGGTTACAGACAGAGCTGTGGAGTCTCAACTTCCACAAAACAGTGTGGACTGCCCTGTCCATTCTTCAGTCCCCAGTCCTGTCTAGTGGAGGATACCTACTATACAGTCAGTGACAAGTGGCACCTTAATACAGTACGGTGTTTGGTGGTTTAAGACAATCTCACAGATCAGTAAGGTTTCTGGGGTCAGAAAGAAAGAAGTAGATGGAGTGGGAGTGAAAGGGAAGCTTTTATCTGCATACCTTTTCATATTTTATTCTTTAAAGCATGGTTTTTTAAAAAAAATGTATTGAACTGAGGGGAACAAAAAGAACATAATATAAGTATCATCAAACATTAACTGAGTGCTTACTGCATGCCAGGCACCGTACTTTAAAACATTATCTAACATATCAGCTCAGCCATTTATCAAACATGGTAATTAGACAAGTCCTTTACCTGGTAAATTCCTCCCTGACAAATAGGGAGGACAAGGACATCTTTACAGCGTTGCTGTGATGATTAAAGGACATAAAGCCTATGTCCCTGCAGGACACCAAGCCCAGCTCTGCAGCAACGATGATACAAGATGCTCTCCTGCCTCTCATTCTCACTGTAGCCCAAGGGATCTTAGCAAAACTCTGCATATTATTTTTACTACTTAAAATTCAGTGGCTTCTACTTCTCTTAACAAAAGGACCCAGGCCAGGCTCATGGCTGTAATCCCAGCACTTTGGGAGACCAAGCTAGGACAAACTGCTTGAGCCTAGGAGTTCGAGACCAGCCTGGGTCACACAATGAGACGCTGTCTCCACAAAAAAATTAAAATAAAAAATTAGCCAGGCATGGCGGTGTGCACCTGTAGAACCAACTACTTGAGAGGCGGAGGTGGGAGGATCACTTGAGCCCAGCTCAAGGTTACAGTGAGCTATGATCACACCACTGCACTCCAGCTGGAGCAACAGGGTGAGACCCTGTTTCTTAAAAAAATAAATAAAAATAAAACAAAGGACCCAAATCCTTAAAATAGCTGACAAGGTCCTTTCACAGTCGGTTTTAGAGCCCCACTGAGCTTCCCAGAGCACAGTCACAGGCTGCTTGCTCTCTAGACTGCCTCTGAGGCCTGAGCTAGCAGCCAACAGCACCGTAGCTCCTGCCTGAAGGAAGCTTCCCTAATGCACGAGTTTTCTCCACAGGCACGTAACAGCCCCTTCTTGCGCTTAGGAACATTACACAGCACTCCAGCAGAAGGTTTGAGGCAATTTTAAACAGCAAAATCGCCCCCCCACACACAAAAACCCCACAAAACTGCAAAAAAAATATGGCACTAACAGACCACGTAAAGGACGCTTGTTTCTAGCATAAGAGAGAACACAGGATGGCGGAACGCTGCCTTGTTCCCCCACAGCTGCGGATGTGTCCATGAGCGACTCCAATTATTCAACAACTCTATACATGTCCACGGATAACTGCGAAAGCGCCTCAGCACTGGCACGGGTGTTGAAAATAAACTTTTTAGGAGGTGGGCAAATTCACAATTCTGGAACCAATGAATAATGAGGATCAAAATACAATCTCAGAAAACTGCCATGTTGTGAGCAAAATACGACTGAATCCCGAAGTGCTGGGATTACAGGCGTAAGCCACTGCGTCCAGCGATCCTTTCTTATGACTCAAGAAGTCTGTTCTAGATAACTTGGTAAAAGTTCAAAAACAAAATAATTCTAATACTTGACATGAAAGAATTACGTAATTTAAAATGTCTGAGGATTATGAATAATCTTTTTGAAAACTTAGTTCAAATTGTTGGTCTGCAAATCCACTGAACATCCATAAAGTTTGGGGAAAAAAAAAAAACCTCCTATAACCATGAGAGAAAACACTGCCTTTTTTTTTTTTTTTTTTTTTTTTTTTTTGAGAAGTTTCAAAAGGCAGAGTCTTAATGAGGAGAAAATAATTCGAAAACATATCTCAAAGCAGAAGGATCTGGAGCTTGCATAGAAAATAAGTTATGCTGGTGAGAGGCTTCAGAATAAAGAATGACTATATTAGTCCATGATGTAAATATAAGCCACTGGAAGGACGTAGAAAAGAATTAGCATGGCCACGGTTTTGGGCCAAAAAAGGCTATTTTAGGAAAAGCACGGAGGATCGACTGCAGCAGTTGCTGGTGATAGGAAGTCTAACAAAGGTACAGCACGGTGGGAGAGATCATCCTTCTTAGGGAGAAACAGTAAAGCAGGGAGAAAGAAAGGAACAGAGCAGTAGAGCAGAATTATGTGAAGGCACAGCAGGTTTCTGCCTGGGCTGCAGGTCAGGTCTGCACAACATAGCCATAAGAAACATTTGAAACACTGGCTGGCTACTGAGGCAGTGCTGTGAGAAGATAAATTCTTCAACAAGCTTTTCACTTTCAGGATTTTAGAACGATCATATTTTTATCTTCATTTGCTTTTTAGCACTTATAAATCTAAGAGAACTCTATATACCATCGATCATCTGTTTTTCATGTTTAACACATTTTAGATGAGTTACAGATTTGACTATTAGCTACATTTATATTTGCCTTATCTAAAGATCTTTAATTTTCCATAGAAAAACAGATTATTTTGGAATGATATTAATTTTGGACAGCTCTTGATATTACTGTGTCAAGAACTATGAGGGTCTTAGTTTTTACCCTACTTGCAGCTAACAAGTTAGCCTGCCATAGTTTCATGGATCCTGGTAGAAGACATGAGACTCCTAGGTCTGAGACAAAAGATAGTTTATTGTTCACAGTAACAGAAATAGCAAGATACTAGCATTTTAGTGCTGGTCCCCCAAGCCTCAATTTCCACAAGCCAACATAAAGGGAGCCAGATGAGCCCTGTACACTGTATAAGAGGAACCCTAAACTTAGAGAAACCCCAATCTCTCATATGGCAGTAAGCACATCTGCCCATTGCTCTTAGGCAGACGAACCTCTCTGTAAAGGGCATTCAGTGCCTCGTCTTGCAAGAAGTTCAGAAAGCTGAGAGAGAGGAGTCCAAAAGGCTTATTGGGAAACAAAGAAAAAAGAAAGGCATGAGAAATGTCTTTGTACAATATCAACCCCTCATTTCTACACCATCTTACCTTCCAAAAAATTTATCCATAAACACAACACTTGTGGGTGGTTCTGATGAATCTGGCTGGCACAGGCTGGGACCAGGTCCACTTAATTAGTTTTATATGCCATTTCATTAAGGCTACTACCTACAAAACTCCAAGCACCAGGATAAGGCCAACATGCAGCACTGACCTCACCACCCATGTCCCGCAGGGTCCTGAACTCAACCACCTAAACAAATGCAATGAATCATCAGAGTCTACAAGGACAGCCTCCTTTTACAGAGCTCTCCACACCTGTCTGATGACTACGCAATCTACTGGTAGTGTTTCCTGAATTACCTGAAGGTTCCTTAAGACCACCCCTAAAGTGCAAGTTACTGTCCCTGTAAGAGGCAGATGAGTTAATGCCTGGCTTCCATAAAGTATAATACCAGGGTACTCATCATGCCCCTGGAAAGTGGTTTATCATTGCTGGGGCCACCCAAGTGAGACCTTCATGAGTTAAGGAAACAGGCTGGGTGACCTCCTGGCTGGATGATAAACCTTCAGAGTCTGAGTTCAGTTCAAATAACTGAGTCCTTATTTTAAGGAGAGACTGGCCTATTTGTCGATGCCACCAGTCAGGGGACATTTGTCCGCACCATGGGATGGCTGAGGGATAGCTTTAGAATTGGGGAAATGGGAGAGACATACAGAGTTGCTGACAGGCATTTTGCTTAGGAGGTGCAGGAGCTACCATTATCTCTTCTGTTTCCAATAAATTTTTCAGTAAGGTTAAACAGAGTGGCCATGGTATAGCAGTGAAAGCTATCTGGCAGTTGGTGACAGGTCCAGCACTCAATTAAACAGAAGTCACTGGCAACAGCTTGGGAGATCTGTGTGTTTTCCTTTGAAGAAAGCTCTAGAGGCAGTTCACTGGAAACAAAGATCACTGATGTCCCTCCCTCCCCTGTATCTCCAGGTTCTGAGGTATTCTTCAGATGCTGAGGTTGCTGTTATCCTTCCACTGCTACAAAATCTATGTGGCCCATTCCAATAGCAAACCTCACTACTTTTTAACCATCCCTTAATTGTATCCAGATATTTGGTCTGAAAGGGCCAAGTACAAAAGGGACAACCGCATTTCTGCGAAACTTGGAGAAATCCATTTCAGTTTCCGTCTTAGTGTGCGTGAGTCACTACAGAGGGACTTGGCAAGCACTAACCAAGCAGTCCTTTTCCTTATGATTCAGGTTACGGGGGGGTGGCAATTCTTTTCCTAAGGGCCAGATAAGTAAATATTTTATGCTTAATTCATCTCTGTAAGTACAAATAGTAGACAAAAAATAGCCAGTGCTCGCAAAATGGCTACTGAATTAAATCATACAAACTAAAGAAAATATTTAACATGAAATATCTAATGTGATCTACACAGTAGTATTATACAAGTGCACTTATATTTTTATACTACTTTTTTTTTTTTTTTGAGACAGTCTCGCTGTCACCCAGGCTGGAGTGCAGTGGTGCGATCTCGGCTCACTGCAACGTCCGCCTCCTGGGTTCAAGCAATTCTCCTGCCTCAGCCTCCCGAGTAGCTGGGACTATAGGCACGTGCCACCACGCCCAGCTAATTTTTTTTTTTTTTTTTTTTTTTTTTTTAGTAGAGAAGAGGTTTCACTGTGTTAGCCAGGATGGTCTCAATCTCCTGACCTCGTGATCTGCCCACCATGGCCTCCCAAAGTGCTGGGATTACAGGCATGAGCCACCACGCCCGGCCTATACTACTCATTTTTAACTGGGTTTATCATAATTCTCACTACTGTGGCAAACTTGATTTCATTTACTTTGTTAGTTCCTTTGCTAACCTACTCCATTTTAGATAAGTACATTATTTTAGACTCTACATTGAAGGTTTCAAGAAACCAAATGAAATGAATGGCTTTCTCTTACCGTTTGCCTCGTGGATAATGCCGCACATATTCTCCAACATCATGAGCAGCAACGGCTAAGACCTGGGGATCATCTGACACTTCCAAAAGTTTTGTCAAGATTCTGAAACAAATTTTATCCAAAGAGAGATCAAGTTCTAATTTTTCTATAGAATACAACAGAGCACAGGTATAATGAAGATATCTTCCTGAAAATAGACATTTATTAGTATATTCATATTCTTCTAAATATTTCACTATTACACATAAATTTGCAGTTTTCAAACCTTCAAAGCGTCATACATATATAACAAGTTTCTTTCAGATTCACAATGTAGGCCATGCACAATTTCCAAAATATCAGGGACTCCCCGCCTCAAGAAAACTAGAACATGAATAAAAGTTATTTTAACACAAAACTGCTAATTATATATATTTTCATAAGCTATTTGTAAACCCTAGGACCTACTGGTATTTTAATGCTCAAGGGCCTAAAAATAGATGGAAAACTTCTCAATTCATTCTAAAAGCAGAGCATAACTGTGATAACCAGTCAGAATGAAGGTTTTTTAAATGGCTTGGTAGAAGACCAACATATAAAAACAACTCTTTCTAATATCCCAGCAACTCAGAAACAGATCCATAAACCTTAACAAATTAGCCAACTGAACCCACTAGTACACTGAGAGACAATATTCAGTTTTCAGCTCAAATGTCATCTCTTGTATAAGAGCCCAGGATTACCCTAAGGCAGTATTCTTCCCATCATTCTCTTTTCCTACTCCACTTTTCTTTATAGTACTAATTACCACCTGCCATTGTAATATGTATTAAGACAGTCATGTTAAATGACTTCAAGTCATAGGAAGGAAAAATGACAGATCACAGATCAATACATTTAGTCTGATGACATGTATAAGTAATGGTATATAAAGATGTAGGTAAGGTATGTCTAGGCACCGAAAGAGACCACGGCCTGCTGATCCTAGTTCCTCCTCAGGAAGAGTCTGAGATTGAATAGCAGTGAAGAAACCTCTCCACTTTAGTTCTCTCTGCCTTCAAGATGAAACAAGACATATATTCAGTTTCTCATATATCTATTTATGTTTTTAACATTTCAAACTATGTATGTTTTTAAAAGGCTAACTTGCAAATTATTCTAAAATTAAATTTAATTCAACTGAAACAATTTGATAATTTCAAAAGATTACTTCGTTTTTATTTTGATAATTTAAATATCAAGAAATTTTATGAAATTATAAGCAAATTACATTAACAAAAATTATTTAAAATATAACATCTGTTCTCAAGAAAAGAAAAATAGCTCAGAGTCGTCAAAGCTATGTGAAATATATAAAATTTTTCACACCCAGAAACAAGAATGTGGGTCCAAGGGCAATTATTTAAAGGCAGTTTGTCCCTAACTGTCCCACTCATTACCCTCATGTTCCTGGAATTTGTGATACGAACATCAATGTACAGCTAATCAACAGTTTATGTCATTTTAATGTAAATTCTTGATAAACGACTTAGGAACTGCCTCTTCTTTTTCCCTTAAAAGCCCACTTGTGGGCCGGGCGCGGTGGCTCAAGCCTGTAATCCCAGCACTTTGGGAGGCCGAGACGGGCGGATCACGAGGTCAGGAGATCGAGACCATCCTGGCTAACACGGTGAAACCCCGTCTCTACTAAAAAAATACAAAAAACTAGCCGGGCGAGGTGGCGGGCGCCTGTAGTCCCAGCTACTCGGGAGGCTGAGGCAGGAGAATGGCGTAAACCCGGGAGGCGGAGCTTGCAGTGAGCTGAGATCCGGCCACTGCACTCCAGCCCGGGCGACAGAGCGAGACTCCGTCTCAAAAAAAAAAAAAAAAAAAAAAAAAAAAAAAAAGCCCACTTGTAACTGCTACTAATTGGAGTGTATATTCAAGGCAACTTGAATCTATGCTCTCAGGTAGCCATCTTCAAGCTTTGAGCTCGAACAATCTCTGTATTTAATCTTACTTTCTGAATTTCGTTATTTAAGACTGACATTCTGAATACATCAAACCAGAAGTCAGGAAATAACAGCTCAAGTCCAAACCCAGATGCCATCTGTTTCTGTAAATGTTTTACTGGAACACAGCCAGGTTCATTAGTTTACTTGTTGCCCATAGCTGCCACTGCAATGGCAGAGGTGAGTAATTTGGGATAGAAACAAAATGGTTCAAAAAGTCAAAAATATTTACTACCTGGGTCTTTACCAAATCACGCTGCCAATCCCTGCCTTAAACCATTCTCAGTGATTTAAGCCATTCTCCATACGGCTGAGGCCCTCCCTGATACCCAAAATACGGTGTACACGCCAGCAGCATGGACATCACCTGGTTACTTAGAAATGCTGATCAAAGACCCTAATCTAGGACTACTGAATTAGAATCTGCATTTTAACAAGATCTCCATTAACATTTGAGAAGCACAGTCTTAGAGTCAAATAATGTTACAACTGGAAGGAATCACAGACTTTCTAGTCAAATCTGCAAAATGTGGACATGATTTTAACTCTTACCCTTCAGGACCATTAAGTCCACTGAATATCTTCAGCAACAAAGAAAACATCTTTGTATTATTAGCTATAAACCTGCTGAGCATGCTATTTCTGTGTCAAATCATCAATTAAAATGTTCAAAAGAAAGGTTCAAAATAAGAGATTTTTTGGTACTCAATGAGAGAGTTCCCTCCAAGATGTATCTGAATACAGTTAAGTCAACAATAGATTCATCAATCACAATCCAAACCTCTTTTGCCACATTAACAACAAGTCATGATTCTATCAAATAGTCCAATGGATCCAGGCAGCAACACACCACAGCTCTGTAGTTAGACCAAATGTGATTTCTGCCTCGACATTAGCTAGAAATGTAATCTTGAAAAGCATCTGTTCAAATCAAATTAGAATTTACATTATTATTCTAATTCATCACTCAACAAATACATTCATTCTCTTTCACAATGTTTTCCCTCAGTTTTAGAAACTTGTTTTCCCTCTCAGCTTTTCCTTTTCTTCTATCACCATGGCTTCTTATATTTCAGAGTATTTCCTTATTCAAAATATATATTTATTTCAAAACTACTAACATACAAGCTACAAGGTATTTTCTCTACAGTTCAAAAGCGAGAGGGAAAAATTAACTTACCTACGTGCTAAGTCTGGAATTACCTGATGTAAGTGTGGTTATCCACAGACAAAAGGAAGACCAGTATGCATGGTGCTTTTTAAACAGCAGAATCAAATAAAGATTTCATCCAGATCTATCTTAAATGGGCAGCACTAGTACCTGTCATTGACTTCTTGCAGATAATTTATAAGAATGTAAAGAATATCAGGTGACATGATCAGGGGGTTGTTAAGCTGCCACTCTAAAATAATAATTGGTTGCAGCTGGCGCCAGGGAAAGACAGTTTCCCAACAATAGAAAACACCTGAAGCTGGTGATTAGCAGCTTCCCAATAATATCTCAAGAGTGGGGTGGGCAGGCTCAAGCATGCGCACTAAGGTGCAAAATGGCAGAGTTTAACCGGTATATGACCTTCCTCTAGGAATGCTCAACCAAGGGAAAAATGCCTCCAGTGAGCATGAACACAACTTCAGTAAACATACTGTGCATGTGGCCCCTCCCAAGTGCTGGCAGGCCACTGAACGTGACAGGCCAGCCCAAGGGAAACACTGAAGGAGGAGAAATGGAAACCCCAGAACCATGCCAATGTATAAAACCCCAAGTCAAGGGCAGAACAGGGCACTTGGATCTCCTAAGTCACCTACCTGGCCCTCTTCCAAGTGTACTTTACTTCCTTTCTTTCCTGCTGTAAAATCTTTTTAATAAGCCTTCACTTCTGCTCTAAAACTTGCCCTCGTCTCTCACTCTGCCTTAAACCTATTTCTGCCCCTCAGCAGAATTATTTCCTCCAAGGAGGCAAGGATCGAGTTGCTGCAGACCCACACAGATTCACAACTGGTAACACCCCAAGTGACAGAAGAGACTCCCTTCTTGGCCAAGGGGACCCCAGAGAAACCTCAAAAACTGAGTTTCAGGCTATGATGGGAAGAGGGATCAGACAAAACTCATAATACCCTTTTCCTTTTGGAGTTTAGGCACAACTGGCCACCAGTAATGTAAATCAGAAATCAGGTACACTTTCTCAGGGCTCCGTAAGACTGTTTTTCCCAAGATGGTGGTCACTCATATTGGCTCAGAAGAAACCTCTTAAAAATATTTCACAGAGTTTGGTTTCTCCATTAACAAGAATAAAAACTAAAGACAAACAATAATTTTAAATTTCTCATCATCATATAAACATAAAAGAAAAATAGCATACATCAGCTGGGCACGGTGGGTTCACACCTGTAATCCCAGCACTTTGCAAGGCCGAGGCGGGCGGATCATGAGGTCTGGAGATCGAGACCATCCTGGCTAACACAGTGAAAACCCGTCTCTACTAAAAAATAGAAAAAATTAGCCGGGCGTGATAGCAGGCACCTGTAGTCTCAGCTACTCAGGAGGCTGAGGCAGGAGAACGGTGTGAACCTGGGAGGCAAGAGCTTGCCGTGAGCCAAGATCGTGCCACTGCACTCGAGCCTGGGTGACACAGCAAGACTCCGTCTCAAAAAAAAAAAAAAAAGAAAAAAAAAGAAAAATACCATATACCATTGTTCCTGGCTATTCAGAAAAATCACAGTGTCATACAAAGGAAAAGGGAATAATCTGAAGAAGCCACAAAAATTAAAACCTAACACCAAAATATAGAAGGTACCCTTTTCAAAAGTCTCTTTAAGTGTATCATAATAAAGATATACATAATGCTTTTGTAACAATTTGTAAAATGTTCCCCTCCATTATATTCAAGTTTTCTAAAAACTAGATTTAAAAAATAAATCCAAGCTCTTTTTGTTGTTAAAACTCAAAGTCAAAAGGTAACAATGAAAAACTAATCCATTCCTTCCCACTTCCTATTCTGTCAGTCTTGCTGACATTAATCACTCACTTTGATTTGCCACACTTTGTTTAAATAAGAATAATGTATCATTTTCAGTAATACACAGAAAATTGAGTCTAAACAACACAGACAGGTGGATCTAAAAAATGCTCCATCTGGATGCCTCATTTAAATGACAGTAAGAGGATTTCTTAAAAGTATAAATCTATAAGGAAGGACGAAATGGGAAATGAAACAAAAACAATAAAATATTGAAGCAGAAAGTCAGAAGAACAAATGTTAAATATGAGAAAACCAAATACCAAGCTGGCAGGGAGGTAAGCCAAAGGAGCAACCTGATTTACAACACAGAACTATTTATACCAGTATTTTTAGATACCAGACTCAAACTGTGCTGCCTCATATGACAACCACTAGCCACATGTGGTTTGTTTTAAGGTTAAATTGGGTTAAAATTTAGTTTCCCAGTTACCAAGAACATTTCCAGTGCCCTTTAGTGACAAACTATTGTACTGAGCAGCACAGATATAAACTACTTCTATCATCACAAAAAGTTCCATTGAAGTTGAGGTAGAAGGTGAAAAACTGTAATGCAAGATCTATAGGAACACTATAAAAAAAATCACACACAAAGGAAAAAATGTAATGAAAGACGGACAAGAGGGTAACATTATCCAACGGAAATCCTACATAAATGAAGGGATACACTACCATGTTCATGGATTGGAGGACCCTCCTTCCAAATTAAAATAATATCAGTTCCCCCTGGAATAAACTATGGTTTCAATCCCAATCGAACTACCGGTCAAACCATTTGTTTGACAAGCTGATTCTAAAATGCATACAGAAATGCAGAAGTCCAGAAAGCACCAAGACACCTTGGAAGAACAGGCAAGCTCATACTATCAGACACCAAGACAGAAAAAATGAATGGCAATTAACATAACATAGTATTAGAGTAAGAACAGACAAATAGATTATGGAATGTAACAAAGAATTCATGAAGACATTTGCATAGGAGAGGTTCTAGCCAGAGCAATTGGGCAAAAAACAGAAATAAAACGCACCCAGATTGAAAAAGTGAGAAAACTCTGTATTCACAGATGACATAATCTTGTACAGTTGATCATTGAACAGCACAAGTCTGAACTGCACAGGTCCACTTACACATGGATTTTCTTACACCTTTGCCACCCCTGAAACAGCAACACCAACATCTTCTCTTTCTCAGTCTCCTCAACATGACGACGAGGAGGATGAAGATCTTTACAATGATCCACTTCCACTTAATGGATGGTAAATATATCTTCTCTTTCTTATGATTTTCTTGATAATATTTTTTCTCTAGTTTATTGTAAGAATACAGTATATAACACAGGTAACATTCAAAATATGTATTAATCAACTGTTTGTTATCAGTGAGGCTTCTAGTCAACAGGAAGTTATTAGTAGTTAAGTTTTGGAGAAGCTCAAAATTATACGTGGCTTTTTGACTGTGGGGAAGGAGGGTCGGCATCCCTAATTCCTGCATATTCGAGGGCCAACAGCAGACAGAAAATGCAAAGGAATCCAATAAAGAAAAGGGTATTATAAGGTCAATCTACAAAACTCAATTGTTTTTCTATAAACTTGCAATAAATAATTTTAAAAAAGAAAACAACTTCATTTACAATAGCATCAAAAGGACAAAATATTTAGAAATAAATTTAACAAAAGACATGCCAAATTTATATTCTGAAATCTACAAAACACTGTTGAAAGAAATTAAATATGATCTAAACAAATCAGAAAACATCCCAGGTTCATGGATCTGAATACCAAATACTTCCCAAACTGACATACAGCTACAACGGAATCCCTATTAGAGTCCAAACTGGGTTCTTTGTAGATTTTAACGAGGTGATTCTAAAATTCATATGAAATGTTAAGGGACCCAGAATAGCCAAAATCATCTTGGAAACAAAAGAGCAGACTTCTTCCAGTTTCTGGTATAGCATGTAAAGAGCTTGGAAATCATCACTCCGATCCTCACAGCAGGAAAAAAAACAAATGTTGAACAAAACAAGTCTTCTTAGATCCATCGGGATCCATCAGAGAACTGAGGTCCCAGGACAAACCACCTCCCTGGAAGCTAGAGAGATGGGTGACAGAGAATCAAAGCTTATTGGGAGCAGAAACTGCTGTTGGATCTATCAACTGGTAGAAACACTTAAAGGGAAACTGACTAATTGCTAAAGACTGAACAAAAACTAGCTACAGAAATAAAAACCCCAAGGAGTCCAGTCTTATGGAAGTTAGGTGGCCTTCACAGTGCTCACCTAAGGAGAAGTGGATAATCGAATAGGCTTATATCTATTAAAGAAATGAGTAATTAATAACCTTACAAAACAGAAAGCAGCAGGCCCACATGTTCTCACTGGTAAATTATGTCAAACATTTAAGAAGGAAACAATACCAATTCTCTACAGTCTCTTCCCGAAAATAGAAGCAGACGGAACAACTCAACTCATTCTATGAGACCAACATTACCATAATCCCAAAATCAGAAAAAGACATCACAAGAAAGGAAATTTACAGAGCACTATCTCTCATGAACACAGATGCAAAAATCCTCAACAGAAATATTGGCAAATCAAATCTAATAACATATAAAATGAATTATTAAACTATGACCAAACAGGATTGAGTCCGGCTATGCAAGGCTAGTGTAATATTTGAGAATCAATTAATGTAGCCCATCACACCAACAGGCTAAAAAAGAAAAATCATATCAATAGAGTCAAGAAAATTATTTGACAAATTCAATATCCATTCATGATAAAAACTCTCAGCAAATTAGGAATAGAGGGAAACATTCTCAACTTTATCAGATAAAGATGGTGTGCAAAAAAAAATATCTATAATTAACATCATACTGAATAATGAGAAACTAGATGCTTTCCTCCCTAAGATCAGGAGCAAGGCAAGGATGTACCCTCTCATCACTGTATTCACCATCATATTGGAAGTATTATTAAGTGTAATAAAACAAAAAAGGAAATAAAAGAAATAATTACAGTAAAGTTGCAGGATACAAGGTAAATCTATGATTCACTTGTTTCCCCATACACTATCCCTGAACAATTGGAATTTCAAATTAAAAACATAGCACTAGGCCAAGCATGGTGGCTCATGCCTATAATCCTAGCATTTTTTTTTTTTTATTATACTTTAAGTTCTAGGGTACATGTGCATAACGTGCAGGTTTGTTACATATGTATACTTATGCCATGTTGGTGTGCTGCACCCATCAACTCGTCAGCACCCATCAATTCATCATTTATATCAGGTATAACTCCCCAAGGCAATCCCTCCCTCCTCCCCCCTCCCCATGATAGGCCCCAGTGTGTGATGTTCCCCTTCCCGAGTCCAAGTGATCTCATTGTTCAGTTCCCACCTATGAGTGAGAACATGCGGTGTTTGGTTTTCTCTTCTTGTGATAGTTTGCTAAGAATGATGGTTTCCAGCTGCATCCATGTCCCTACAAAGGACGCAAACTCATCCTTTTTTATGGCTGCATAGTATTCCATGGCGTATATGTGCCACATTTTCTTAATCCAGTCTGTC
Source organism: Rhinopithecus roxellana (assembly GCF_007565055.1). Classification (NCBI taxonomy): domain Eukaryota; kingdom Metazoa; phylum Chordata; class Mammalia; order Primates; family Cercopithecidae; genus Rhinopithecus; species Rhinopithecus roxellana. Next base: position 9,840,855 of record NC_044557.1, on the reverse strand, counting down.
ACAGATGGACATTTGGGTTGATTCCAAGTCTTTGCTATTGTGAATAGTGCCGCAATAAACATACGTGTGCATGTGTCTTTGTAGTAGACTGATTTATAATCCTTTGGGTATATACCCAGTAGTGGGATGGCTGGGTCATATGGCACATCTAGTTCTAGATCCTTGAGGAACTGCCATACTGTTTTCCATAAATTCAAGATGGATTAGAGACTTAAATGTTAGACCTAATACCATAAAAACCTAGAAGAAAATCTAGGTAGTACCATTCAGGACATAGGCATGGGCAAGGACTTCATGTCTAAAACACCAAAAGCAACGGCAGCAAAAGCCAAAATTGACAAATGGGATCTAATTAAACTAAAGAGCTTTTGCACAGCAAAAGAAACTACCATCAGAGTGAACAGGCAACCTACAGAATGGGAGAAAATTTTTGCAACCTACTCATCTGACAAAGGGCTAATATCCAGAATCTACAAAGAACTCAAACAAATATACAAGAAAAAAACAAACAACCCCATCAAAAAGTGGGCAAAGGATATGAACAGACATTTCTCAAAAGAAGACATTCATACAGCCAACAGACACATGAAAAAATGCTCATCATCACTCGCCATCAGAGAAATGCAAATCAAAACCACAATGAGATACCATCTCACACCAGTTAGAATAGCAATCATTAAGAAGTCAGGAAACAACAGTTGTTGGAGAGGATGTGGAGAAATAGGAACACTTTTACACTGTCGGTGGGATTGTAAACTAGTTCAACCATTATGAAAAAATCCTAGCATTTTGAAAGGCAGAGACAGGAGGACTGCTTTGAGGCCAGGAATTCGAGACCAACCTGGGCAACAGAGTGACATCCCATCTCCACAAAAATTAAAAAAAATAAAAATAAAAATAGCCGGACATGGTGGTATATGCTTGTAGTCTTAGCTGCTCAGGAGGTTGAGATGGAAGGATCTCTTGAACCCAGGAGTTTGACGTTACAGTTAACTATGAACACACCACTTCACTCCAGTCTGGGTGACAGAGCTAGATCCTGCCTCTTAAAAAGGGGAAAAGGCCAGGCACGGTGGCTCACGCCTGTAATCCCAGGACTTTGGGAGGCCGAGATGGGTAGATCACGAGGTTAGGAGTTAGAGACTGACCTGGCCAACATTGTGAAACCCCGTCTCTACTAAAAATACAACAATGAGCTAGGCATGGTGGTGCGCTCCTGTAATCCCAGCTACTCAGGAGGCTGAGGTTGGAGAATCTTGAACCCAGGAGGCGGAGGCTGCAGTGAGCCGAGATTGCGCCATTGCAACCTGGGCAACAGAGTGAGACTCTGTCTCAGAAAAAAAAAAAAAAAGGCAGGGGGGTGGACAACAACACACACACACACACACACACACACAAGACCATTAGCACCAAAAAAAGAGAGAGAAAGAGAAATATTTAGGTATAAATGTAACAAAATATGTGCAAGATCTATGTGAGGAAAACAAAAGCCAAATGAAAGGCATCAAAGAAAATCGAAACAAATAATTCCACATTCACAAGTAGAAAGACTATACTGTCAAGATACCAACTGTTCCCAACTCCATCTACAGATTCAATGCAATCCCAATCAAAATCCTTGCAAGTTATTTTGTAGATACTGACAAACTAAAGTTTGTTTCCATATATTCTTTTTTTTTTTTTTTTTTTTTGAGACGGAGTCTAGCTCTGTCGCCCGGGCTGGAGTGCAGTGGCCGGATCTCCGCTCACTGCAAGCTCCGCCTCCCGGGTTTACGCCATTCTCCTGCCTCAGCCTCCCGAGTAGCTGGGACTACAGGCGCCCGCCACCTCGCCCGGCTAGTTTTTTTTTTTTTTGTATTTTTTAGTAGAGATGGGGTTTCACCGTGTTAGCCAGGATGGTCTCGATCTCCTGACCTCGTGATCCGCCCGTCTCAGCCTCCCAAAGTGCTGGGATTACAGGCTTGAGCCACCGCGCCCGGCCTGTTTCCATATATTCTAAAGTTATGGAAAAGCAAAAGACCCAGAATGGCCAGCACAATATTAAAGAACAACAAAGTCAGAGGACTGACATTACCAACTTCAAGATTTACTATAAAAACAGTACTCAAAACAATATGGTATTGGTAAAAGAATAGACAAATAGATCGCTAAAACAGAAGAGAGGGCCCAGAAATAGACCTACACAAATACAGTCAACTGATCTTGTGACAGTGGAGCAAGGGCAATTCATTGGAGCAAAGGTAAGTCTTGTCAAAACCCACAGAGCTATACATAAAGTTGAAAAGTTCAGAATGAGGAAAATACACAACACAAAGAGTGAATTCTAATGCAAACTATGTATGAACTTTAGTTAATAATAACATATCAATATTAATCAATTGTAACAAATGTACCACACTAATGCTAAAAACTGGATGTTAGAAACAGGAAATGGTATTGGTGGAGGTAGAGGTAGCATATGAAAGCAATCTATTTTTTGCTCGATTTTTCTGTGAATCTAAAATTGTTCTAAAAATTAAAGTCTATTTTAAAAGTTGTAGTAAGGTATATATTAGTAATTCTCACACTGTGTGTGACAGCAAACTCTAGTAACAATTTAAAATATCTACCAATTACAGACTCATTAAAGACACACTCTTTTTCTTAATAAAAAGAAAAAAGGTAGAAAGTCATACTTCCTGTTTTCCGAACTGACTATAAAGCAACAGCAATCAAAACAGTGTGGTACTGCTATCACAGTAATCTTATTGACCAGCAGAGAGTCCAGAAATAAACCCAAGTCTATAGTCAACTGATTTTCAACAAGGATGCCAAGATAATTCAATAAGTAAAGAATAGTCTTTTCAACAAATAGTACTTAGGACAACTGGATAGCCACATGCAAAAGAAAGAAGTTGTACCCTTACTTCATGCCATATACAAAAATTAACTCAAAATGGATCAAAAACCCAAATGTAAGAGCCAAGTCTATAAAAATATTGTGAAAACATGGGAGTAAATCTTCATAATCTCAGTTTTGGCAACACACCAAAAGCATGAATAACTAAGGAAAAAATAAATTAGACTTGATAGAAATTTTAAAACTTTTGTGCTTCAAAGGACACTGTCAAGAAAGTGATAAGATAACCCACAACATGAGACAAAATATTTACAAATCACATATCTGATCTGGGACCTGTATCCAGAATATATAAAGAACCCTTACAACTAAGTAATAAAAAGACAACCCAACTGAAAAACGAGCCAAGCATCTAAACAGACATTTCTCCAAAGTAGATATACAAATGGCCCACGAGCACATGAAAAAGATGCTTGACATTATCAGCCATCAGGAAATACAAATAGACACCACAATGAGATATCACTGCACACTCACTCAGGTGGCTAGAATCAAAAAGTCAGGTCATAACAAATGTTGGCAAAGATATGGAGAAACCAGAACCCTCATTCACTGTTGGTGGGAATAGCAAATTGTGTAGCCACTTTGGAAAACAGTCTGGCAGTTCCTCAAATGGTTAATCACAGAGTTAACATATGACTCAGTAATTTCACACCCAAGTATCTAACAGCAAGACAAATGAAAACATATGCCCACACAACTTGTATCACAACTATTATGGGCAATATTTATAATAACCAAAAGGTAGAAACAACCCAAAAGTTCATGAACTGATGAGTGCATAAATAAAATGTGGTCTTATCCACATAATGGAAAATCATTCAACCATAAAAAGGAATAAAGTAGTGATAAATTCCACAACATGGATGAACCCTGAACACATTACAGTACGTGAAAGAAGCCAGTCACGAAAAACATACATGATTCCATTTACATGAAATTTCTATAACAGGCAAATCCAGGTATCAGTGGTTACTTAGGGCTAGGTAGATGGGTGGATAGAGAGGTGATGGCCAAAGGATATGAGGTTTCTTTTTGAAGCAATGGGCACAAATACCTGAATATACTAAAAACCACTGAATTTTATCGCTTAAACATATGAATTGTATGCTATATAAACTACATCTCACTAAAAAAAGAAACAAACCTACACATATCAGTCATCTTATTATGACAAAGGTAAACCCAGAGAGCACTGGGGGAAACGTTTTCAACAAATGGAGCTGGTTCAATTAAATATCTATGGAAAGAAAAAAATAAATCCTGTTCCCTACTTTATGCCTTACCCAAAAATCAATTCCAGATGGACTGGGTATCTACCTATAAGAAGTTAAACAATAAAGTTTCTAGGAGATATCATATAAAGACATCTTCGTGACCTTGAGTAGGCAAAAACTTCTTAACCAGGATACAGAAAAGCACTAGCCATACAGGGAAAGACCGATGAATTGAGCTACATCAAAATTTAGAGCACCTCTTCATCAAGACACCATTAAAAAGTAAAATGGCATGCGACAGAGTGGGGACAAAATGGCTGTGATGAAAATACACATATGAGACAACACCCTCATGTTCAGAATACATATAGAACTCCTGTAGAAGGAAAGAAAATAGACTTGAACAGGCACTTCTCCAAGAAAAGATGTCCAGATGGCCAAATGGATATGAAAAGGTATTTAACCACATTAGTCAGCAAGAAAATACAAATTAAAACCACAGAATATCTAAAATTTAGAGTGACAAAAACAAGTGTTGGTGAGGATTTGGGATAACAGATATTAAGAGTGTAAAGTGGAACAATAAACTTACTTCAAGAGTTCATAATTCTTCTCATTTAACCTCACGGCATTCTCTCTCCAAAATTTCTCAGATTTGTGCACAGGACTCCATTCCAACCTTCCAGATTTAAGTTCTGAACTGTATTCATCAAATGAACTATAAAAATGTTTAAAGAATTCAAGGTTTGTAAGAATCTGACAGTTACTCCAAAATTAAGCAAAATAAAATGTCTTCACTTATTATTTAATTACAAAGACTGACCATCCTGTACATTAACAAACTACCACTAAACGAACTTTAAACAGTTTAAATAATCTTTAATAAATCATGTGAAATTTCCTTCAGTGTAGTAAGGTCCAACCCTCCTGTCAAATTTGAATGCTGGGTATGAGACATAAAAATCAACACTTCTTTCAAAATTCTTACTCCAATATATACATGAATGTGTATAAGAAAAAAATGGATAGATCTATCAGAATTTCTACCATGACACTTGAAATACTATATTTCCCAGACCAATAGGCAAAATAATATGTTATGTAAAAGCATAGTACTTTAACATGATAAACTCCATTATACTATAAATATCATAAACTATAATAATACATCACAAAAACAAAATCACACGTATTGGCACAATATTTTACAATGTGATGACAAAGAGTATAGACAGAAATAATTGAATTAATCCATTACAGACTAAAGACAAAAGCCTCTGTACATATAACAAACTGCAATTCACCTTAATTTAAAAACCATTCACTGGAGAGTAACTTGATTACTCCAAGCTTTACAGTATGAACATTTTTAATGTGGTTAGCCAGTAGACAAACACACTGTCAGAACATACTTGGACTTTCTCTCAAGTAAAAATTTAAAAAAGATGTAACCATTCAAATACTACGAGTAATTCAGTATAACCAAGCTGTACTAGATAAGTTGATCAGAGGGTACCATTTGAATAAAGCAGTAAAATACTTTAATGTACGGCCAGTTAGTACAAGAAGTAAACTAGTATTTTTAATATTCATATCCTAATCCTATAATAGCAAAAACAGAGACCAGCCTCTTTTAGCTGCGCCCATCACCCTATTAGCTTTATGTAAATAGTATTTTTGAAATTACCAAATTCAAGGTAAAAAATCAATAATAATTAGCTAAAATGGATTAAATCATTTAGAAAGCGATCACTAATCTTATTTTTTACAAAAACAGGCCTTAAGTGACTATTACAGAGAACCAGTCATCAGTTTTTAATAAACATAGTAACAGAATGTATAGCTGTGAAGCCTATTCCTGGCCTGCCTATTATAATCAATGTATCCATATTTGAAATATTTGAAATTCTAGAATAATAAAAATCATTTTTCTTCCTCCACAAAATCCATTACAAACCACTGATACAGATAACACCTCCCACCTCTGGGAAATCTTTGGGCCTTGGGATTATGGCTGCACTGAATCATCTGGTAAATACATTTCTGGAGCACATACTATGCTGAAGGCGTTCGCAGAGCAGACGGAACCTCACAACAAATCCTGCAAGGTTAACATTTTTATTACTGTTTTACAAAAAGGAAAACAGACTTGAAAAACTCAAGAAGCTTGTGCAAGGCCACACATGAAAAAAGTAGCCAAACAATTCCAAGAATCAGCCTGGCTCCAAATCCCAGTCCACCTAAGACAAGTATCTATTTCCAGAGAGTAACTCTTTAAAAAAACGTGCCAATGGTAATTTAAAAACAAAGAATACGAGTGTTAATGGAAAAGATCATCAAGATATTATGTACGAAACAAAAAAAGAACAAGATCCAAAAGAATATGCAGAGCCCCATTTGTGGGTTGTAGGGGACAGGCAGAGAGGGGCTAGAAGGCTTTTTGGAAGCAAACACAAGAGACCCGAGGGAGAGTGAGGCGAGGCAGTGAAGATGGTGGGAGTGGCATGCAGTTCCTTCCATACTGGCTAATTCTTTCCCTGTATATACATTATTTACATTACTTTTAATATTAAAAAATGAGACAAAAGTCCTTCAAAAAGCAGGAAAACAAATACTTTCTCCATATACAGGCAAACCTCCTCCACTAATTAACAAACTACCGTTGTTGCTTAAAAAGACTCTAAGAGAAGACTCTCGAGGAGCTCCAGGGTGGAGTCACATCCTGAGGGAGTAAAGCTGGTCAGAGTTTAGACAGCAGAAAACAGTGGGAATCTCCCTAAATGAGAAGAGATAACACACAGTTCTGTCCAACTGTTGCCATGTCAGTATGATGTCTTCACAGGAGACATTAATGTATTTTAGTGAACTCTCTTGATTTGTATAGGTGACAACAAATTCAGGTTTTCTTAAAATGCTATGCAAGTCAAACAAAGTCCGACAGATCTAGCACATGAGAATTAAAAAGAATAACACACCTAAGGTCCTGGACACTCTCTCCAAGCTTTTCCAAAAGAAATTTGATATCTTCACTGATATCTTCATCATCGTACTTCTGCTGCTCCAAGTTCTCCAGCTGTTTCAGAACTTTGCACTGAATCATAGCCAGGGCATATTCTTGGCGAGTTTCTCTTTCAGTTGATTTTTCTAAAAAGTTCTGGGTTAGACAAAGTGATAGTGAGAAATTATATAATTTGTCATGTGATGTTTACAGACCTCTGCACATTCTTTTATAGTCTCTCTCCTCCTCCTATTCTCAAATTTAACTATCACCTTTAAGTGGATGACTCTATCTCAAATCCTTACTTCGCTCCTGAGTGTCTGCCCCATATCAGAAGCCTACTTCTGATCACTTTTGTATTTCCTGGATTACTAAACATCTTTAATTATTGACCCAGATGAGCCCTACAACACTGAACACGTTTACAATGAAATCCACCAGAATCCTTTCTCATGGCCTTGCTCTGGCTGTGAGCTCTCGTTTGTTGCACACAGGATACTAAGAAAGAGAGTTTCTTCAAGTTCGCAGTCAAGCCAAGTTCTCCAGTTCCCAGTCTGTCACCATTTTCCCTCGTCTATAATAAAACTGTAAGTGCACAAGGCACAACAATTTTTAAAACTCCCTTGTTTGAACAATTATCAGAAAAGTTTTGCAACATTCAGGCAAATTTCTGAGTTCTCTTCTAGGATTTTCTATTTTTAAGAGTACTTAAGAAAACAGCAAAAGAATCCACAAATTTGTAACAATAAGCTGTCATGGAATTAAGCAATGTTTCTAAGTAAGGACCAGGCTAAACTCTTGGAACAAGAGGCAACAAGACAGACCTCTGTTTTCAAAAAAGTTACTTTCACAAAGCTGGTTTAAAAAGCCTGTCAAATTAAAAAAACACACACACAGTAACAATTAACTCCAATTGTAACAAAATTTGAATTTTTTTCTTTTTACAAGTTAGTTCTATCCCTAATAATGAGGCTGAACAAATGCACAAAGTGATTTAGCTTAGCATGCAGAAGTCAGTGAAACCAATGCCCACCAATCTTCCCTTTATGCTTCTACCAGATTTTAAGTACCCTGAGAGTAGTTTGCCTTATTTTTCTTTCTATCACAAGTGCTCGGCTCAGAGTTGATATTTAATAATAAAATATTTGTAAACCTAATATTCCTCCTCAGTGCTTACATCTATAGATAGGAGAAATTACTTGCAATCCTCCTTATTATGAATAGATGAGTAGAGTAACAGCAACAGTATAACTAAATTAATTTGCTTTTAAAATTACTTCAAAACTAAAACATGAATGTCCACTCAGGTATGATGGATTTAAGAACCTACTGAACCAACCTCTCTCTGGCAGAAAACAACTATAAAACCTGAACAGACTGAAAAGGCAACTACTTAAAAAAACAGTAAATAGAAGCAGACACACTGGTATGAAGTTCATACTCACATACAGTAGGGAAGTCAAGGAACAATACAAGTACGTTCCTGTCACTGCAATTTTTATCCTGAAGCTAAGGCACAGTGGCAGAGAAGCCACAGAAAAGCCAAAAATAGTCTTTCTTGCCTGGGGAACCAGAAAAGTGAAGCTGGAAAAACATGAACGCTGAGGGGTAAGGCTGGGGGGAGCCCCAGAAAACAAAGAGCAATAAAGGAGACCCAAATCCTGTCTGAATACAGCTCCAGAATGAACCAGACACTAGAACTAACAAAGACTTCAAAGCAATTATTATAAAAATCCTCAATGAAATAAAATGCTTTCAATACATGAAAAATTTCAAACAAAAAACATATAAATTATTTAAAAAGAAACAGAAATCCCAGAAGTAAAACTACAATTTCTGAAATAAAAAAATCAGCTGATGGAGTTAAGAACCAAGTGGAGATAAAACAGAAAAAGAGTAAGTGAACTTGAAAATGGTTAAAATTATCCAAGGAGAAGAATAAAGAGATAAAAGATTATTTTTAACAAATGAATAGAGGCTCAGTAATCTGTTACATGTTATCAAATGACCCAACATATGAGCAACTGGGATACCAAAAGGAGAGGAGGAAGAGAATGGGGCTGATATTTTATTTAAAGAAATAATGGCTGAAAGTTTCCCAAATTCAATGTCAGAGAAATTTTCAGACACAAGATGTCCAGTGAACATCAAGCCCAAGACTACTGAAATTAACAAAACTTCCATCTACTTAAAGTAGAAAGTATTCATTTCAGAGAGAGAGGACAGTTCAGTTTGAACTGTTATCTTAAGTCAGAAAAACAAAACTACGATTCTGTGATATTTTCATCAGGTTACTTCTGAATTTCTATCATGTTACTGTTTTATCCTTTCATGTAAAACATTGTGAACAAAGTGTATATTTACTGGTTCAATTTTGAATATATTCCAGAGACTCCATTTCCAGGAATGGTAAAGTGGCTTCTATCAGATCAACTCTTCCATAGAAATCAACTATAAAATCTGGATGAAATATAAAAGATTACCTGAAGGAACAAAAGGTAGCAGAAACTAGAATGGAGTCTAGATATGAAAAAAAGAAAGGAATGGCACTAGGAAAATTTCTAGTTTTATATATGGCTCTCCTCCTGAAGATAGGCTCCACTCAGAAAAATTCAGGTAAAACTCAGACAGAAACCACAGCCTCAATCGCCTAAGGAGACAGAGGACAGTTTAGAGTGACGATAGCAGCCAGAAAGTGAGAGGAGAAATCAGAGAGAAACAGAGGACAGTTTAGAGTGACGATAGCAGCTAGAAACTGAGCGGAGAAATCAGAGAGAAACATAAAGGAGACCTAAATTCTGTATATGAACTCTGCCCAAATCTCTAGCTGACCAGGGACCTATGCAATGCAAGGACAGACTCCCAGCAGCCCAACTACATCTAAAAGAACTGAAAAAAAGATTTAAGCTGCTTCTCACCACAGGAAGAGAGAGCTTGGAGTTGGAGCCCAGCCAAGTTAACCGCCTGCTAAAGAACCTCAATGTCCTATGGAGAAACATAACAGAAACCAGTTCTAGGATGTATCATTTACAACATTCAGAATATACTCCCAAGTTAATAAGCATATGAAGAAAGAGGAAAATGTGACCAACATTCAAGAGAAAAGTCAGAGAAAGACCAACCCTGAGATGAGTTAGATATTGGAGTTTGCAAAAACAGATTTAAAGTAAACATTACGACTATGACCAAAGAAAAAAACGGTACCAATAAAAAAGCAACAAAAGAAAGTTCAGTGGAGACACAGACACTAAATTCCCAAATGGAAATCCTAGAAATAAAAATATAGATGATTTGCCATTTTAAAATTTACAAATGAGCCTAAAAGTAGACTGGAGATAACAAAGGAGTCAGTGAACATGAAGACAGAACAATAGAAATTATTCAATTCCAGAGACAGATAGAAAAAAATACTGTTTATTCCCTCCCACAAACAAAGTGAACAAAGGCTCGGTGACTTGCAGTGCAATATCAAAAGGTCTAATTTACGTGGAATTAGAATGCCAGAAGGCAAGGATAACTAAAAAGGTGCAAATGTATACCTGAAAATATAATGGCCAAAATTTTCCATCTTTAGCAAAAGATACAACTCTACAAATCTATAAGTTCAGTAAAGGTAGATACAAATAAAACTAAATCCAGACACATCACAGTCAATCTTCAGAAAACCAAATATAGTAAAATTTTCATAGCAACCAGAAAAAGATAACACATTATATACAGGGAACAAAAACACAAAGGAAAGGTGACTTCTCGTCAGAAATGATGGAGATAATTCTGCTGAGAGAGAGCATTAAAAAAAGAGAGAGAAAAATAAAGGAGAGAGGTCAGAAGAAACTGGAATGATATGTTGAAAGTACTGAAAGAAAAAAAAAAACAGAACTATATCCAGCAAAAATATCCTTCCAGAATAAAGGTAAAATAAAATCATTTTGTATAATAAAACTGAGATAATCAGTCACCAGCAGACATACGCTGGAAAATATCCAAAAGCAGGGATTGGCTAACATTTTCTGTGAAAGGCCGAAGAGTAAATATTTTAGGTTTTGCAGTCTCTGTCACAACTGCACAATTCTACTATTACAGTGCAAAAGCAGTCATTAAAAAACATAAATGAGCAAAGCAGTGTTCCAATAAAGCTTTATTTATAAAAACAGGTGGACCACATTTGGCCCATAGGCTTCCAAAGTTTGCTGATCCCTGGGCTAAAGAAAATTCTGCAGCTACAGGAAAGTGATACCACAAGTGGAAAGCTGAGTGTCCAGAAAAGAAAAAAGAACTGCAGATATCATATTAATATATAGCTGGATAAATATAAAACACTATTTTCCCTCTTTACTTCCATAATATACATGAGATTGCTTAAAGCACAGGTTAAAACACTGTATTGTAGGGCTTACAACATGTAAATACAGTAATATGACAACTGTAGCATGAAAGACAAGTGCTTACATTTTCCATAAGTTAATACAATAGAAAGGATGTGGACTGTGACTCCAAAATCACCTCTAAGAAATAAAATAGTGCAAAAAGAAACAGTTAAAGACCCCAAAGAAATGTTATGATAATTTTTTAAAATTTATTAATATATAACAGATGGACTTATTTGGGGAGTACATGTGACATTTTGATACAATCATATATAATTTATAATTATCAAATCAAGGTAATTGGGATGCCCACCACTTTAAACATTTATCTTTTCTTTATGTTGGGAACATCTAAATTATTATCTTCTAGTTATTCTGAAATATATAGTAGATTACTGTTTACTATCAACCTGCTGAATTGTACAACATTAGGTCTTATTTCTTCTATATAACTGTATTTTTGTACCCATTAACCAATCTCACTTCATCTCCTCCTATCCTGGTACCCTTCTCAGCCTCTGACAACTGAAGATTATTCAGCCATAGAAAAGAATGAAATCCTCTCATCTGCAGCAACATGGACAGAACTGGAGGTCATTACGGTAAGTAAAATGAAATTTTTAAAGGATGCACTCAACCCAAGAGAAGCAAAAATGGAAGGCAGAAGAACAAAAAAACAGATAAGCAAAGAGAAAACAGAGAGTAAAATGGCAGGCCTAAATCCAATCATATCAACAGTTATTGTAAATGCCAGTGAACTAAATACTCCAGTTAAGAGGCAGAAAATATTTGATTAGATAAAAATTTAAGACCCAAGAATGTGTTGCCTAAAAGAGACAAACTAAATATGACACAGGTAAGTTGAAACTAAGAAGGAAAAAGATATAGCATGCAACCATAAGCATAAGAATGCTGGAGTGTGATATTAACTTCAAATAAAGTAAACAAAGAGCATTACCAGTGATAAAGAAGGATGTTTCACAATGATACAAAGGCCAATTCACCAGGAAAATGTAACATTCGTAAGTGTTTTAATTACAGAGCTTCAAAATTCACAAAACTGAAGACACAAATCCACAGTAATAGCTAGAGATTTTAACAGCTCTCTCAGCAATTGATAGAACCACTAAACAAAAAAATCAGTACACAGAAGATCTAAATAACACTGTCAACCACCCTGACCTAAACGACACAGAACACAACTCCACTTGCAAAATATGCATTCTTTTAAGTGCACTTGGTACATCCACTATGACAGACTATAAGACAAGCCATAAAATGAGTCTCAAATTTTGAAGGGTTGAATTCTTACAGAATATGTTCTTAACCATAATGGAATTAAGCTAAACACCAGTAACTTTCTACTTGGAAATTTAACAATGCAATCCTATGTAATCCAAAGTCAAAGAAGAAATCATGATGTATGACACTAATATTATTACACGCTTGTCTACTTTACTAAAATGTGAGATCCTAGTAAATAGGACATACTAGATATCACAGATTATTTTTAATTCTTTTCTTAATCCCCAGTTCCTTGTATGACTACTACAAACTATTCTCTTTCAGAACACCTGTTATTTCTTTCTAAACAAATTATTTTCTGAGACCTTCAACTATGGGGAGGCGTAAATCTGTTAACCTCTTACTCTTACAAAACTCTTCCTCTCTTCCTTTCCTTTTGTGAGATTTCACTTATTTTTCTACTAAACTTTCTATGGTCTTTTCAGTTACTTTACCTATTACCCTCTCTTCTAACTTTAGAAACATATCAAAGCTCTTTTGTTTGTATGTTTTGTTAATTTCATTACATGTATTTGTTGACCAGAGAATTAAACTCCATCTTTAAGATATTATCGGCTGAACCCGATGGCTCATGCCTGTAATCTCAGCACTTTGGGAGGCCAAGGCAAGCGGATCACCTGAGGTCAGGGGTTCTAGACCAGCCTGGTCAACACAGTGTAACCCCATCTCTACTAAAAATACAAAAATTAGCCAGGCGTCGTGCTGCACGGAAGGCTGAGGCAGGAGAATCGCTTGAACACAGGAGGTACAGGTTGCAGCGAGCTGAGACCACACCACTGCACTCCAGCCTTGGCAACAGAGTGAGACTCCATTTCAAAAAAAAAAAAAAAGATATTATCATAACTAATGGCTTCAACTATAACTTCAACACATTCAATAACTAATGTAGAACAGTCCTATGGTATTCTTCTAAAATGAACTTCTCTTTCAATTGTCCAAGATAACAGCATTTCAAAGATTAGTCATTTTTGATTCTCCCTTTTTCTTCAACTGTGTCAAATCAATCATTAAGCCTTCTCTATTCTTCTTTAAATACATATTCTCATTTCATTGCTTCATCTTACTATAAAAAATGAAAAGAAGGAATAAATGGGTTACAAAAAGTAGTTAAGAAACTGAATCTGCCAGAAACAATCTACTTAATCTGGCAGCAACACTTTCTTTGAAATACGTTATTCTTTCTCTAAAAGTAAATGATATCTTCACCTCAACAAAAGCAAAAGTGACCAATCCAGTATAAACATCATTTTTGCCTTTGGCAAATTAATGGTGCAGAGGGATATTGACATCTCTAAGAACAAGGTGGAATCAGGTGACAATTCAGATCTTTCTGTCAGCAAAACTGAACTGCTGGCCTTGTAAAATATATGTGAAAGCAGTGCTTCGAAAACCATTGGTGGTGAAGACCGGTTTTGCTTGTTTTTTGATTTTCAATCACTCATGAACAAATACTTTTATAAAACACAGTAAGAATAAATTTTAAGACATGTAAAATACAAGTTCAATTTTCCTATAAAATTCAATAAACCATTATTCTGTCAAATTCCCACAAGTTTCTATGCTTTCTGTACTTATGCTGACTTTCACTTTCTGTACTTATCCATTGCAGGTTACTAACAAACAGTTCACTGCACTGCACTGATAATGTGGACCACACTTTAAAAAATGCTGTATTAAAGGACTCACCTCAAAATTTAAAAAGTCTCAGTCTTACGTCAGACCTCATCCAAACCTAGTATCTACTAAGCAAGATAGAGGTTAGGCAAAGAGGTTGAGGCAGAATTCCTGAAACAGGGGATAAGCGACAGACTCTAGAATAAAATTTCTTCCTGGCAATACTTCCATAGCAGTGGCCAGAACAGCTCCACACACTCAGCCTAGAGCTAGCCTCTTTGAAAGGGTTATTACTATGAACTGCCTGCATGGAAAAATGCATGTACATGTGTGTGCATGTTTATGTCTAGTGAGTATACATGTGTAGATGTGAATTAAACATCATGATTAGTCTATCTAATTTGGCTGTAATTCTTAAGCCTTTCTGATGAAAAGCATATCACTGTAAAAATATGATTCACTTTATCTGACATATAACGTAGGCTTTTGACTAAGCAGAGCCCAAAAGAGAAATCAAATGCACAACATACAGATGTAAAACTCTAGGCAACAAAGATGATCTTCAATGTCTTTATCAGTCACAGCCCTAAAACATCCTAATTTATTTTAGAACCTAAAGACTGACAAATCAATTTAACCAACAGCAGTAATATATGCAGAGACCTGGAGTTCAGCATGTACTATGAATAAGTGAGATGGACATTTTCAAAAATAAAATTCATCCAGCCAAATGGAAAACTAATAATAATCATTAGCAGCTGCTAGATTTGTTCAGCTCACAGTAGTTCAGCAAGCTTTCTAAAGCCTCCCACAAAAGAAATATTTCCCTAAGTTTTAGGATGTGTCTATACTATCTTCAAATAACCTCATCAGTAAAATCTTTTTTGAAGGTTATAGGAACTTGAAAATGACTTTAAAAATCATCATTTTTAAAATAATTTGATGGTATAAATCAAATGGCTTTACTATGTCTTTATCAATGGCTCAATTTTAGTTCCACTGTGCCTATCAAAATTGTGGATGTCTAAAGATGTTCTTCTTTCTGCTCTCAGCATATTCACATAATGATTGCATTACCCCAAATTTAGTGTATGAGAATCTAAAAAAAAACTAGTATTTCTGCCATTGGATTGGGTCTATTTTAAATATTCTGAAACCCAAAATTAGACAATAGAAGCCCATAAATCATTAGATTCTATGTATTATAGGTAAAAATTTGAAATTATAAATATAGTTTATTTATTTATTTATTTATTATTTTTATTATTTTTTTTTATTATACTTTAAGTTCTAGGGTACATGTGTATAACGTGCAGGTTTGTTACATATGTATACTTGTGCCATGTTGGTGTGCTGAACCCCTCAACTCGTCAGCACCCATCAAGTCATCATTTATATCATGTATAAATAAGATTATTAAATCTTTCTAAATATTAGTAACATATTCATGCTGTCTCTTTTAAATCAAACAAAACAGCACTAGATCTTTACCTGGGCTTAATATTAACTTAGCAAGAATCCAACTTACAGAGATAAAGAGGAAAATGTTATTATTCCATGATTTTATGGAGAAAAAAGGCAGGGAAATAAATACATACTGTGTATTTACTATTGCAGACACTTTAACTGTTATTTCATGGATTCCTTACCTAATGTTTAAATGAGTTTAAATGAGTTAAGTACCATCTACCACCTTTCACCATCAAGAAACTAGCTCTGGGAGTTCAAGCCACTCTCCCAACACTAAACAATCAAGTGCTGGAATTCACACCTAGGTCTATCCATTCCAGAGAGACTCTTGTCTATCCTTCTACTGCGCCATTACAAAAGAGCTACTCTACTCTATTTCTCAAATTTCCGTAAAAGTGCATAATTAATTCAGAAAGCTCCCAAATGAGGTCAAAAGAAAAAAACTTAGGAATCTCAGTCTGGCTCTACACTTATGGTGACTTTTTGAGCTTTGTATATCGTAAACACAGTGACTTCATCAAGTTACTCTATCAAAGGTTTAAACAAAATGCAAAGGTTCTGAGAAAAGGTATTCTATCTTTTGCATCTTTCCACACACTTAGTAACCAACAAATTGCCTTACACATATTTGGTCTTCAATAAACATCTGATGCACTGATAGACAGATGAATAAATACAAGAGGAAAAATGGAAGAGAAAAGGAGAAGGAAGAACTTAAAGGCAGGATTCAATTAACATCAACTAACATCTCTCTTCTGTGATATTACAGTATTAGATATGTGCTTCCAATAACCTTTTATTTTAACTAATGATTCAAAACGAAAAATAATGGAAAGGAGGAGGAACTAAGTGGGGACAAAAAAGTAGGGTATGTGGGAAGCTTAGATAGAATATCATATAATGATTAAAGCAGCTTTTGCTGGACTTTAGATTAAATCTTAGCCCACTATTAAAAAGTAGTACCTAGGCCAGGTGCAGTGGCTCACACCTGTAATCCCAGCACTTTGGGAGGCCGAGGCACGCAGATCACTTGAGGTCAGGAGTTTGAGACCAGCCTAGCCAACATGACGAAACCCCGTCTCTACCAAAAATACAAAAATTAGGTGGGCGTGGTGGCACATGCCTGTAGTACCAGCTACTCCGGAGGGCTGAGGCAGAATTGCTTGAACCCGGGAGGCAAGAGGTTGCAGTGAGCCAAGATCATGTCACTGCACTCTAGCCTGCGCAATACAGCAAGACTCTGTCTCAAAAAGAAAAAAAAAATTATTAGTACCTGGTTTTTCATAGAAACTTGCAGCACTTAAAATATTTTCTAAATAATAAGTCATGTAGTCTGTTGAAACTCAGAGAAAAAGATATAAGGGAAAGAATATTCTTTGAAAAAACAGGACAGCTAAAATAAGACCCCGACTTCTATTACTGCTCTTCCCCACACCTCTGTTTCACCTTAAATAGACAAGTTATTAACAAATTATCAAAAGCCTATAACAAGAAATAATTATAAACTTTTACAATCTTTAACAATTTGAAATATAGATATTTTAACTCCAAAAACTATATAGCATACAGAAAAGAACAGGTAGAGGTAAATGCCGTATTAACTACTTAGGAAACTGCTGACCTTTCCATTGCCCATCAGAGAAAGTCACACAAAAGATAATAAAAACAATAATAATTGTTTTTATCAATATCCTTTCTAGGATAACAACATCCTTTCTAGGATAATCTAATTGCAAAGACATTGAGTCAAAGGTAACCATCTTTCCTAACAGTTTAGCAATTACAAAATATACCTCCTTTTCTGAAAAAAGTTTTCAGTACCAAGTTTATTAACAGCTTCCAATTTAGACAAAAGTCCACGTACTAACAGAAAATAGGGACCCTCTCTCTCCAGTCTTGCTTTCTGTGATATGTTCATCAAATTAAGTAAACATGTTTTTACTTTTCTCTTAATTTTTAAAATGTGAACATTTAGTAACTGGGCCAGTCTTTACTTCCAGGTAACTTTTTCATTGGATTGCAATTCCCTTATAAATAACACACTTTCACTCCAAAAGGCTTTTCACTATTCTTTCTGTCTAGGTAACATCCAAAGACAAACCCCACAGAGACAACCATATGAACCCAGTGTTCACATAACCTGAAGTAAGTTCACCATGACTGCTGTAGCCCTGGTGCCAACAACCACCCCACGACCAGCCCTTTATAGTCACAAATATTTACTGAGGGTCTATTAGGTGCCAAAGGTTCATTTAGCACACATTTTTCAAAGGGTATTATCATGTGAGCATCAACAAAGTAATGGATGTAGGAGAGATGATATTACTCTAACAGGACACATGAAAAAAACTAAAGCACAGAGAGGCTAAGTAACTTGGCCAAAAGCCTGGAGGCCAGCCCAACAGCCCAGAGAACCTGACTGCCACTGCACATGCCAGGACACTCACTACAGGCCTGAGTGCATACAGACTTTGTAGTGAGGAACGTCAAGCATGATTCACCCAAATCATGAAGAGATGAGATTTCAACGACTCCTTCAGCTATTCAGTGCCTACCACAATTCACCCAGAGTTGAAGCCTAGTTGTATGCAGTAAAGGAACAGAGATAAACTGCAGGTTTTAAAACATCAAGGGGGTTCCATATGTGGGAGTGATATTGTGAGTAATTTACAATTTTACTTAATATTTTTCTATCGTATCTTTTTAACCATAAAACCATATTATTTTTATAACAGTAAAAGATCAAACTAGCTCTATTTTTGCAAATGGTAGATGCTTAATTTACACTAGAAGATTCTGACAAAATAAAGGCTCCTGTGACAACTGTAGAATTAGAAAAAGGAAAGACAAGGGAGAAACTCAAAACTAAGACAAATGAAACAGAAGGAGCATTAAGCCCTCAGAGAACAAATTTATTGAATTGAAAAGATGCAATATCTATTGTGCCACAGAGAACAAATTTAAAAGAGGAATCAGATATTATTCCATGTTCCCTCAGAGCAGGAGAGTACAGAATAAAGTGCTAAAAGTAGATCTGACAAAGGGTCTTATTTGAAGGTGCCATGCTTGGTGAGTGATGCCCAAGAGTGTGAGCACAAGTTAGTGTCAGGTGATTACCAGGATGACTGAAATATTCATGTTGGCCCCACTAGTTCTATGCCCAGAGTGGTAGGGGCAAAAGATCCATTCACAGAACAAGTCTGTGCCTTCAGAAAGTAAACAGCCACAAATCCCAGGATTGCATCTTAAAGAGCCAGGTTCATATGCTGCATTTACTCTCTCAGAATTCACCTGGGTCAGGGAAAGGAATAACAAATCCTACAAGAACAAATTACTGATGATTGTAGAAGATTCTTTCTTCACTTGTTAACATTCAACCTCTCCCCACCGTTGCACTTCCAAGATAACTATTCCTGGTTCAAAAGGCCCCTTGAGCCCTCTCTTCTCCTCACACCCCCGTTCAAAAGGCCCCTCGGGCCCTGTCTCCTCCTCATGCCCCTCCTCTGGCTGTCCACCTCTCTTCTACTGCCTTTCCTCCCTTCGTCACTCATCACTGCATTGCACTGGCATTGCTTATTCATGTCGACTGTCTTCACCAAACCATAAGACCTTCGATGTCCAGCTCTATCCTGGTCATCTGTGTCCCCTAATAATTAGCATAGCCCCTGGCACATACATGGAATCCAAAACTGTTTTGTGATTTAGGAGAGATTGGCAAAAGACTCCATTTCTGGAATTTTTTACTTTAAATAAATAAGAATATGGATAATGAAGCACTTAAGTAGAAGAAAAAAATACATTCAGTTTACCTACTAAAATACTTCAAAGTAAAGCCTCATTAATACAACCTTAACGACTTAAGAACTGATTATTATTTTAGCTGGACTGAAATTTACTGTGACAACTCATGTGGACAGTGTGCAGGAAGTACGAAGAGCAGAGCCACCATGGGGAGGGAGAGAAGCAAGGAGGCTCTGCATTTGCCTGTTTCTCAAGAGTGAACTTCAAGGACCACAGAATGATTTTTATATGAAAAAGAGTGTTACTTTCATAAATAAACATAATGGAAAGAAAATCTAATGCCCAGCCTAACACCTGGTCAATAGCTGGTCAGTGATTATCACACCCAGCAGGCCACACCTGGATCTTACTGTACAGTCTCTCAGAATCCACACTGAACACCACTCCTCCATGCCATCACTCACTCACTCAGCCCTTGCAGGCAGCCAGGAAATACACGGGGCTCAACACATCCAGCTGGTATTTTAAGCAAAGAAATCTTCCCCTGATGTTAGCTTTGGTTTTCCTTTTCACGTTTCCCCCTTTTTAATGCCAGTCTTAAGGTTCCTGAGAAAATGCAACAAGACAAGAAAAAAAGGAGATGGCAGGGTGGTTAAGAGGACAGCTTTGGAGCTGGGCAGATCTCAGTGAAATTCCAATCCTTTCACTTACTGAGGAATTATCTCCGAGTCTTGGTTTCCTTATCAATAAAATAAAAATAGTAATAGAACTTATTGGGTAATCATGAAGCTTAAATAAGGCAATGCATAAAAATTACTTAATAAATTTTAACAATTATTATTCTCTGCATCAAAGACAGATTAACATGATGGTTAAAAGCATGCATCATATTGCCTGAGTTTAAATTCCTGCTCTGCCACTTTCTAGCTATTCCGGCAAATTACTTAACCTCTCGTGTCCTAGTGACCACTAAATGGAGTTCCTGGGACAATTATATGTGGAATACATTTAAAGTAATTAGGACAGTGCCTGACACAGAATAAGCTCTCAATAGACATTAGCTGTTATTAACTACAGACATCTAGAAAAGAGTTCCTGCACATCAAATTTTAAAATTTGGAAGGTGACAAATGCTATGAATAAGCAATTTATAGAAAGAATATAAATGGCCAACAATATTAAAAGATGCTCAGCCTCATTCATTATTAACGGAATGCAAATTTAAAACAATGATTTAGGCCGGGCGCGGTGGCTCAAGCCTGTAATCCCAGCACTTTGGGAGGCCGAGACGGGCGGATCACGAGGTCAGGAGATTGAGACCATCCTGGCTAACACGGTGAAACCCCGTCTCTACTAAAAAAATACAAAAAACTAGCCGGGCGAGGTGGCGGGCGCCTGTAGTCCCAGCTACTCGGGAGGTTGAGGCAGGAGAATGGCGTAAACCCGGGGGGCGGAGCTTGCAGTGAGCTGAGATCTGGCCACTGCACTCCAGCCTGGGTGGCAGAGCGAGACTCCGTCTAAAAAAACAAAAACAAAAACAAACAAAAAAAAAACAATGATTTAGTTTTCCAACCAAGATTTTGTAAAAATTAAAAGAAGGGTAATATTAAATCATAGTGAGCAGAAAAATATGCACTCCCAATATATAGTTGATGGAAATGTAAATCTGCACATTTTTGAAAAGTGTATGATATTATCTACCAAAAGTGTAGGCCAGGTGCTGTGGCTAACACCTGTAATCCCACAATTTTTGGAAGGCTGAGGGAGGAGGACTGCTTGAGCCCAGCAGTTCAACATCATCTTGGGCAATGAAGCAAGATCCCTTCTCTACAAAAGATTTTATTTTTTAAATTAGCCAAGCTCAGTGGCATGCATCTACAGTCCCAGCTACTTGGGAGGCTGAGGCAGGAGTATCCCTCAAGCTCAGGAGTCCGAGGTTGCAGTGAGCTATGATCACGCCACTCTAGTCCAGCCTGGGTGACAAGAGTAGAAACCCTGTCTCAGAAAAAAAAAGGTGGGGTGCAGTGGCTCATGCCTGTAATCTTGGCACTTTGGGAGGCCAAGGCAGGTGGATCACCTGAGGTCAGGAGTTCGAGAACAGCCTGGGAAACATGGTAAAACCCTGTCTCTACTAAAAACACAAAAATTAGTTGAACGTGGTGGTGCATGCCTGTGATCCCAGCTACTCAGGAGGCTGAGGCATGAGAAATGCTTGAATCCAGGAGGTGGAAGTTGCGGTGAGCCGAGATTGCACCACTACACTCCAGCTTGGGCAACACAGTGAGACTGTCTTAAAAAAATAAAAATAAAAAAGTATAAAAACACATTCTTTTGACCCAGCAGTTCCATCTCCAGAACTAAATCCAAAAGAAATATTCATCAAAGTGGGCAAACATATGTAAAAGAAACTAGAAACACCACCACATGGCCATCAATAGAGCACTGGTTAAATACACAGCTTTACACCAACACAGTGGAAAATAGCCATTAAAAAAATACTGAATATCCACATATACAGAAATGAAAACATATTCACTATATATTAATAAAGTTATAGACCAGTATAACATGTCATTTTTATTTCTAAATATAAAACAAAATTACACATCTATTTATTTATCTGTGCTTAGAAACATCTGAAAGATGCTAGTAATTATATTTGGCAAATGTGATATTTACATTATTTAAATTTTTGCAATACATGTGCACCACTTTTTATTTTCATTTTATTTTATTTTTTTTGAGACAGAGTCTCACTCTGTCGCCCAGGCTGGAGTGCAGTGGCACGATCTCAGCTCACTGCAACCTCCGATTCCCTGGTTCAAGCAATTCTCCTGCCTCAACCTCCTGAGCAGCTGGGATTACAGGCACGCACCACCATGGCCAGCTAATTTTTGTGTTTTTAGTAGAGATGGGGTTTCACCATGTTGGCCAGGATGGTCTCGATCTCCTGACCTCGTGATCCGCCTGCCTGGGCCTCCCAAAGTGCTGGAATTACAGGCATGAACCACCACACCCAGCCCTACTTTTTATTTTTTACTCGTTTTTTAAAGAAAGTATAAGAACAAAAATGGTTAAAAGCACAGATTCTACAGCCAACATTCTAGATTTGCAAGTCTGCTACCTATCAGCAATGTGACCTCTATGCCTCAGTATTCCCAGTGTATAGCAATGACACCTATACGTTAACAGTAACAACGATAACTGTTAAGTTACAGAACTCTGGTGAGCATTAAATGAGTTAAATGGAAAGATCTTAGAACAATGTATGGCAGAGGGTAGGCACTATATGGGACATGTCCACTATTACTAACCTTGAAGAGCATTCTTAGATTACTTCAACCAAGCCATCCCACAGAAGCCCATCTAAAGTGACCAACAAAATTATCAGTAGACAATGGGCACAGCAAATACACTGGCTCTCGGTAGCCAATTAGCAATGTGAAGCATTAAAACCGCCTGGCAACCTAGGATTTCGATTCTAGCTAGGCTTTCTCTTGTCCTCAACTTCCTCATCTGTTCAAAGGAGGAAGATGACTTAGATAACTGACAAATCTAATATCCTAAAAAGTTTACTGTTTAAATCATGATAGATTTTTATAGTTGCCTCAAAAATGTACTCCAGTCAGTAGGTCCAGAACCTGAAACACAATTCCATACTAAAATACATGCTCCATAAGAGAGAAACTCCTTCAAGAACAGTCTCTTGGAATACACTGCAGCAGAAAAGGATTTCCTCCATCTGAACATAATCTAATTACATTTCCCTACAAGCATACTATATAACTCACATATTTCATTCACTTAGATGGTTTCCTCTCACCTATCCCACTGCCCACACCATAAATACAAATTAGTGATATTTTACTCTATATTCACCAACACTCTGTGGTTTCATAACCACTAGAAGGACAAGTAACTGTTTCCCACCTGCTAAAAACTCAAATATACTGCGGTCAAAAATGCCTCACTTACACACAAACCAACATAAAACACTTACACGAAATGCTGCAAGAATGATTCTCGTTACTTTCTCTTTGACAGACTCCTGAAGGATATCAGACAGAACTGGAATGATATTATAGCGCCGCAGGTGTTCACACATTTGAGGACTGAATGCCAGGAGCCATATTGAAAAAATCATTTGATACTGGAGCTGAAAGCCACACTTGTTACTCAACACTCCCATTATGCTGGAAAAAAAAAAAAAAAAAAAAACACATTTACAAAACATTTAATATGAGAGCAGAAGAAAGAAGAAATAAGCAATTATTTTCTTTTTGCACTAACGGAACAGGTCTCTCTGAATTATGTTCTGTTTCTTTCCTGCCAGCAATAACAAGCAGCTAGATTATTACTCACAGAGAACAATTTCCAGTACAGCTCCACTTAACCCTCTCTCCAAAAGTCACAGGACCTCAGGAAGCAGGAGCTCTTGCTGTGCAGCAAGAAGGGAACAAAGACAGGCAATATGGCAACAGGAATGGAAACAGCAATCGGACAGACAATAGAGCCAAAAGTTACATGGAGATTTTGAGTTCGAGCAACCAATAAGACCACTGATAGCTTTAAAATATAGAGGAAACAGAGAAAAGAAGGGATGAGTTTGGTGAAAACCTGTGATAGGTTCAAATTTGACATAGCCAATTACTGAATTTGGGGGGTCAGGAGAAACCTCAGTTTGATCAAGAGATCAAAAACTCAGTTTGATCAAACTTCTATTTTGATCTCTTACTTTACTGATAAGGAAACTAGGAAAATGACACGGAAATGAAGGAGGTTACACCAAGAGAGCTAATATATACAATAGAAGAAAAGCTAAGGAAACCGCCCTGGGGAATACCTACATTCAAACAATGGAGTTCAGAAATCATCAAATAAAAAAAAAATCATCAAATAAGACCATTAAAAGTAACCTTCATATTGGAGCAGAGCCTACTATTTAAAAAAAGACCAGAGGGGTTAAGAGCTCGAAGACCACAGAATGTACAACACAAACAGTGAGTCCTAATGTAAGCTATGGAACTTTTTAATAAAAATCTATTAACATTGGATCATCATTTGGAACAAACATACCATACTAATGCAAGACGTTAATGATAAGGGAGTTTGCAGCGGGGAGAGGGGAGGATGTAATGGGAACTCTCTGCACTTCGGTTTTTCTGTAAAACTAAAGCTGCTCTAATAATATACATGTTTAAAATGCTAAGCCTGATTTTACAATCTAATCCTACTGTAACTTACTGAAAAGCTTTTATCTGTGTTATTTCTCCATTTGTATGATTGTATATAGTTCAGTTCACTAATTGTTTTTAATGTTCTCATGCATGACTTTTGCCTTGTCTTCTCTATTTTTGGTTTTTATGCAAAACTTGCTTTTTAATTAATATTGACATTGGTATATAAGCTGCTGTAAAATCATGTCATTTTATACTGTAAAAACCCTAGTCCCTGGTTTCCTTTGCTCTCTGTTCCAGTTATTAAGGCAAGCCTTCTGCACTTGGCTTTGTGATGCTGTTGCTGAGACCCTGAAAACCACACTTCTGTTCCACCAGTTGGCTCCCTGTTAGGCTATGCCAAGAACAGGAGCTAGAGGCTGACTTCAAGGAAGGAAGAATGGACCTCCTCCTGTTGGCTTCCTGATCCTGAGAGCACTACCCCAGTAACACTCCTTCAACCCGGCAGCAGCAGTTCTTTCCCATGGCAGCAGCCAAATATAGTTTGCAGTTTTTCAGCTCTAGCAGAACAAGCCTCATCACATTTCCTGAGACATCAGCACCAGCCAGCTGGCTCCCCTCCCCAGAGTCCTGGGTTCTAAATCCACGAGGCTTTTCCTCAGAGTTCAGAGACACCAACATCAGCTGGGCAAAACCTCCTCAAATGTCTAAATTTCAGCTGTACCATCGGCCCCTCCTCCAAGCATGCAAATTTTAATGATTCCAATCTCTTACCACTGCACGCCTACTTTACATCCCCCACCCCGCCTTATGGGTGGTATCTATACTTGCTACATTTCTGACACTCAAGAGTCATTTTTGTTTGTTTCATTTTAAACAAAATCAGTGGCTGGGCATGGTGGCTCAAGCTTCTAATCCTAGCATTTTGGGAGGCCAGGGTGGGTGGATCTCTTGAGCCAGGAGTTTGAGGCTAGCCTGGGCAACATAGCAAAATCCCATCTCTATCAAAAAATAATAATAATAATAATACCAAAAGATTTCCAAAAAAATACAAAAATAGTTAGCAAATGTATACTTAGTTAATAATTCTTCATATCAAATTATGTTAAAATAAAAAATAATGTCAATGATAGTTGAATGGGAATAGCACTGAATCTATAAATTACTTTGGGCAGTAGAGGCAATTACCCCCAGCAAAGGTCCACTTGTAGCTCCAATATTTAGGAAGTTAACGT